>NC_084513.1:679119-1025739 GCF_024500385.1 Phyllopteryx taeniolatus
TAAAAAAAAGAATACCTACACTCCAGAGCACCCTCGAAGTGCTGGAGTTTGTCAAGCAAATAGTGAATCTTCTCCCGCAAAGTAAAATCTCTCAAAAGTTTATGAATTAATTTCTTGTACGAAATCAATGCATTTACCAATTACCAAATGGGAAGAAGACCTTTGTCCATGTCTGCTGACCGTAGTTACTGGATACAGATTTGTAACAATACATTTAGAATGACAAAAAAACACTAATCTACAGTTTATACAATATAAAGTGGTCCATAGAACACACTTTACTCAGTACACTATGCATAAAATGGGCTTCTCTCCATCTAATATATCAGAATCAGAATCATCTTTATTTGACAAGTATGTCCAAAAAACACACAAGGAATTTGTTTCCGGTAATTTGAGCCGCTCTGGTACGACAACAGACAGTCAATTGACAGAGAACACTTTTGAGACATAAAGACATTGAGAAAAACAGTCACTGAGCAATAAAGGGTTGCTAGTTATCTGGTAATGCCGGTACATTTTATTTTATTTATTTATTAATTTTTTTGACAATTGTGCAAAAAGATGCAGAGTCCTCTAGCACTTAGAGCAGACTAATATTGCAATAGTCCGGTGCAAAGACCATTGTGCAAAGGGGGCCGAGACTTCAAGCGAGTAGTGCGATAATCTGGGACAATGTTGATTGCGCAAATGTTGCAGATACTCCTCAATCAGTGTGCAAATGGAGCAGATGCTACTCTGGCATGAGTGGCCAGTATTGGTCAACAACAGATATGAAAATAGTGCAGCGTGGTGAGACTACTACAGTGAGCGTACGAGCAATATATAATTGGCATGACAGAAATATGACAACAACTCAAGACAAAAATACAAAAAATTTCCAGCATGGTGCAATGGAATTATAGGTTAGGTGTTTAAGAAGTTGATTGCAAGAGGGAAGAAGCTGTTGGAATGTCTGCTAGTTCTAGTTTGGATTGATCGGTAGCGCCTACCTGAGGGAAGGAGCCGGAAGAGCTGGTGACCAGGATGTGGAGGGTCCGAGAGGATTTTGCATGCTCTTGTCTTAGTTCTGGCAGCGTGCAAGTCCTCAAGGGTGGGTAGGGGGTTACCGACAATGCTTTCAGCAGTTTTGATTGTCCGTTGCAGTCGGAGTTTGTCCATTTTTGTAGCAGCACCAAACCAGACTGTGATGGAAGAACAAAGGACTCATTCAATGACCGCTGTGTAGAACTAACTGCCTCAGCAGCTCCTCTGGCAGGCCGCGCTTTCTATCTTTCTTTATGCGATTGGTTTGCATGGTGAGAGGACACATGCATGGAGTGGGGATCTTCTGGTGTGATGGTGACTTGCCCATGTTCCGGGCCGGGGGGGCGTGTGGGGCGATAATGTAATGACTTACTTCTCTCATCCTGTTTACAATTAGTGCTTTGTCTTTTGTCTTTGTTTCTCTCTCCCCTCTAGAAACTTTGTTCTGTTTGACTGATCGACTCGGATTCTCAATAAACTTCAATTATAATACTAAGAAACCACAGCGGAAGCTTAAAAACTTCACTGTGACACAGTAAAACTGTTCCGGCATAAAAGGGATACAGATCTTCCATTCTTCTTGACCTAACAGCCGAACAGGACAAAGGATAAATAAATATATAAAAATAAAGCTTGGAACCAGTGTTTTGCATATTATCCCTGTGATTGACAGTTTTTTTCCCTGGCACTCTGTCTTCTTCCCAAAACTGAATGCTTTAAAATGTCCATTGGGATGAATGTGAATGGTTGCTTGTTTATATGTGGAAAGACCTTGGCGTAGACATGCAGGTATCAGAAAATCGGATAACTTGACAAAAGAAAAACGATGAGGGAAAGAACCAGAAAAAAAACAGAGTTGGATTCAGAGCCAGAAAGAAGGTTGATTAAATCGGGGCCATCTTCAAAATCAGAAAATTTCTGAATCTAGAAAAACGTGTGGAGGTGAAATGGTAGCACAACGTGAAACACTGGTATGACTGGAGGACACCGGTGAAAGGGACATAGAGGAAATAATGATAGGGCTTATTTGATGAGAGTAGGTTTAAAAATTTAGAGATGTCTCTGAACTTCTAGACACACCTGATGATTTGAAAATTACAGCTGCTAATGGACAAAGTATGCCATATACAGGTTTCATTGAAGTTACTTGTGGACTAGCTACAGAAGGTGCTAACTTGGAAGAACTTGTCCTCCCCATGTTAGTGAGGAAAGGCGGAAGACTTACACAGCCCATCCTTGGTTACAATGTCATTGAGCAAATAATAAAAACATGCACCGTAGAGCAACTGGATGCTGCAAGAAAAGAGCGGTTCCATGATACCTTAAAGGCAGCTTTTCCCAGTCTTAAAAAAGAACGCGTTCCAGCCTTCATCGACGTTGTGACCACTGAACAGTCGCACAACTATGTTGTGAGGACATCAAAAGAGAGAGTCATTGTTCTCAAACACACCTCTGTTCGGATTGACTGTAAAGTGCAAATAGGGCCATTAAAAAAGAACACTACATTTCTCTTCGAGCCGGACATAATTCCACAGTGGGCTGAAGGCCTTGAATTTTGTGAGACTTTGGTAACTATCAGAAGAGTTGTTTCACCTTACATTGTTCTTGATGTGCAAAACCCAACTGATCATAACATTGAGTTATCAGGAAGAACTGTTGTGGGCACAGTACAGCAAATCCAAGGTGTGTATCCAACTTCCATTTTGAAGGAACTTAATAATTTGACCCAATTTTAGTGAGTGAAGTAAATGTAGAAGTTGAAGGAGTTACAGAATGCTCATGGGATCCACCAATTGATCTAAGCCATCTGATGGAAGCAGAGATAGATGAGGTGAAGAAGCTGCTTCGTGAAGAGTGGTCCTCTTTTTCCAAATCAGATGATGACATCGGACAAATTGAGAAACTGAAGTTGAGCATCTCATTGAAAGATATGGATCCAGTCGCATACGCTTACCTGTCAATACTGAAGCCTCTATACAAAGAAATGAAAGAATACCTGCACAATCTTATTGCACAAGGTTGGGTGAAGAAATCCAGCTCACCCTATGCCTCACCAATTGTCTGTGCCAGAAAAAGAGATGGAAGTTTGCGTCTTTGTATTGATTACAGAGAACTAAAACAAGAAGACTCATCCGGATAGACAACCAATTCCTCGAGTGCAGGACATCCTTGACAGTCTTGGTGGCCACTCATGGTTTTCTTTATTAGACCAAGGAAATACCTACCACAAAGGATTTATGGATGAAGACAGCAGGCATTTGACGGCATTTGTGACTCCATGGGGCGTCTATGAATGGATAAGAATTCCATTCGGGCTAATGAATGCACCCGCAGCTTTTCAGTGTTGTATGGAGGAGTGTCTGGAGGAAGTAAGGGACAACATCTGCATCCCCTACTTGGATGACAGGCTAGTGTATAATCAGTCCTTCGGAAGACATGTCATTCATGTCAGAAAAGTGCTCCAGCTGTTGAGAAAATCCATCCATCCATTGTCTGAGCCGCTTCTCCTCACTAGGGTCGCGGGCGTGCTGGAGCCTATCCCAGCTATCATCGGGCAGGAGGCGGGGTACACCCTGAACTGGTTGCCAGCCAATCGCAGGGCACATACAAACAACCAACCATTCGCACATACATTTACACCTACGGGCAATTTAGAGTTGTCAATTAACCTACCATGCATGTTTTTGGGATGTGGGAGGAAACCAGAGTGCCCGGAGAAAACCCACGCAGGCACGGGGAGAACATGTATACTCCACACAGGCGGGGCCGGGGATTGAGCCCCGGTCCTCAGAACTGTGAGACAGTAGAACATTATGTGGCGAGGACTTAGGTACCGAGGTACCTGCTTGAAACAAAAGACATGCAAAGAGACACAGGCACCACTTACCAGTAACACAACCCTTTTAACTTGTCGATTGATTTGCTCCACTTCGACAAATGTAAAGGTGAATACGAATATATACTGGCAGCCGTGGCCCAATGGCTAAGATCATCGCCTGCCACTGTGGGGGACCTAGGTTCAAGACCCCGACTGGACCATCCACCAACATCCCCAGGACTCACGGCTGTGGTGTCCTTGAGCAAGACACTGATACCCCAAAATGCTCCCTGGGCGCTTCAGCTGCCCCCTGCTCCAGTGTGTTCCACTAACATGTGTATGTGTTCACTGTGATGGGTTAAATGCAGAGCACAAATTTCATGTGCATGCATGCATCCATGTTCATGACAATAAAAGGTGATTCTTCTTCTTCTTCTAATCGTCGATCACTTCACCCGTTTTTCACAGGCTTATGCAACGACCTCCAAGTCTGCCAAAACAGTAGCTGATCGGATATTTAATGATTTTGCCCTCAATTTCGGACTACCAGCACGGATATATCATGATCAAGGTGGCGAATTTGAGAATCAACTCTTTACCTAGTTAAAAAGAAACTGTGGTGTACTTGGATCGCGAACAACAGCACATCACCCACAAGGAAATGGACAAGTTGAACGCTTCAACCGGACATTGCTTCAAATGTTAAGAACACTCACCGACAAACAGAAGACAAATTGGAAAGAATCTATGCATATAACAGCACACGTTGCGAGGTCACAGGTTTCTCTCCCTTCTACCTGTTATTCGGAAGGTCCCCAAGACTACCTGTCGATGTCTTATTTGGTTTCACGACTGAGGCAGGGAAGACAGACCACCGAACATACATGGAGAGATGGAAAAGAGAAATGCAGGAAGCGAATGACATTCTACAAGAGAATGTGCACTGTCAACTGTCAACTGAGAGAGGTAAAAGACACTATGATAGCAAAGTGAGGACATCTGTTTTGTATACTGGCGATTGTGTCCTTGTTCGAAATTTGACACCTAGAGGAGGCCCTGGAAAGCTCAGAAATCACTGGGAAGAGGATATTCATATTGAGAACCGACAGGTTGGAGAGAACAACCCCGTCTATGAAATTAAACCTGAACAGGGCAGAGGAAGATCAAGAATCTAGCACCGAAACTTGCTATTACCATGTGATCAATTACCGTTGGAGATCCAGCCAAAGACAGAATCCAAACGAAAGAAGATGACACCAACTGAAAACACAGATTGAGAGGGAGACAATGACGAAGAGGATTGTGTGTACTACTACAGGCCAGTAGTAGAGCTTCAAGTGCCTAGTGCAGACAGAACTAGTGAATATAACATACGAGAGGACAGTAACCAAGAGAGACCAGCTTCGAACTCTGACGAGCTGAGATACAGCAGGAGGATGTGCTGTTGGAAGAGGAAAATCATTGTCATGATGTACCAGTGGAAGAGATACGGGATGAGGTTGCAATGTTCCCACAGTCAGATTCTGGTGTGACTTACCAAGTAATGGAAAGACGACCTCCAAAAATCTTCACCTATGACCAGCTCGGAAATCCAACATGCTATAGTGCAGCACACACCAACAGAATGCCTGACCAGTACAAGCGCTTACCATATAGAGAACTTCAGCCTCTGACAGTGTTGACAAATCCATTCCAAGTTTACCAGCCTTACTGTATGCTGGTGTACTAATACTTTAATTAACGTAGTGGAGGACCATTCATGTTTAGCGCAAAGCTAGCATCAGTTACTATAGGGTTATTACTACCAGGAGACAATTAAGACAATTAGGAGGTACGAGGTAAATCTTAGGTAAATATTGTGATGTCGAGATGACACCTAATTTTGCAGGGGATTGTGTGATAGATTAGTCATATATGATAGGTCATAAAATAATTCAAAAGTCAGTAATTCATTAATAGGTAAAACTCATGTAGATGAATGTTGGACTTTGAGACTTGTGGGAAATGTTAAAAGATTTGCGCTCTAGAAGATGTTAAAAACCTATTTATGTTTAAATATGGTGAACACTGTTTAAAAATACTTGTCTATACCTGTACAATATGTCAGGTTTGTGATCTGCTAGTTTAGCCTCTTCTCGGTAGAGCTTCCGGAGAAGAAACATTGTTGTCTGAGTGGTAATTTCATCTCCCTTTATTCAGGCTGTTACAAAAGCGAAAACCTTACAAGTTGACAAAACATGAACAAGGGACACATAAAAAATTACATAAAATGAAACAAAACTATTTAAATCGACAGTAATGGAAACAAAGTCAACAACAAAAAAAACAACAGATCATGACAAGAAAATTATATGTACACAAGTATGTATATATTTTTACCTTGTTTTTATTGTTCTCTGTCAATGATGAGATATTTGTTTCCACAGAGATAAGCATCATTTGTTTCAAGACAAAGGACTTACCTGTGGCCTCGACTATCTGATGGTGACTTGTGAGAACGGTAATGTGGCGTTTGCATCTTACATTTGGCAGTGATTTTCCTTCTTGAAAATGAAAGTGAGGATAAATCAGAGTAATGTATCACCGCTAATCTCTATATGCGCCTCAGATCACAGTGATAACACGCCCACGTGCCGGTTGACCGCAAGATAACCATGTCTTCCCGCTTTTCTCTCTGACTTGAACTCCTTTCAAAACATCCCGGTAACATTTGGTTCAATAATGTAACCACATTAAGACAAATGACTCTCAGTTTTATGAAAAGCAGTTCTATGGTACTATTTTACGACAAGATAATTTCATTTAGATTCATTATAAAAATATACCAATACAACCCAAAAATCACTTGATTCATAAGAATGGGAAAACAGCTAGGCGGCACAGTGGACGACTGGCACATCTGCCTCACAGTTCTGAGGTCCGGCGTTCAAACCTGGCCCCACCTGTGTGGAGTTTGCAGATTCTCACCATGCCTGCGTGCGTTGTCTCTAGGTACTCCGGTTTCCTCCCATATCCCAAAACCATGCATGGTAGGTTGATTGAAGACTCAAAATTGCCCATAGGTGTGAATGTGTGCGCGAATAGTTGTTTGTTTATACAGTATGTGCCCTCCGATTGGCTGGCGACAAGTTCAGGGTGTACCCTGCCTCTCGCCCGAAGATAGCTGGGATATGCTCCAGCACATCCTGCGACCCTTGTGAGGATAAAGCGGTACAGAAAATGGATGGATGGTTGGAAAATAGCTAAGGTTTTTCCCATAATAAATAATAGAAATCTATTAGTATAAGCCAACTACTGTTAATACTTAAAAACAATAAAACACTCAAGTTTTAATGAGGAATTGCGTTGTCGTCGTTGGCTGGAAACCAGTTCAGGGTGTACCCCACTTCCTGCCCAGAGTCAGCTGGAATAGGCTCCAGCACGCCCGCAACCCTAGTGAGGATAAGCGATACGGAAAATGAATGAAGGAATGAATTACTTCAATAGCACACAGTACAATTCACTGGAAAACAGTCCAGGATGGACCCCACCTCTCGCCCAAAGTCAACTGGAAGAGGCTTCAGCTCCGCCACAGCCCGAATGAGGACAAAGGCTTGATGGATGAACTTCAATTACTGAGACATAATGTGAATGTAAGTAGCTTGTAATAAATTAAAACATCGTAAAACTAACTAAAAGTTATGGATGGACCCACAGCGGAAGAAAGACGCCACTAAGGAGGGATAGAGCGAGTGAAAGTTACAGATGAGGGATGGATTAAGGAACCAGTAGCAGGAGACCCATCAATGTCCCTAAGGACCACAACCCTCCTAGTTACCATGTACTGCATCCCCCTGCCCCTCCTTGTAGAATCTAAATTTGAACTCACTGTGTAAACTGGCTGACCATTGACGACATGCAGAAGAGGAGGAGGCACTAACAAAGAACCTAAGCGGGATGGTGGAGACTGGCTTGACCAGAGAAATGTGGAACATCGAGTGGATCCTGAGCGATGGCGGCAGCTTGAGCTTCATGGTAGGTGGGCTAATGAGAGAGTTGATTTTAAACTGTAGATCCTGGAAAGCGTGTCTCTCTTTTGGTTCTGTGAGCCTGGTCGGTAGTAATAGAAAAATTAGAACTGTCAAGAATAGATCCCAATGTGGCTGATTGGAATTAAGTCTTCTAGTTAAATTAATACAGGCAAGGTTATTGTAGTCACTGTAAACATGGAACAGAAAGACTGCACCATTTATCTAGCCAGTGCCTTTATTCTTGTAGTGCAAGAATGATGGCCAGTAGCTTTCTATTCCAAGCATCATAATTACACTCCGTTAAACTGCTTCTGATTGACTGGGGTTGGCCTTAACACTGTTATTACAGATTAATCACCTGTAGAAGTTGGCAAAACCCAGAAACCTGGGACCTTGAGTTAGACATGTACTGCCAAGATGCTAGTTTCATCTGCTGCTGGAGTGACCACCCTCTAGGGCAAAGAGGATTGCTGGCTACGTTAACCATGCCAGTCATTGGGTCACGATGAAGATGCGACAGATGGTTGACATCTTAGCTCCTTAAATTCCCATGGCCGATTGTCCAATCTGATTGCTAGTCCGATTATGCCTGTGAATGTGAGTTCCGCAAGGCGTCCGTTTATTTTCTGGCATTCGTGCTGGCTCCAGGTGAAACCAAAATGGACCACGTCACGCAAAGACGTACAAAGGTTCTTAGGGTTCGCTAATTTCAACAGAAAGTTCATTAGAAATTTCAGTTCTATAGCCTCGCCTTTACAGGATTTTACCTCACCACACAGACCTTTCGTATGGAACCCGCTTTGTCAGGCAGCTTTTCAGAAACTTAAATTGAGCTTTACCTCCGCTCCCATCCTCACTTTGCCAGATCTCAAACAGCAGTTTGTGGTAGAAGTTGATGCGTCTGATGTCCGTATAGGAGCAGTGCTCTCCCAGAAATTTCTCAAGGATGGTAAAAACGGTGAAAAACAGGTACCCTCTTCCTCTCATCTCCACTGCATTTGAGTTCCTGGAGGGAGCCAAGGTTTTCACCAAACTCGACTGAAGAAAATGCATTTCAACAGCATTTCAAGAAAACATTCTTGTGCTTATCTCGCTAAAAAACTGACTCCGGCTGAGAGAAATTATGACATCGGTGACCTTGAACTGGTGGCAGTCAAGGTGGCTTTGGTGGAGTGGAGGCACTGGCTAGAGGGGGCACATACTTCGTTTTTAGTATGGACAGATCACAAGAACCTGGAGTATCTTAAGTCTGCTAAGAGATTAAATGCGAGGCAGGCTAGATGGGCTCTGTTTTTCACTAGATTTAATTTCACGTTATCCTACTGACCTGGTTCTAAAAATGGTAACCCAGATGCTTTATTGCGCATTTTCTGCGCAGGTAATTCGTTATCCGACACTAAAACCATTTTGCCAGTCATGTTTCGTTTCTGCTTTTGTTTGGGACATTTAGACTGCGGTAAAGGAGGCTCTGAAGAACACTCTTAGCCCTGAAAATTGCCAAGAAAACAGGCTTTATGTGGTTCCGACCTTAAGGGGAAGAGTCATCCACTGGGCTCACACTAACCAGACTGTATGTCACCCAAGCATTGCCAAGACTCAATCTGTGGTCGAACAGCGCTTTTGGTGGCCCAATGTTAGAATGGATGTTACCAATTATGTCAATGCTTGCCAGGTATGTGCTGTTAACAAGTCCTCTCGTAAACATCCTTCTGGGGAGTTGCGACCCCTGCCAATACCACAACGTCCTTGGTCAGACATCTCTGTAGACTTTGTGACGGGATTACCGGCCTCGAAAGGAAATACCACAATTCTCACAGTCGTGGACAGGTTCTCTAAAATGGCACACTTCATTGCACTCCCGAAACTCCCCTCAGCTAAAGACACTGCCGAGTTAATGACACACCAGGTATTCAAGTTCCATGGTTTCCCCAAGAATGTGGTATCCAATAGGGGTCCCCAATTCATTTCACAATTTTGGAAGGAGTTTTGCAATCTTTTAGGTGCTACCGTCAGTCTGTCATCTAGGTTTCACCCTGAAACTAACGGCCAAACCGAAACACTGAACCAGGACCTGGAGACTGGGCTCCGATGTCTCGCTTTACAGGAGCCACGATCCTGGTCTCAGAAACTGGTTTGGGTTGAATTCTCTCACAATTCCCTCCTCTCTGCATCCACTGGTCTATCACCTTTTCACGTTGTGCATAGTTACCAACCATCTCTATTTCCTGCCATAGCCCCGGAGTCCACGGTTCCAGCGGCACTGACCTTGGTGAGACGCTGCAGGAGGACCTGGGAGTGAGCCAGCCAGCTGCTGCTGCGCCAGGGACAGTCCTAAAAAACCGTCGGAGGACACCGGCCCCGAACTGCAAAGTGGGTTAGCGGGTTTGGCTCTCCACCAAGCATATTCCACTCCGGGTGGACTCCCGGAAGCTCACTCCCAGGTTCGTTGGGCCCTTCCCCATCACAAAGATCATCAACTCTGTCACCGTGAAGCTTAGGCTCCCAAGGTCGAAGCGGGTCCACCCTGTTTTTCACGTCAGCCTGCTCAAGCCATCCCGGGAGTCCCCTCTGGTCCCGCCTTCCAGGCCCCCTCCTCCCCCCCGGTTTGTGGATGGGGGCCCTGTCTTCACTGTGAGGCAGCTGTTGTCGTCTCGTCGGAGTGGGAGGGGGTTTCAATATCTGGTGGACTGGAAGGGCTACGGGCCTGAGGAACGTTCATGGGTGCCGTCTGCGTTTAACGTGGATGACTCGCTCATTCAGAACTTCCACGTTGCGCATCCAGGGGCTCCGGGGCTGTCTGGGGCCGGCCGTTAAGGGGGGGAGGGGATGGTGTACTGTCATGGGTGTGTGTTCTGGTTTTTGTCTTCCCCCTGTTTCATACACACCTGCTCCAGAGAGCATCTTCACCACCTGTGCCTCGTTCACCCTAATTACCCCTTGCATTTAACCACGTGTCTCATTGTTTCTCATCGCCAGTTCGTTGTACCTTGTCGTCGCGTTCCAGCATTCCTTGTTTCCACGTCAAAGACTCACAGTCAGACTAGAGCCTGTTCCGATTATCGACCTCGCCTTTTTGCTTCACGTTTTTGGATGCTGTTGCCTTTTTTGGATTGCCTGCCTGTTACCGACCTCTGCCTGTATATTAAACCTCTCTTTTTGAAACTGTCCATTTGTTTTGGAGTCGTGCATTTTTGCATCCTCTGCTCCGTTCATAACAGTAAATGGAACAGCAGATACAATATCAGATACAAAAGGGTTCTCATGTAAAGCTGTAAAAGAGTTACTATTTTCAATTAATCTTGAACAAATGTGACTTTATCCCACCCCTCTGCTTTACCCTCAAATGTATGGGTATACAAAATGGACGCATACAACTGATGTGCAAAATGAGAATAAATATGCGGTGTCATATTTCCTGCTAACTTTGTGAGAGGGGATGAAACAAAAGTGTCTTCACGCTGCAGAGGATTTCCTTGTTGTTCAGGTCAAGGCTGAATGAATCTCCATGAATCTCAATTACGAGAGCGACGCTTGTCAGCTTCTCTTTCATCCGCCATGTTTAACGCCGGATGCGCGGAGGGCGCCGGGGAAGGTTAGCCGGAGCTCAGTGCTGTCACGCGCTATTTCTGTCAATGTGAATGTCGCAATTACTGATCCAATTAAGTAGAAAAGGACATCATCCCCCTATTATTTATTTATGGAAGGCCTAAAACCTTTTTATACGCATGTTAATCTAAAACTTCCAGACTAGTCTCTTCATAACACTTTTTCATAAGGTGGACAGACTTTGTCCTTTAAATTCGACCTTTAATTTTCTCATGGATTGAATCAAACTGGGAATTTATCTGAATTATGGTAGAGGGTTTCATCTCAAAGCAGAGTGCATTGAGAGCGTAGTTTTAAATGCTAAAAACATTTTTGAATCAATGCTGTTTGAATTATAGTCCAAGCAAAAAGTAGATTTTGAAAAAAAAAACAATTAGAAAATGAAAAGCTCATAAGAATTTTCTTAAATGTGTTCTTAGAAATGTTCTTAAAAATGTTAAATTGTCACATTCAATCGCCTAAAATAATACTGCCCTCAATTGGCCAGATTCTTGAGTTATAATAAAGGAGACATGCATTTTTTTCACAATTTACAACAGCTCCCAGGGTGTCTTAACATGTATCTGATGTGCTTTCATGAAAATACCTCAAAGATAAATAACATTGTTTGTACTTTCCTGCAAAATTCAAGCCGTTTTAGGGCCCTCTGTCTCATGCAAATGAGCCAGCCTTCATTCTGCCCCACATACCGTTGGGCCAATGGCGAGCCCGACTTCCGTTAAATTGACAACCGGTGGGCTGGATCCGGCATGCCATCTCCTTTTCCACCTCACTCTGTGGTGATTGTTCGCAGCGGCTGGCTTCTTGCGCTTTTCTAGCCGAAGCAGAGCCCGACTGTGGGAAAAAATCTGAGCGCCCTTAGCTTTTAAAAAGAAAATGAAAGCACTTGAATTCGTGGAGGCAGCAATTCACATATATGATTAAAAATAACTCTGAAACCCATTAGAATAAAGAGTGAAATATCACATTCGAATGTAGTGTTTTTAACTGAAATTTCTTTAACTAAAATAATGCAATTATTTTACCAATTACCAATATTTATTACCAAAGTGCCCTTTGAAATGTTATCGAGAATTTAAAATGCAATCTCCAGAAATAGTATAGCAAAGTTAAATATTACATTCGACCTGCGACTTGAAGTTTCTAACCAAAATAATGATGCACTTAATGTTGCTGATTTTTTAATTTTATTTCATTTTAGTCATAGAATAAGTTTCTTCAACAAATGCATTATAATGATGAAAACAGAAGAGTCAGAGAAAATCCAATACATTTTTTTATTTATTTTTTGCTCAATTCTGGCATTTTGCTTTTACTCATTTTTATTATGAGGTAATAAAATTATAATTTAGGTGTATGGCTGCAAGAAAAGGGAAAAAACAAAGAGGTTCTGAATAATGTGCTAATGCACTGTCTTTATGCTTCTACTAACTGGAATTCAATAAGGCAAAAACATAACTGATTGAGGCAATTCACCACAAAACATGCTTCACATTTATTGTTTCCTGTAAATGTAAATACAATAAAATTATAAAACAGGCAATTTCTTTCTCCCCCTATCAAGGCTATTACAATGTTGTCATGCTCAGCCGGCCACGCTTCCTTACCATTGTTTTGCATGCATACGCTGGAGGCTCCTGAGGGAGTTTTTCCGAGGAATTTAATTAAAGCAAAAGACTTATCGCTGGCTGTGTGAAATGTTTTATGCGTATCAGTATCTGCAAATTACAGTGCTATAAACACCCGCTGAATAATTAGAAGGGTTGCTTAAAAAAACTAGTGTTGGTTAAACCACATTGCAGCCATGTGAAACTTCATTCCAATTAGAGACAACTCATTAAGTGTTCTCACGTATTGCAGCAAAAAGAATCACCTTTGTTTGTGCCGGATCCCAGATGGTGTCTATAGTAATACGAAAATTTTATTTTAGTTTAACGGGTATCACACCTGAACCAAAGTGTGTTGAATTGAGGTGCAACAATCATACTACATGCACTATTAAGAGAAAGGTTAAAAGGTGTGAAATATAGAATATATAGATTTTGTATCAATCCAAAAAGTAAATACAGTACAGGGCCAGTATTGTCACAACGTTTTCATAATCAAAGTGGCTGCATCATCAAATTGCAAAATATGAATGAACAAATTCAGTGTTCAATACTCATGCATCATTCTCATACACTATTAATAAATATCAATATTAACGGTATCAATATTTGAATCGATCCATCGACCAGTAACATTTAAAAACTAGGAAAAAACAGCTTATAAACATTTAAAACAAAGAGATAAATAATAGTACAACCCCAAGACAAGATATTTAATGTTCAAACTGATAAACTTTATTGTTTTTAGCAAATAATCATTAACTTAGAATTTTATGGCTGCAACACGTTCCAAAAAAGCTGGAACAGGGTCATGTTTACCACTGTGTTACATCACCTTTTCTTTTAACAACATTCAATAAATGTTTGGGAACTGAGGACACTAATTGTTGAAGCTTTGTAGGTGGAATTCTTTCCCATTCTTGGTTGTCCGAAATCAAGTAGAAGGGAATGTAATAGATGCGAAAAATGTCGTTCACGAGGAATTTAGCCGTCTCCAAGGCAGAAGGCAACTTCGGAAGGGCTATGAAGTGGGCCACCATGGAAACAATGTCTACCATGTTGTGGAGGATTGAGTTGGTGCATGACAAAGGAAGACCGGTAATAAAATCCAGGGCAATATGGGACCAAGGGTGGGAAGTGATGGAAAGTGGTTGTAGAAGACCAACTGGGGGGAAATGAGAGGCATAGACAGAGCCGGCAGCAATGAATTCTCTAATGTCCTTATTTAGACCCCAGCTTCAACCTATGTCCCTGTTGTAGCACTTCAGGACGTAAACCCACATGGACAAAAAGTTAGTTGTCCAGAAAACTGCTGTAGATCCTGGAAAGGGTGTCTCTCTTTTGGTTCTGTGAGCCTGGTCAGTATTAATAGAAAAATTAGAACTGTCAAGAATAGATCCCAATGTGGCTGATGGGAATTAAGTCTTCTAGTCAAATTAATACAGGCAAGGTTCTTGTAGTCACTGTAAACATGGAACAGCACCATTTATCTGGCCAGTGCCCTTATTCCTGTAGTGCAAGAATGATGGCCAGTAGCTTTCTATTCCAAGCATCATAATTACACTCCGTTAAACTGCTTCTGATTGACTGGGGTTGGCTGGCACCCCCACTCCTGTATCAAAGGTGTCAACTTCTACAAAAAAATGGTAATCTAGATCACGGTGAGTCAGAACAGCTGAAGTAGTAAACAACCACTGCAGCGACACAAAGGCAGATTCAGCTGTTCAACATTCCAGGGTCTCTGTTGTCGTATTTCACACTTCATAATGTGCCACACATTATCAAAGGGAGACAGGTCTGGACTACAGGCTGGCCAGTCTAGTACTCGCACTCTTTTACTACGAAGCCACGCAGTTGTAACACGTGCAGAATGTGGTTTGGTATTGTCTTGCAAGAAATAAGCAGGGGCGTCCATGAAAAAGACGTTGCTTGGATGGCAGCATATATTTCTCCAAAACCTGGATGTACCTGTCAGTATTAATGATGCCTTCACAGATGTGTAAGTTACCCATGCCATTGGCACTAACACAGCTCCATACCATCACAGATGCTGGCTTTTGAACTTTGCGTCCATAACAGCCCGGATGGTTCTTTTCCTCTTTGGCCCAGAGGACACGACGTCCACAATTTCCCAAAAACAATTTGAAATGTGGACTCGTGGGATCACAGAACACTTTCCCACTTTCCATCAGTCCATCTTAGATGAGCTCGGGCCCAGAGAAGCCAGCGGCATTTCTGGTGTT
The DNA here is from genome assembly GCF_024500385.1 of Phyllopteryx taeniolatus. Classification (NCBI taxonomy): domain Eukaryota; kingdom Metazoa; phylum Chordata; class Actinopteri; order Syngnathiformes; family Syngnathidae; genus Phyllopteryx; species Phyllopteryx taeniolatus. The sequence goes on from NC_084513.1 coordinate 694,430, forward strand.
GTTGATAAATGGCTTTTCTTTGCATAGTAGAGTTTCAAGTTGCACTTATGGATGTAGCGCCGAACTGTATTTACTGACATTGGTTTTCTGAAGTATTCCTGAGCTCATATGGTGATATCCTTTACACATTGATATCGGTTTATCTGATGCAGTGCCGCCTGAGGGATCGAAGGTCACGGGCATTCAATGTTGGTTTTCGGCCTTGCCGCTTACATGCAGTGATTTCAGATTCTCTGAACCATTTGATGATATTATGGACCGTAGATGATGAAATCCCTTGAGGGATTGAGGAACCTTGTCCTTAAACTGTTCGACTATTTTCTCACGCACTTGTTCACAAAGAGGTGAACCTCGCCCCATCTTTGCTTGTGAATGACTCAGCAATTCAGGGTAGCTCCTTTTATACCCAATCATGGCACCCACCTGTTCCCAATTAGCCTGTTCACCTGTGGGATGTTCCAAACAGGTGTTTGATGAGCATTTCTCAACTTTCTCAGTCTTTTTTGCCACCTGTCCCAGCTTTTTTGGAATGTGTTGCCCCCATAAAACTATAAGTTAATATTTATTTGCTTAAAACAATAAAGTTTATCTGTTTGAACATTAAATATCTTGTCTTTGTAATGTTTTCAATTTAATATAGGTTGAACATGATTTGCAAATCATTGTATTCTGTTTTTATTTATGTTTAACACAATGTCCCAACTTCATTGGAATTGGGGTTATATACAACACAACTTACAATGTCTGACCAGACATGAAACTGGGCCCGATACAAAGTACTTTCTAGGTAAATTTTAAAAAACTAATTGTTTCTGGAAATATCTGAGAAAGTCCTGGTCACCTGGTGAATCAAAACAAATGAATTGTGTGGTGACATTAACGATTGTATATATGGTAAAGTAGCATTGCTGTCTGATGAAAATGAGTCCACTTGATGTTTATTGAGACTCATTACTATGATGAGACCATTTATATTCTCATCTATATACTGTCGACACTTTGGGCCTTATTTTCATGACCAGCGTAAATCTGGCACGGCGGGCAGCGTAACTGTGCGCAAGAGACAGTTTAAAACAGTGATGACCCCACATCCAGTGAAAGAGTGCTAGGGGTGTGTGCCTGCGGATACATGCAAGTAAATTGACACCGTTTTACATGCACAAAGACTGACAGAAGTGTTCTGTAATTGCTGTGCTGAGGACCCCACCCAATCAAACGAGGGGCGGGATCAGGGCTAGGGGTCCACCCGAGAGCAGCCTGGTGGACAGGATATGTCCCACACCGAGGGACCCAGGGCAGTCCGTCGGCCCCATCGAGGCGCCCTGACAACTGGCCACCCAACGGGGGCCACAGGGACCCAATGACGCCCCCCACCGCCCCACACGCCCCAACACCAACCATCCACCCCCAGGAAAGCCAGATGCCCCCCGCCACACCCCGCACCCTCAGTCCGCAGGGCCCGTGATGCAGTCAGTCCCTGCCCAGCCATGAATCTTGAGCGTGTTCACCTCCAGGTTGTGTCGGCCGCACCACAGCTCCAGCCACTCCGCTTCCTGTCGATATGCAGACTCGTCACCGTCCTTGATGAGGCCGATGACAGTGGTGTCATCTGCAAACTTCAGGAGTTTGACAGCCAGGTGCGTTGAGGTGCAGTCGTTCGTGTAGAGAGAGAAGAGCAGCGGAGAGCGGACACAACCTTGGGCCGCCCCAGTGCTGATGCTGCGTGTGGATGAGGTGGCCTCCCCCAGCCTCACCTGCTGTGTGCTGCCCGTCAGGAAGCTGTAAATCCACTGGCAGATGGCAGGTGAGACGCTGAGCTGGAGAAGCTTGGATGAAAGGAGTTCAGGGATGATGGTGTTGAACACTGAGCTGAAGTCCACGAACAGGATCCTCGCGTAGGTCCCTGCACTGTCGAGGTGTTCTAGGATGAAGTGCAGTCCCATGTTGACTGCATCATCCGCAGACCTGTTCGCTTGGTAGGCAAACGGCAGGGGGTCCAGCAGGGGACCTGTGACACTCTTGAGGTGGTCCAGCACGAGACGTTCAAAGGACTTCATGACCACAGATGTCAAAGCGACAGGCCTGTAGTCATTCAGACCCGAGATTGCAGGTTTCTTGGGGAATGGAATGATGGTGGAGCGTTTGAAACAGGATGGAACTTCCCACATTTCCAGAGATCTATTGAAGATCTGAGTGAAGACTGGAGCGAGCTGGTCCGCGCAGACTTTGAGGCAGGATGGGGACACATGGTCCGGGCCTGCCGCTTTGTTATTCTTCTGTTGTTTGAAGATGCGTCTCTCATCCTGTTCATGGATGGTTAACGCAGAAGTCAGAGGTGTGATTGTGGTCGCGGGTGCGGCCGGGTGGGTGTGTGGTGTGAAACTGTCTCCGGTGTACGGATGTCACGCTGCCAGAACTAAGACAAGGGCGTGCAAAATCCTCTCGGACCCTCCGCACCCCGGTCACCAGCTCTTCCAGCTCCTTCCCTCAGGTAGGCGCTACCGATCAATGCAAACTAGAACTAGTAGACATTCCAACAGCTTCTTCCCTCTTGCGATCAACTTCTTAAACACCTAACCTATAATTCCATTACAACAAGCTGGCAATTTTTTGACTTGAGTTCGTTGTCACATTTCTGTGGGGCCAATTATGTATTACTCGTGCACTCACTGTAGTTGTCTCGCCATGCTGCACTATTTGCATATACTGGCCACTCATGCGAGAGTAGCATCTGCTCCATTTGCACACTGATTGAGGAGTATCTGTAACATTTGCACAACCAACATTGTCCCAGATTATCGCACTACTCGTCATTTTAAACCGCATACAATCCTTGAAGTCTCAGCGCCCTTTGCACAATGGTCATTGCACCAGACTATTGCAATATTAGTCATTCAAACTGCTCTAAGTGCTAGAGGACTCTGCATCTTTTTGCACAATTGTTTTTTGTCAATGTCTTTATGTCTCCAAAGTGTTCTGTAAATTGACTGTCTGTTGTACTAGAGCGGCTCCAACTACCGGAGACAAATTCCTTGTGTGTTTTGGACATACTTGGCAAATAAAGATGATTCTGATTCTGAGAAAGTCTGGAGTAGCCTCCTTGATGGTTAGCAGGTCTCCACTTGTGTAAGTGAGTCGTGTAAGGTCTCCAAAGACGGACGAAAAACACAAAAACAAAAACAATACTAGAGAGCGCGTTACCGAGGCGACCACACTGGTAGGCGCCATCTTGGATTTTTCCACACTGCTACAGTATGAATATGCAAATCGCTTGTGTATCTCCTCACTTATACTCTCGTCCTGTAGACTTTTATAATTTACATAATTAATCCCACCACACTTCAGTTGTACAGCATTCACGACCCTTGTCCTGAATGCTTCTTCTCCTGTCCTTGTCCTGTTCTATATTGTCCTGTCCTTCCCTCACAGGGTGTAGCACTACAGCCCCATGCAACACTCATATTTAATGTTTCATTGTTGTAGATAATATCATGATTTACTTCTCTCATCCTGTTTACAATTAGTGCTTTGTCTTTTGTCTCTGTTCTCCCTCACTTCTAGAAACTTTATTCTGTTCGACTGATCAAGTCTGATTCTCAATAAACCTCAATTATATTAGCACAGCAGAAGCTTAAAAACTCCACTGTGACACAATAAAACTGTTCTTGCATAAAAGGGATACACATTTTCCATTCTGGTTGACCTAACAGCCAAACAGCACAAAAAATAAAAAATACAAAACATGAAATAAAAAGTAAAACAGTGGTGATAATTTAGTGGACCAGCACAGCCCTGCGGATCCGAGAGTGGGTGTACTGTGCCACTGTATGTACCTTTAAAGCCAACTTAATTTGCCACCAATGAAAGCGACTCATCGCATTTCCTTTAAATGTGGCGCGATAACGGTCTTGACGGAGACAATCTCTGCATAATGCAGCAATTCGCTTGGCCGGTGTTGCAACAGACAGTATGAGCGGGTCCCCTTATTAAATACAGACTGATCTGGTGATAACCTCTTGCGACATAAATATGTCCGCGGACCTGAGTATCTATCTGCCTGTGCCCTGATGAAACACACAAAAATCACATTAGACTAGCTGTACCGGCAGTTTTTTGTGGTCTGAGCTGACCTAAGTTTAAACTGGCTTTCACCAAATTGTCACTCCACGAGGTGCAGGTCCAAGGACACCCCCTTGCTGCGCCTGAACACCCAACTTGGCGGAGACCGGTCTGCTGATCCGATTCTGGTTAACATGATTAAATAAGACTAAAACAATGAATTGTCTGCCGTTCTTACATGTATTTGCTAACAAACGAATGACACCTGCCTTCAGTACAAGGCAAATGCCACAGTTACCCTGAATTAAAAGCATTAATAACTACCCAATTTTTTTGTTTGTTTGTTTCTGCAATGGTTAATACTGTACTATGAAGAAACTCTAACCTAAATTACATGTTAAATGCTGGAGTATAATTACTATTGTTTTACATAAATATTCTACTTTAAGTATAACATTTTGTTTGAGCGTTTCAATAATGTGCTTGAAAGATTTCAGACTTCTAAGAGAACCTCTGTGAGTTAGCTTGAATTTGGCTATTAAAAGGTGAATTCAGTTTGAGATTGCTCATTACTGTTAAAAAGGGTAAAACATCAAAAGTCTGCTGAAATGGAAAGAATCTGCCTTGAAATCTGTTGTGATGCTAGATGCTTTTTTGTATTTTATTCAATCTATTACGCGATTTTGTTTTATTTCCTGGCACATGGAAACAATGTAGTAATTGGACAACACTAATATGAAAACTGATAACACACTCAAATTGTACTGAGCATGAATAAAAAGTATGGCATATTCCCAATTATATGATACTCGAAAAAGTCGACCTGGAGAAAGCGTTTCCAATAATCAAGCAGTGTCTTTGTGTGGGAGGTATCTCTTATTAGGAGATATGATTAGGTAATCACGCGCATGCTGAAAAAGCAAATGCACGCACAATTTCATGTGATTTGAAACCCCCGCTGTCGCTGGCTCAGTCCCCTGTGACGCCAAATCAAGGATTTAATATTCTGTTGGCATAATGGCGAGAGAATATTTTTGTATTCGCACAGAGATTGCCTCTCTTTTTAAATATATGCAAGATGTACTAGCCCTTGAGAGTGAAAAGACTGATTGACTGCTGCAGTTTCAACTGGATAGCTTCAATCATTGTAAATGGATTTTCTTAATGCCCAAGTAGCTACTTCATAGATTTGCCTTCCGAGGAGGCGCAGCAAACCCATTTTGCCGAAATGTTGCTGACTGCCAAGACACCTCCATGCATTAACAGACAATTTCCCCGCATCCCGCCCATGAGCCGGCAATCTTTGACCTATTATTTCACAGCTGTGTCGATGCAGTTCAATTACCGTCACTGTCGGAATATACTTTATTTTTCCTGAACTCCAACGTGCCACCTTTCTTCCCCTGAGTGTGGAGATTCCCACGGAGGGAAGGGTAATTGTACTTTATAGTCACATGTTGCGCTTTGATTTCTATCTATCCAACTCACCAATGGAGGCAGGTTATTAGAGGAAAACATTTGTGACTCATCACAGATTTCGTTGTTATCCATCAATTTATATCTTTTAATTTCTTTGTCCATCAATGCATCTGTTTATTTGCACCCAATTATACATCATCTGTCAGCCATCCATTGAGCCATGTCTATTTGTCTATCTATTGTCCGATTTATTGATCTATTTGTTGTCCATCACTGGGTCTATTCATCCAGCAATCAATCATCAGCATCCAACAGTCTGCCAATCCAATTGTCTTTCCATTTATCCAACTGTACATGAGTCCATCTGTTCATCCATCCATGCATTATATACAGTACAATTAACCCAAGCCTGGCTGCAAATAGCAAAAAACGCGAGGAATTGTTTAATTCATTCCATGACCAAACTTCCAAATATCAAGTAAATATTACCCATTGAAATAAATTGATATGCCATTAATCCATTGCAGCTACCAGAAAAGAGCACCACAATATTTTTTTGTCCCTTCATCCATTTTCTGTACCGCTTATCCTCACTAGGGTTGCGGGCTTGCTGGAGCCTATCCCAGCCATCCTCAGGCGAGAGGCGGGGTACACCCTGAACTGGTCACCAGCCAATCGCAGGGCACATAAACAAACAACCATTCGCACTCACCTACGGGTAATATTTTTTTGTTTTCAATAAATTAAAGTAGCACTGTATTGTATTCAAACATAAGAAAACATAATAAAGGAGAATGTAAAGGAATAAACTGATTTAGATAAGATCTAATCACCCTATGTTTGAACAAGCCAAGCAACAACACCTGTAGTGTATAGTGTTGAGTAGTGTCTGCCTTTAAGGGGGAGGTGGCAAAATGGGTGATGTCAGGAACATGGTAATTGATAAATGAATAGTCTTTGTGTAAGTATCTCAACATGAGTTTTAGCCTACTGTAGTTCTTATCCAGCAATTTCATTTAGTATTTGTGTTGTAACATTTCGGGTCTTTGTGCTGGAGTGAAAAAACTAGACGCAGAAAACCACATCCACATGAGCGCTAGGATTTCCAAAAAATCGTGGTTTCAGTATTCTAGCTGCAACCTACTATGTGACTGTGCAGTGACATGTTCATACATGAACCCAAAAAAATGACAGCACACGTGGCGACACAATAGGTAAATGAAGGGCATCAATCTATCTACAGGTGTGCAGAAGAAAGAAGAATCACTTTTTATTGTCATGAACATGCATGCATGTACATGAAATTTGTTCTCTGAATTTAACCCATCACAGTGAAAACATACACGTTTAGTGGAACACACTGGAGCAGGGGGCAGCTGAAGCACCCAGGGAGCATTTCGGGGTATCAGTGTCTTGCTCAAGGACAACACAGCCGTGAGTCCGAGGGATGTTGGCGGATGGTCCAGTCGGGGTCTTGAACCTAGGTCCCCCACGGTGGCAGGCGATGATCTTAACCATTGGGCCTTGGGTGCCGGGCAAGCTATGCAAAGGTGCTGCCTGAAACTGTGCTAGGTTCACACCAAACGTAAAGCTATCTGACCTTGCGTTACTTGTGCGAGTTTGATCGCAAGAGTTGTGTACACATCAAACGTGAATCTGCTTAATTCGCACCACATGTCACTGGTTCACAGTAAAGTACAACCGACAGCTGAAAAACAAGTAACATAAATATACTTACTAGACATGCCAACTTTCTCGATCACTATTCTCCAGGCCTGCTCTATTTTCATACGGTCCCGATATTGGTAGCGGCAGTTATCAAAAGGATGCCCACAAACAGCAACAACAATTATTGCTGGACTATTTATGAAAATGTAATTCCGAGTTCGATTTTGGCTTCTCACGATCATAAAAACATTATAATCGAATAAAAACAATGAATGTGCCGAATGGAAGTTCTTGCATTGTAAAACTACCCTGAATTCACCTGTTGCCTGCAGCAAGCATGTGTCGTATGTTTTTCTGCTCTACATAACCGTGCTTTAAACTGTTTATTGACGCTCGAGTTGGAGTTTAAAGCTAAGCACAACAAGAATAATTACACACATTATATATTTGAATACGTGGCCGACTGGTTAGAGTGTCAGCCTCACAGTTCTGAGGACCCGGGTTCAATCCCCGACCCTGCCTGTGTAGAGTTTGCATGTTCTCCCCGTGCCTGCGTGGGTTTTCTCCGGGCACTGCGGTTTCCTCCCACATCCCAAAAACATGCATTAATTGGAGATTCTAAATTGTCCGTAGGTGTGACTGTGAGTGCCAATGGTTGTTTGTTTGTATGTGCCCTGCGATTGGCTGGCAACCAGTTCAGGGTGTACCCCGCCTCCTGCCCGATGACAGCTGGGATAGGCTCCAGCACGCCCGCGACCCTAGTGAGGAGAAGCGGCTCAGAAAATGGATGGATGGATGGATGGATATATTTGAATACAAGACATAGTTTGTTTTTTAAACATCACCATCTTAATGCTAGCATTCACTGGAAAATCGTATTGACCAATACCAAAAATCAGCATTAGACATCATGTGGGGGTAGGGAGATTTACCTTCAAATAACTAATACTCACACACAAATGCTGTAGTAACACATACAGATAGGTAATATAACAATACTCAGACACATTTATTCTTCCTAATCAGTGAAAATTAGTTATATTAATCATGTTTGCCAGTCTTCTTCTACTCTTTTTATCTTGATGTAAGTGTATATCCATGTGTCCACACCAGTGCCTAAGAAGCCAAGGCGCACACAGAGTATGTGGTGTATATTTTTGTACAGTTTTTTTTTAATGTGATGTAGGCCTACTGTTTGGAAACATTCTTAATTTCAGTTTTTTTTTAACTGTTTCTTTTGTATTGCAAATTAACTATGTACTGTATATACAGCAGTTATCTTGTGCATGGCCCCTGTTAAATAAACCAAACTAAACTAAAAGCTGGAACAGAAGGTGTTTGTTTTTATTTATTGTTTTTATTGCTATTATTTTAATATTATTATTTTACTTGTTGCCAAGGTATTTTATGGTTGCTCTTTTAAGTTACATATCAAGCAAGGCAAGATACAGGACCTCTGTACAGAAGGGTTAAGAACGAGAAGGCTATGGAATCACTCAATAACGAGGTACTAGAATAAAATTGGGATATTATATGTAATAAAACTGACACTGATAAAGCATATGATGAATTTCTAAAGTTATTCAGAATATTATATGATAAAAAATTGTCAAATTAAACAATACGGTGAAAAACAAAAGTAAAACATTTTTGGATGTCAAAGGGATTGTAGAAAACTTGCAAGAAGAAAAAGACACTATATAGAGAATTCATAAAACATAGGACTAAAGCATAATAAACGCAACATAAAATGTATATGGAATTTATTGAACAGCATAAACAGCGGGAAGGTGGCCAACTGGTTAGCACAACTACCTCACTATTCTGAGGTCTCAGGGTCAAGTCCGGCCTTCCTGTGGGGAGTTTGCATGCGCTCCATGTTCCAAAGTGGGTTTTCTCCAGCTGCTCTGTTTTCCTTCTACATTCCAAAAACATGCATGGTAGGTTAATTGCAGACTCTAAATTGTCCATCTTTCCATCCATTTTTCAATAATAACTTCTTATCCTATGAAGGGTCACAGAGATTTTGGTTCCAGTTGATCTTGTGCGGGTAAAATGAAATTCAGAAAATGGGAATAATCAGTTTTGAGTGATCTTGAAGTGTTTGCTGCTCTATTATGATGAAATGCTTTGTCTTTTATGCATTACATTACAAACACTTAAATTGCACTTTTAGCAAAGCCAAAGTGAAAATAATGCTTTTCTAAGGTTAGTAAATCTTCTTGATTGGGCACTAAAGAGTTTGTTGCAGCCCACTCACCACCACCGTTGTGTGATTTATTCCTTCTGATATTCTCTTTTATTTTTGGCGCAATTAGTTTCAGTTCCGAAAAGAAATGTGAACCCCAGCTGCATTGCAAATTTTTTTTCAGACACGTCAAAGACTAAGAAGGACCCTGGTATGTGAATAATAAAAATACTTGGACTCTCAAAAATTTCTACTACATCCAATATTGCCTTTTACCTTTCCAAACAATCATCTGACTTTGTTAGCGTTGTCCCCTTCATTGATTGAAATGTTATCGAGTATCAAGCTTTCCTGCTCTCGGCAGATTGATGACAAACTAGCTGCACACATGAATTCATCTGCCTATTTTCTCCATCCATTAAGAATGATGCCGGCATGTGTTTGCACAATATGTTTGAGCCAGAAACAACAAACCTGGTGTGACTCTCAGGAAGCACTCACATACAGCCATTTCTCAAATGCAATATCCTCTTAATAGCGTCAGACTCTCTGATATCTGGGGAGAGGCAAACATCATTTTAGGGCAGCTCAGTTACACTTGATTAATTGTTATGGGAAGGGGTAGTGATATGACAATCTACCAGTGCGGGAACAGGCGAGGTTTATTTTTAGAGCATGCAGCTGCCAGGAGTCAGATTTGAAAGAGACTCTGCAACTCGGTGGCAGATGTTGCCAATGATATATTTTAATCCAGCACACCTCCAGAGTTGCACCAGCCTGTTGAGGAGGGGTCAGCGGATGCAGCAGGTTCTCATTAATGCACAATTAGAAGTACCGCGTTTCTAATGACAGTGTCCAGACAATTAGCTTCCAATATGGTAAGTGTCAATAAGAGACAGAGCGTTATCAAATTATGCAAATGAACCTGCAAGGTTGAAAGTCTTTCCTGCAGGATTGTGGCGAAAGTGCTGCATTAAATGAGTCACGGGAGTGAATTATTTAACGTTGCTGTGAGTGCAGACATTAGTACCTCAGCTCAGCATTAAAGGAAAATGTACTGATTTTTTTCAGGCCTTTTGACTGATGTTAAGTGTAACAGATTAAATACCTAAAACAGCTAATACATCAATCGACAGACACCAATCTTCCCTGACCAACAAAATGTAGCTGTGCCTCAGCTCAATGAACAGGTGAGACATTCTCAGATGTGTGCCTCACTTTATTTGCAGATTGGTATAATCACACACTGTGTGCACTCATCAACACCATGAACACTAAATACAAATGAACATCTGTTCCAAGATCAGGGCAAAATGCAGTGAAGTAAATACAACTGCCTTTTTATTATCACAAAGAAAATTACCTGTTTCCGCTTGCTAAGGGCTCTAATCAAAGATTCAAAATTCCGGGCCCAGTTTTCGTGACTGGGGTAAATCCATCGCAGTGGACGGCACAACTGTGCGCCAGGGGCAGGTTCGACTGTCATTGTTAATTTTCATAGACCAGCGCAGCCTGGTGGATCCAATCGCGGGTGGACTTGACCACTGTATATGTGTGTTTACAGCCGACACCAATCAAAGCGCCTCTTCATTCCCTTTAAATGTTGCGCAAAGACAATGTTGACTGAGACATCGCTGTGTGGAAGAGGACGATGTGTAATTGCAGCGATCCATGCCTGAGTGGAGAATTGTCATTGCTCTTGGCCAGTGTAGCAACAGACAATGTGAGCAGGTACCCATACTGAATGAGCTGGTGATAAACGCTGCCGACTTAAATACTGTATATCGGCGAACCAAAATTGCAAACCAAAATTGCGTTGCAGTCGTCTACCTTGCACCAGTATTTAGGCGTGGTCTGAACAAGCCTAAGTTTAGACCACAAAATTGTCACTCCACCGGGTGCATCTTCAAGGACACAACCTGACTGCACAGCTTGGCACAGACTGGTCTGCCACACTGGCAAACGTGCAGCCAGCCTTGCGCGAAAATCAGAATCCGCTGGCATTTGCACCCTGTTGCAGATGCAACTGTCTACGAAAATAGAGCTCTTAAACTCTATTTCTTCTTTCTGTATCTTTTGTATGTCCTTCATATTGTCTTGAGATTTAGGACTTAGGTTACTCTGCTTTGTGTCCTGAAACCCCTTCTGTAGCGTTGGTCTGTCTCTGTCCTGTACATTGTCTTTAGATTCAGCACTTGTGTTTCTCTGCTTTTTGTCCTGAAAATCTTTGTAGCTTTGGTTTGTCCTGGATGCTGTCTTGATATTCAATACTTGTGTTTCTCTGCTTTGTGTCCTGGTACTATCTCTGTGCCTTTGGTCTGCGCTGGACATCGTCTTAAGATTCAGGACTTGGGTTTCTCTGCTTTGTGTCCTGAAACTCTTTCTTTATCTTTGGTCGGTCTCTGTCCTGTACATTGTCTTGAGATTCAGGACTTTTGTTTCTCTGGAGTTATTTTGTAACCATTGGAAGTGTTCAATCTCATCGAATGGCAATGACCTATGGGGTCCCTCAAGGGTCAGTTCTTGGACCCCTCCTGTTCAGCCTGTATATAAAGAAAAGAGGATTTCTGTTAGTAAATACCTGCAGTCACTCTCTTTAAAAACCAAAGACCAAGTCCGAAACCTTTGTGTTCTGATAGATTCTGACCTGACTTTCAACCAACAGTCATATCAAATCAATTACTAAAACTGCCTTCTACCATTTAAAAAAGATATCCAGAGTGAAGGCTTGCATGTGTCAAGCAGACCAGGAGAAGCTCATCCATGCTTTTATCTCAAGTAGACTTGACTATTGTAATGGTCTTCTGACTGGACTCCCTAAAAAGAGCATTAAACAGCTGCAGCTCATTCAGAATGCTGCAGCTCGGGTTCTGACCACAACAAAGAGGTCAGAGCATATTACTCCAATTCTAAAGTCTTTACACTGGCTTCCTGTCAGGTATAGAATATAGTTTAAAGTTCTGCTACTGGTCTATATATCAATAAACGGTTTAGGTCCTGAATACATGAATTAAATGTTAATGGAATATAAACCCCCTGAGATCGAGAGACTCAGGTCAAATAGTGGAGCACAGACTCCAAAGCAAACATGTTGAAGCAGAATTTAGCTATTATTGGCGTGTACTGCCCTGCAGTACCATTTATGGAGCCTGGATGGTGCTTTGCTCCCTCTCTCTCTCCCTCCCCTCTCTCTTTCAGCACCTTCCTCAAGCTGCACACCTGTCTCCAATCAGCCCTCGTCACCACTTACATATAAGCCTACCTGTTCCCGGAAATGCTCGCCAAAGTATTGCAGGTTATTCCAGCGGTACCACGGCCCACTTACCTCACGTAAACCACACTGTACGTTGTTTCCCTTTTTGACTCCTGTGTCTCCTCGTTTCCAGTATTCCCCGTGTTCCTGATCCACGTCATTCCTGCCACCAAGCATTACCTTCCTAAATAAACTGTACATCATAATCTATCTGCCTCCGCCTGCTCTTGAATCCAGCTCCTCTTCAAACGTGACAATTATGCTGCACACAAATGGAATAAGTTGCCAACAGAAGTGACGTCAGCCCCAAGTGTGCATGTTTTTAAGTCCAGATTAAAAACTTCTTTTTCCCCCATGCTTTATAGAGCATTTCCACTTTTAAATTATATTTCTTGCACTGTACGCTGTTTTAATTGTATTTTTATTTAATTTTATTTTTCTCTTTGTTTGAAATGTTTACAAGCTGTTTTTTTCTTTGTTTTTAAATGCTTTTAATCATGTAAAGCACATTGAGTTACCTTGTGTATGAAATGTCCTATATAAATACATTTTCTTTGCTTACTCCATTTGTCTTCCCATCTACACCATAGTCAAATAATTTAAACCCAGCTCCTAAACTTCTAGCCTTACTGCCTTTCCACCTGGTCTCCTGGAAACACAATATACCGCCCTTTCTCCTAATCATCATTTCAACCAACTCCCGAGATTTTCCTGTCATTGTTCCAACATTCAAAGTCCCCACATTCAGTTCTAGGCTCTGTGCTTTCCTCTTCTCTTTCTGCCTAAGAACCCGGTTTCCACCTCTTCTTCATCTTCGACCCACAGGAGCTGAATTTCCAGTGGTGCCCTGCAGGTTAACAGTGCCGGGGGCGGACGTTGTTAACCCGGGCCACGACCGATCCGGTATGGAATTCTTTAGACGAACGCTCATATTTGTTTGGCAAAGTTTTAAGCTGGATGCCCTTCCTGACGCAACCCTCTGCATTTATCCAGGCTTGGGACGAGCCTACAGTTTGCACTGTCTTGTTTCCCCCAAAGGGCTGCATTAATCACCCATGGCAAACAGGTCCTAGGTGAGCGACCAGACAAAGCATGGCTAAAAGACCTCAATGATGAAAAAATATATATGGATTTAGGTTTCCCTTGCCCGGATGCGGGTCACCGGACCGACCGGGCACAGCCTGAAAGGGTAAGGTGGGTCCCCTTCCCATGGGCTCATCACCTGTGGGCGGGGCCATAGGGGTTGAGTGCAGTGTGATCTGGGCAGCGGCCGAAGACCGGGACCTTGGCGAGCTGATTCCCGGCTACAGAAGCTGGCTCTAGGGACGTTGAATGTCACCTGTCTGGAAGGAGCCTGAGCTGGTGTGTGAGGTCGTGAAGTTCCGACTAGATATAGTCAGGCTCGCCTCCACACACGGCTTGGGCTCTGGTACCAGTCCTCTCGAGAGGGGTTGGACTCTCTTCCACACTGGAGTTGCCCATGGTGAGAGGCACCAAGCAGGTGTGGGTATACTTATTCCACCCCCCCCCTCCCCCCCTGTACTTTGGGGTTCACTCCGGCGGACGAGAGGGTAGCCTCCCTCCGCCTTCAGGTGGGGGGACGGGTCATGACTGTTGTTTGTACCGATGCACCAAACAGCAGTTCAGAGTACACACACGTTTTGGAGTCTTTGGAGAGGGTGCTGGAATGTGCTCCTGCTGGGAAATCCATCGTTCTGCTGGGGGACTTCAATGCTCATGTGGGCACTGATAGTGAGACCTGGAAGGGCGTGATTGAGAGGAACGGCCCCCCTCAATCAGAACCTGAGCGGTGTTCTGTTATTGGAGTTCTGTGCTCATCACGGATTGTCCACCCGTGCATTTGGCACCAGGTCGTGGTCGTGTCATCGGACTTGCGGGTGCATGTCTTGGACACTCGGTGAAAACACTCAAAGGTGGGTAGGGGGGTACCGAAAATCCTTTCAGCAGTTTTGATTGTCCGTTGCAGTCGAAATTTGCCCTTTTTTGTAGCAGCACCAAACCAGACTGTGATGGAAGGACACAGGACTGATTCGATGACCGCTGTGTAGAACTGCCTCAGCATCTCCTGTGGCAGGCCGTGCTTTCTCAGAAGCCGCAGGAAGTACATCTTCTGATGGGCCTTTTTGAGGACGGAGTTGATGTTGATTGCCCACTTCAGGTCCTGAGAGACTGTAATTCCCAGGAACTTGAAGGTCTCGACAGTTGACACAAGGCAGCTGGACAGTGTGAGGGGCAGCTGTAGCGAAGGATGCCTCCTGAAGACAACGATCATCTCTACAGTCTTGAGCATGTTCAGGTTGTGTCGGCTGCACCACAGTTCCAGCCGCTCCACTTCCTGTCGATATGCAGACTCGTCACCGTCCTTGATGAGGCCGATGACAGTGGTGTCATCTGTAAACTTCAGGAGTTTGACAGCCAGGTGCGTTGAGGTGCAGTCGTTCGTGTAGAGAGAGAAGAGCAGCGGAGAGCGGACACAACCTTGGGCCGCCCCAGTGCTGATGCTGCGTGTGGATGAGGTGGCCTCCCCCAGCCTCACCTGCTGTGTGCTGCCCGTCAGGAAGCTGTAAATCCACTGGCAGATGGCAGGTGAGACGCTGAGCTGGAGAAGCTTGGAGGAAAGGAGTTCAGGGATAATGGTGTTGAATGCTGAGCTGAAGTCCACGAACAGGATCCTCGCGTAGGTCCCTGCACTGTCGAGGTGTTCTAAGATGAAGTGCAGTCTCATATTGACTGCATCATCCGCAGACCTGTTCGCTCGGTAGGCAAACTGCAGGGGGTTCAGCAGGGGACCTGTGACACTCTTGAGGTGGTCCAGCATGAGACGTTCAAAGGACTTCATGACCACAGATGTCAAGGTGACAGGCCTGTAGTCATTTAGACCTGAGATTGTAGGTTTATTGGGGACTGGAATGATGGTGGAGTGTTTGAAACAGGATGGTACTTCGCACAGTTCCAGAGATCTATTGAAGATCTGTATGAAGACTTTTAATCTCTGTTAATCTGTTGTTAATCTTTTGTTGTTTGAAGATGCGTCGCACATCCTGTTCGCGGATGGTTAACGCAGAAGTCGGTAGTGTGATAGTGGTTGGTGGTGCGGCTGGGTGGGTGGGTGTGGGGTGTGAAAGTCCTTTTCAAATTTGCAGTAGAAGGTATTGAAGTCATTGGCTAGTGTGCAATTGTTCTCAGCTTTGATTTGACAGAAGGAGTTTCAACTCCCACCGCCAACATAACTTTACTCATGTTCCGGGGGCGCCGGCGGACAATGAGTCTGAATGGACAATGTTCCGCACCTCCATTGCTGAGGCGGTCGACCGGCCTGTGGTGGCGGCAATCCCCGAACTCCTTGGGGGACACCAACGGTGAGGGATGCCATCAAGCTGAAGAAGGAGTCCTATCGGGCCTTTTTGGCCGATGGAACTCGTCGCGTGGACATCGGGGACAGTACCTCTGGATTGGCAAACTAGGGTGGTGGTCCCCCTTTTTAAGAAGGTGGAACAGAGGGTGTGTTCGAACTACAAGGGGCTCACATTCCTCAGCCTCCCTGGTAACGTCCATTCAGGGGTGCCGGAGAGGAGGGTCCATCGGGAAGTCGAATCTCGGATTAAGGTGGAGCAGTGTGGTTTTCATCCTGGCCGTGGAACAGTGAAACAGTGGAACAGCGCTACACCCTCAGTAGGGTCCTCGAGGGTGCATGGGAGTTCGCCCAACCAGTCTACATGTGTTTTGTGGATTTGGAGAAGGCGTTCGACCGTGTCCCTCGGGGAGTCCTGTGTGGGGGGGGAGGGGGGGGGGGGGGGGTGCTTCGGGAGTATGGGGTTCCGAAACCCATGATACAGGCTGTTCAGTCCCTGTACGACCAGTGTCAGAGTTTGGGCCGCATTGCCGGCAGTAAATTGGACTTGTTTCCCGTGAAGGTTGGACTCCGCCAAGGCTGCCCTTTCTCACTGATTCTGTTCATAACTTTAATGGACACAATTTCTAGGCGTAGCCGAGGCGTAGAGGGTGTCAGGTTTGGTGGCCTCAGTATTGGATCTCTGATTTTTGCAGATTACCTGGTTCTGTTGGCTTCAACAAGCCATGATCTCCAGCTCTCACAGCCGAGTGTGAAGCGGTTGGGATGAAAATCAGCACCTCCAAATCTGAGACCATGGTCCTCAGTCGGAAAAGGATGGAGTTCCCTCTCCGGGTCAGGGATGAGATCCTGCCCCAAGTGGAGGAGTTCAAGTATCTTGGGGTCTTGTTCACAAGTGAGGGAAGAATGGGAGATCGACACGTGGATCGGTGCAGCGTCTGCAGTGATGCGGACTATGTATCGGTCCGTTGTGGTAAAGAAGGAGCTAAGCCGAAAGGCGAAGTTCTCAATTTACCGGTCAATCTACATTCCTACACCCTCCTATGGTCACGAGCTGTGGGTCGTGACCGAAAGAACCAGATCCCGGATACAACCGTCCGAAATAAGTTTCCTCCGCAGGGTGTCCGGGCTCTCCCTTAGAGATATGGTGAGAAGTTCAGTCATCCAGGAGGAGCTCAGAGTCGAGCCGCTGCTCCTCCACATTGAGAGGAGCCAGATGAGGTGGCTGAGGGATCTGATTCGGATGCCTCCCTGGTGAGGTGTTCTGGGGACGTCCCACCGGGGGGATACTCCGGGACGACCCAGGATCCGCTGTAGAGACTATGTCGCCTCGGGATCCCCCCGGAAGAGCTAGATCAAGTGGCTGGGGAGACGGAAGTCTGGGAATCCCTGCGAGCCGTGGCCCAATGGTTAAGATCATTCCCTGCCACAATCATTTCTAATTTTATCCAACCTGGTCACTCCGAGAGCGAACCTCAACATCTTCATTTCCGCCACCTCCAGCTCTGCTTCCTGTTTTCTCTTCAGTGCCACTGTCTCTAATCCATACATCATGGCTGGCCTCACCACTGTTTTATAAACTTTGCCCTTCATCCTAGCAGAGACTCTTCTGTCACATAACACACCTGACACCTTCCTCCACCCGTTCCAACCTGCTTGGACCCGTTTCTTCACTTCCTGACCACACTCACCATTGCTCTGGACGGTTGACCCCAAGTATTTAAAGTCCTCTACCCTTGCCATCTCTTCTCCCTGTAGCCTCATTTTTCCCCCACCACCCCTCTCATTCATGCACATATATTCTGTTTTACTTCGGCTAATCTTCATTCCTCTTCTTTCCAGTGCATGCCTCCATCTTTCTAACTGTTCCTCCAGCTGCTCCCTGCTTTCACTTCAGATCACAATGTCATCTGCAAACATCATGGTCCACGGGGATTCCAGTCTAACCTCATCTGTCAGCCTATCCATCACCACTGCAAAAAGGAAGGGGCTCAGGGCTGATCCCTGATGCAGTCCCACGTCCACCTTAAATTCTTCTGTCACACCGACAGCACACCTCACCGCTGTTCTGCTGCCCTCGTACATGTCCTGTATTATTCTAACATACTTCTCTGCCACTCCAGACTTCCGCATGCAGTACCACAGTTCCTCTCTGGGTACTCTGTCATAGGCTTTCTCTAGATCTACAAAGACACAATGTAGCTCCTTCTGACCTTCTCTGTTCTTTTCCATCAACATCCTCAAGGCAAATAATGCATCTGTGGTACTCTTTCTAGGCATGAAACCATACTGTTGCTCGCAAATACTCACTTCTGTCCTGAGTCTAGCCTCCACGACTCTTTCCCATAACTTCATTGTGTGGCTCATCAACTTTATTCCTCTATAGTTGCCACAGCTCTGCACATCACCTTTGTTCTTAAAAATGGGCACCAGTACACTTTTCCTCCATTCCTCAGGCATCTTCTCACGCACTAGAATTCTATTGAACAAGCTGGTCAAAAACTCCACAGCCACCTCTCCTAGATGCTTCCATACCTCCACAGGAATGTCATCAGGACCAACTGCCTTTCCATTTTTCATTCTCTTTAATGCCTTTCTAACTTCCCCCTTACTAATCATTGCCACTTCCTGGTCCACCACACTTGCCTCTTCTACTCTCCCTTCTCTATCATTTTCCTCATTCATCAACTCCTCGAAGTATTCTTTCCATCTTCCTAGCACACTGCTGGCACAAGTCAACATATTTCCATCTCTATCCTTAATCACCCTAACCTGCTGCACATCCTTCCCATCTCTATCCCTCTGTCTGGCCAGCCTGTATAGATCCTTTTCTCCTTCTTTAGTGTCCAACCTGCCATACATGTCATCATATGCCTCTTGTTTTGCCTTTGCCACCTCTACCTTTGCCCAGTGTCGCATCTCAATGTATTCCTTTCGCCTCTCCTCGGTCCTCTCAGTGTCCCACTTCTTCTTAGCTAACCGTTTTCCTTGTATGATTTCCTGTACTGTGAGGTTCCACCACCAAGTCTCCTTCTCTCCTTTCCTGCCAGAAGATACACCAAGTACTCTCCTGCCTGCTTCTCTGATCACCTTGGCTGCAGTGGTCCAGTCTTCTGGAAGCTCTTCCCGTCCACCGAGAGCCTGTATCACCTCTTCCCGAAAAGCTGCACAACACTCGTCCTGTCTCAGCTTCCACCATATGGTTCTCTTCTCTGCCTTTGTCTTCCTAATTTTCCTCCCCACCACCAGAGTCATCTTACACACCACCATCCTATGCTGTCTAGCCACACTCTCCCCTACCACTACCTTACAGTTGGTAACCTCCTTCAGATTACATCGTCTGCACAAGATGTAATCCACCTGTGTGCTTCTACCTCCGCTCTTGTAGGTCACCCTATGTTCGTGCCTCTTCTGGAAAAAAGTGTTCACTACAGCCATTTGCATCCTTGTTGCAAAGTCTACCACCATCTGTCCCTCCAAGTTCCTTTCCTGGATACCGTACTTACCCATCACTTCTTCATCACCCTTATTACCTTCACCAACATGTCCATTACAATCTGCACCAATTACGACTCTCTCTCTGTCTGGGATGCTCAGAACTACATCATCTAGCTCCTTCCAGAATTTCTCTTTCACCTCTAGGTCACATCCTACCTGTGGGGCATAGCCACTAATCACATTACACATAACACCCTCAATTTCAAATTTCAGCCTCATCACTCGATCTGATACTCTTTTCACCTCCAAGACATTCTTAGCCAACTCTTCTTTTAAAATAACCCCGACTCCATTTCTCTTCCCATCTACACCATGGTAAAATAATTTAAACCCTGCCCCTAAACTTCTAGCCTTACTGCCTTTCCACCTGGTCTCCTGGACACACAATATATCAACCTTTCTCCTAATCATCATGTCAACCAACTCCCGAGATTTTCCTGTCATAGTCTCAACATTCAAAGTCCCCACATTCAGTTCTAGGCTCTGTGTTTTCCTCTTCTCTTTCTGCCGAAGAACCCGCTTTCCACCTCTTCTTCTTCTTCTTCTTTGACTTCGACTTCGACCCACAGTAGCTGAATTTCCAACAGCGCCCTGCAGGTTGACGGCGCCGGTGGCGGACGTTGTTAACCCGGGCCACGACCGATCCGGTATGGAATTCTTTGGATGAACGCTCATATTTGTTTGGCAAGGTTTTAAGCCGGATGCCCTTCCTGACGCAACCCTCTGCATTTATCCGGGCTTGGGACCGGCCTACAGTTTGCACTGACTTGTGCCCCCCATAGGGCTGCATTCCTTGAGCAAGAGACTGATACCCCAAAATGTTCCCCAGGCGCTTCAGCTGCCCCCTGCTCTAGTGTGTTCCACTAACATGTGGGTGTGTTCACTTTGATGGGTTAAATGCAGAGAACAAATTTCGTGTGCATTCATGCATGTTCATGACAATAAAAGATGATTCTTCTTCTTCTTAAAAAAAAAGCTACTGCCTCCGCGACCCGACCTTGGATAAGCGGAAGAAAATGGATAGATGGATGGATGGATTGATTTTCAAAAATAAATTCAGGGGGTGGCGGCACAGTGGTCTACTGGTTAGAGCGTCAGCCTCACAGTTCTGAGGACCCGGGTTCAATCCCCGGCCCCGCCTGTGTGGAGTTTGCATGTTCTCCCCGTGCCTGCGTGGGTTTTCTCCCGGCACGCCGGTTTCCTCCCACATCCCAAAAACATGCATTAATTGGAGACTCTAAATTGCCCGTAGGCATGACTGTGAGTGCGAATGGTTGTTTGTTTCTATGTGCCCTGCGATTGGCTGGCAACCAGTTCAGGGTGTACCCCGCCTCCTGCCCGATGACAGCTGGGATAGGCTCCAGCACGCCCGCGAACCTAGTGAGGAGAAGCGGCTCAGAAAAGGGATGGATGGAAATTCAGGGGGCTATGTCTTTACCATTATAGATCAAATTATATGAAAATAACCCATAAACACATATTGTTAAAATTTCCATTTCCATTACGATACACAAATACGGTATAATGTTAATGATTGTGATTAACACACATTGTAATCAATGTCCAACCTTCACCGGAAACAACACACATTGTAATCAATGTAGTGTGTCTCCCAATCCACATCCTGCACAATGTAAACATCATAATAAAAAGATTGGCCTGTCAATTTTCACACACACACTTAGTTCATGGTGGATTTTAAGATAGACATTTGTTGTTGTTGTTGTTTTACTAAAGGCAGGATTCAAACCCAAGATCTTATTTCCAGCACTTTACAACCAAATACAACCAGCCCTCTGTGCTTTACACTTCCGTCCAGACAGACTGGAAAGGTGACAACTCTCGCTTAGAAAAATGATCTACAGTATCGCCCTGAATTATGGACCCTTTCTCACATATGGACCCATCACCGTTGCGATAAAACCGCCCCTCAAGGGCATACATTCATGGTGACAGATGAAAGCTCATCGTGATTACGCGTGTGTTGTTTCGAGGCATTCAGAGCTGCCAGCAGGCCGCCAAGACGTGACTTGCGTCTCGTCTGGTGCCAGCCATGTGGAGCCCATCGGCCATCAGGCCCGTCTTTTTATGAAGGCTCCTCCATTTCCTCTCCTTTTCTTCCTCAGCAGGCTCATGAAGGAGGAGTACATTCATGCTGCAGTCACTATTGTTGGCTCACTTAACTGAATGTAACGCTTATTGTCATGTTATTGTCTTGATACCTAATTTTTTTTTCAAAGAACAGCATATATTTTACGTAATCTCTTATAAAACGGCCAAATTCAAAGGACAAACGTTAGCAAGGGGTTTTTTTTGTCAGTGCTCACTTGTGCAACAAATCGTCCTTAAACGCCATAGCTGTTTTTCGTGCTCAATCGCTTGAAGCTATTCAGTTAAATGATTTAGTACAAACTCATGGTTGATAGAAGCATTGGTAAACGATCTGGGCCAGCAAGACCTCTGCTGGCCTAAACACTATCAGAAACTGACCTACATTTACAATCTAAATTCTAATATTTGTTCAATTAAATTGTATTAATTTATTCCCAACAGTCGATTCTCTTCATTGTTCAGTGTTTCTCTTGGTGGCACTCCTTCCAGTACATTTACAAAGAGGTTTCTTTGTTGTTGTTTTTTTTTTTTTTTTTGCACAATCAGATATCAGTGTCTATGTGCTGCCATGTTAATCTTATCTGATAAGGGCCTTCAGAATTAGTAGTGCTGACTGATGTAATTTAATCTATATTAGCAGTGGGACTGTTTCTTAACCAATCACATTTCAAATTTGTCCTCATAAGGCCAGCAAGCTGGCTCTCAATGATGCCAGCATTTTTCCTTCCTCTCATTGGTTGGTCAGAGCGAAACAGCCAAGTTGGGCTAGCATGTCTGGAGCGAACTACACATATTCATAAATGTTATGATACACATCTCTGGTAAGTATGATGTATTTTATTTAAATTTGTTTTTGTCATGTCAATAGATGAATTTGATTCTGAACTGCTCCAGAGATGTATTCCAGGAATCAGGTTATGTGAAAACTAAACACCAAAATTATCCATTACCATTTAAAAAATGTCTTATTTCTAATTAGTTTCATGATTATTAATGAAGCGATTATTGAATTTAAAATTTTAAATGTATATGTAAAATTTGTTTAGTAACATTAATAAAACAGTCACTGATGGTGTAGTGGTACACACGCCTGACTTTGATGCAGGCAGCGTGGGTTCAGTTCCCACTCAGTGACGGTGTGAATGTGAGTGTGAATGGTTGTCTGTGGCTATATGTGCCCTGCGACTGACTGGCGACCAGTTCGGGGTGTAGTCCGCCTTTCGCCCGAAGTCAGCTGGGATAGGCTCCAGCGTCCCGCGACCCTAAGCGGTGTTGAAAATGGATGGATGGATGAGTGTTAATAAAACGCTAAAAGTAAAATACTATACCTCTACTACTTAATTTATTTTATTGACAATAAATCTAAAATATAAAACTAATTATTTAATTTTATAAATGAATAAAACGTAAATAATGGTGACTAAAAATGTGAAATGGTTTATTTTACAAATAAAATTATTTATTCCTATTTTAAAATGTAATTATTTAAAATTAAGCTAAATTAACTTCAATAAAAACACTTCTAACAGAAATGAATACAAAATAGATAAAATGAAAAAATACATTTCATCCCACTTTTAGGAATGCAAAAAAAATGTTGAGATTCTTGATAAATGCTTGTCGGGTTATGATTTGAGAAAAAAGAAATATGTTTAGATAAATAATTTCTTCATCAATCACTTACAAACCTTTGGAACATTTTTTCTTACACCATAACGGCTGTTTCACTGTGACAGTAACTTTTATTACCGGAGGACACATCGTTGCTCAAAATTTGCACGAATGTCAGCACAAACCCGCCATGTTGACAAAGTATGAAAAGCAGTAGTTTTTTTAGTAGAAGTTAACTAGGGAATACCAGCATATCATTTTGATATAGGGTACATTTGAATATTCAATCTGACACTCTCACTATGCTGTGAGAGTGCAGTGTTCAGAGAGACAGAGGACACGCCATTTTCTATAAATTTACGAACAAGCGTATTGGCCATTGGCAGGGATTCGTCAGTGCGGTCGCCATATTGAATGGGTCAGTTCTGCCTGTAAACATCTCGTCCTGCTTGCTACTCCGGCCACTCTGTCTCCTCAGTCAAAGTGCAGGGAATGCGCTCCGGGACTCCCAGACTGTGGCGCTCTAAATAACCGAATGGCACACTTCAACAACAATCTGAGATTCCGAAGGTTCGGAGAGAAGGGAGTGCGCTTGGAGACCATTTCCGAACCTCAGTTACCGCAGTGACTGAGTCGGAATTCCTCTTCCCCAGCTCTTTGGAACAGAATAATCAGGCTTTCCCTCATCTGAGGGTGAACTTCCCCTGAGTTTTCATGCAACCTGCTGCTGCCTGCTTAGTTTGTGTTCATTCATTCAATCATTCATTTTCTGTACCGTTTATCCTCACTAGGGTTGGGGGCATGGTGGAGCCTATTCCCAGCTATCTTCGGGCAAGAGGCGGTGTACACCCTGAAATGGTCGCCAGCCAATCGCAGGGCACATACAGCGGCTGAAGTAAATATTTAACACGTCACAATTTTTCTCACAAAATATATTTCCAAATGTGTTATAGACACCAATGGGTCAACAGATGTTGGGAACAACCCAAGTAATCCATACATACAAAGAAAGAAGAACAAATAAGCTCAGAAATTAAATTGTGTGTAAAGGACAGGGAAAAAGTATTCAACACATGAAGGGAGGTGCAAAAAGGCATGGAAAGCCACGTCAACACCTAAAATCTATCAATAATCAAACAGCAATCTAGCCCCTTGTCAGTGCAAATGAATATCAGCTGGTTCTGTCCTAATTGATGGTCTACAAAAAGGTCTCATTGCCAAGGTGTGAGACAAGACACAGCTCATGATGGGTAAGAGCAGAGAGCTGTTTCAAGACCATCGCAAACTAATTTTTGCAAAACATAATGATGGCATTGGTTACAGGCGCATATCTAAGCTTCTGAACGTTACAGTGACCACGGTTGGGACCATAATACAGAAGCGGAAAGCCGATCATACCACCATAAATTTGCCTCAATCAGGTCCTCCTCGCAAGATTTCTGACAGAGGAGTGCAAAGAATAATCAGAAGAGTTGTCCAAAAGCCAATGACCACCTGTGGAAAGCTTCAAAAAGACCTGGAATTAGCAGGTATTGTTGTCAGAAGGAAAACAGTGAGTAATTTTACTCCGCTGCCATGGCCTGTATGCACGCTCGCTATGCAAGACCCCATTGCTGGGAAAAAAAAAAAAAGCATGTCAAAGCTCGTTTAAGGTTTGCTGAACAACATTTGGACAATCCATTTAAATACTAAGAGAATATAGTCTGGTCTGATGAGAGCAAAATAGAACTGTTTGGTTGCCGTAACGCACACCACGTTTGAGGAGAAATGGCACTGCACATCACCCTAAATCACCATGCCAACAGTGAAGTTTGGAGGTGGGAACATGATGGTTTGGGGCTGCTTTTCAACAAATGGTACTGGTAAACTTCACATTATTGAAGGAAGGATGAATGGGCAAATGTACCGAGACATTCTTGACCAAAATCTGATGCCATTTACAAGGATGATGAAAATTAAACAAGGGTGGACATTTCAGCAGGATAATGATCCAAATCATACTGCCAAGGAAACGCTCAATTGGTTTCGAAGAAAAAAATCCAGAATCCAAACCAGAGCAATGCATGCAACTAGTTTCTACATACATGAGGCATCTTGAACCTGTCATTGTCAACAAAGCCTTTTGTCCAAAGTATTAAATAAATACGAGTTTGTGTGTTCAATACTTTCTCCCTGTGTCATTTCACATAATTACACGGTACTTAATTTCTGAGCTTATTTGTTCTACTTTCTTTGTATGTATGGATTACTTAGGTTTCTCCCAACATCTGGTGAAATTTTCATGTCAATAGCACCTCTGGAAATATATTGCGTGGGAAAAATGGTGGCGTGTTAAATACTTATTTCAGCCGCTGTATAAACAAACAACCATTTGCACTCAAATTCACACCTCTGGGCAATTTAGAGTCTTCAATTAACCTACCATGCATGTTTTTGAGATGTGGGAGGAAACTGGAGTACCCGGAGAAAACCTATGCAGAGATGGGGAGAGCATGCAAACTCCACACAGGCAAGGCCAGATTTTAACCCAGGTTCTCAGAACTGTGACACAGATGTGCTAACCTGTCCATCACCGTGCCGCCCCCCTTCTTTTTTTTTTTAAATGTATTTTTTATTTTTCCTCTTAACCTGCTCTGTTCAGCTGCATGGCCATGCAGAATGGTAGGTCTGTATGCTTTTTTTGATGTGCTTTGCTGTGCAACTGGTGTGTTTGAAATACTTCTTATGTTTATTATTATATTTTTTTTTTTAAATCATTCTGATGTTTAGTGAAAATGCAGCCAGTAAGAAAACAGTTTTAGGGGATAGACCTTTTCATTTAATTCATATGGATGTTACATTTTGCTGCATGAATCAATGACAATATTTAAATAAAAATCTGTTGAATACAAATGCGTTGAGTATTGAATTAATATTAACTTAATCAATGGTTAAAATGTAAATATGTCAGTATGAATAAAATCTAAGCGGTCCAATCTATGCCGAGCAAAATATGCCTTTGCATATCTGAATAATGTTTTTCATATTTTATTTTTAATGACTTCCAAGTACGCTTCTCAGACGTCAGCTTTCATCGAGATGAAAATCAGAAGTAATTCAATACAATATCTTTTCACCTGTATGTTACGATTCGAAGAGCGGTTGAATTAGTCAGTGAATCAAATAGTCGTGCATTCAAACTTATGCATTCACTCATGCATCAGATTGCTCCCATGCTGCTTCGCATTCATTCTCCGCCACAGTACTCAATTCTTTTTTCTTTTTTTTCCCCCCAAGAATACATTTTCATAGTCACTATACGCCCACAATAGCACCTCCAATTACAAGGGGCAAGTAAGTAACCAGACGTTTCTCTTTCTGTTGCCATACTGAATCAACCTATCTGTCAGTTGTTGTGGTCAGTGTCGGCCTCAGGGCACAGGAGGAGGGCATTAGGTCAGCGGGTTGTGTGCGTGTGTGTGTGTGTGTGTGTGGAGGAGGTACATTGTGCCACTCAATGCGTGCATTGTGCGCAGTGGCATGCAAAGCTCACTTGCTGCCCGGGGCCGGATTTACTGTATTTTTGATGCCCCTCGAAAACCATAATGAACCGATCGTCAATGGGGATAGGAGGAATCTCAACGTTTTTGGGCGATTGCCTGGGGAAATGTATAAGGGGATGCCTGTTGATTCCCGCAAAACACCGTTTGGAGGCCCCCCTGGAATGCTCCACCGATGATGTGCGTGGCACAGATGCATGCTGTTTTATTGTGTTTTGTATAATGTTGATGGTGTCTGTGATTATGACATGATAGTAGTGGTATTTAGAGGTAGATTAAGTCTGGTCCACTGAAATCCAAGGTACCGAATGCATGGCCCACCACATTAGAGATGTTACACAATAAAAAATATTAAATAAAATTTTAAAAACCTGCACCGTGTAAAACAACAATAACTAAATAATAATATATGATAGTCTTATGAATAGGGATTTATAATAGCATGCCCTAAATCCGCCTTCACCAAACTGTTCTGAGAGAATTCCACTCAGTATAAAACAGCAGACATGCACTTGTGTAAAATATCATTAAGGGATAAAGCATCATAACATCCCACTAGCGTTACAATGGCTCGGCAAGTAACAATGTTTTCTAAAGCAATTGTTGTATATAACTCTAATGTCGCCATTCAGTGTCTGTAGCATACTTACAACATGACCATGGATGAGAAGAATACAGTTGTATGCAACAGCTTTAAATATTTTAACCGTAGCGGTTTCAGAGCAGCACCTAAGTTGCCTGACCAACGCATTTCCTTTTGCATAACGTGCTTGCATCAATCTACCTATGTCCTAATCGTTTGATAGGTCATTGGACATAACACCAAGGTACATTATGTGTACTCGCCAAGGTATTTCTACTCAGTGACACAACAGAGAACAGAATCATCACGGTAACTAGTTTAATACTGTGCCTAAAAGTTATTGGCGTCATTACCATACATATAGTTTTCTTGTTATTATACTAAATATCATACTCATGGCCATATTAAATTCATTCACATTCAACAAGGCACTGCTGTGTTTTGCTGGATGGAGAAAAGACAAGGAGATTATCAGCATACAGGAAATGATTCATTATCTTGCCTCCAACTTTACACCTGAAATTCTGAAAGTTTATCAACATAGACTAAATTACAGAGGAGACAAAATGCTTCTTTGTCTAACCCTATTTGACACTGTGAAAAGGCAGGATACAATTGACCAGCACTTGACACATTAGGTCTAGAATCTATACCACTATATACAATAAGTCTTACCACTATTGGAGGGACCGCAAGATTTATACATTTCTTGAATAATGCCATGTAATTAACATAGTGAAGTGCTTTATAATCATCCATCAAACAGATAAGCATGGGGCTGAATTATTCCAGTCAGTATTATCTTTCACAATAAAAATACCCTACTCTGGTCACACAAGTTTTTTGCCTTAAAGCCAAAGCGAGTCAGTCAGACAGTCCCAAGTATTTTAATTAAAAAGATCTTGACAAAGCGTTGTTTATATATATGTGTATATATACAGTAGGGCAAAAAAGTATTTAGTCAACCACCAATTGTGCAATTTCTCCCACTTAAAAAAATGAGAGAGGCCTGTAATTTTCATTATAGGTATACCTCACCGATGAGAGACAAAATTCGGGGGGGAAAAAATCCAGAAAATCACATTGTCTGATTTTTAAAGAATTTATTAGCAAATTATGGTGGAAAATAAGTATTTGGTCAAAAACAAAAGTTCATATCAATACGTTGTTATATACCCTTTATATATATACCCAATGACAGAGGTCAAACGTTTTCTGTAAGTCTTCACAAGGTTTTCACACACTGTTGCTGGTATTTTGGCCCATTCCTCCCTCCAGATTCCATTTAAGAAGTTGATCGCAAGAGGGAAGATGCTGTTGGAATTTCTACTAGTTCTAGTTTGCATTGATCGGTACCGCCTACCTCAGGGAAGGAGCTGGAAGAGCTGGTGACCGGGGTGCGGAGGGTCCGAGAGGATTTTGCACGCCCTTGTCTTAGTTCTGGCAGCGTGCAAGTCCTCAATGATGGGTAGGGGGGTACCGACAATTTAGCAATTTTGATTGTCCGTTGCAGTCGGAGTTTGTCCTTTTTTGTAGCAGCACCAAACCAGACTGTGATGGAAGAACACAGGACTGATTCGATGACTGCTGTGTAGAACTGTCCCAGCAGCTCCGGTGGCAGGCCGTGCTTTCTCAGAAGCCGCAGGAAGTACATCCTCTGCTGGGCCTTTTAGACCACTTCAGGTCCTGAGAGACTGTAATTCTCAGGAACTTGAAGGTCTCGACGGTTGACACAAGGCAGCTGGACAGCGTGAGGGGCAGCTGTAGCGAAGGATGGCTCCTGAAGTCCACAATCATCTCTACAGTCTTGAACGTGTTCAGCTCCAGGTTGTGTCGGCCGCACAACAGCTCCAGCTTCCAGCTCCAGCTGCATATCGCTTCCAGTCGATATGCAGACTCGTCACCGTCCTTGATGAGGCCGATGACAGTGGTGTCATCTGCAAACTTCAGGAGTTTGACAGTCGGGTTCGCTGAGGTGCAGTCGTTCGTGTAGAGAGAGAAGAGCAGCGGAGAGAGGACACAACCTTGAAACTGTCCTTTTCAAATCTGCAGTATAAGGTATTCAAGTCGTTGGCTTAGTGCGTTATTGTTCTCAGCTTGGGGGGATCGTCGCTTGTAATTAGTCAGCGATTGTAATGCATGCCAGACTGATTTAGAGTCTGTTTTTCCAACTTTGCTGAATAGTTCCTCTTTGCAATGTTAATTTCGTTCGTCATCTGGTTTCTAGCTCGATTGTACAGGGCCCTGTCCCCGCTCTGATATGCATCCTCCTTAGCTTGGCGAAGCTGCTTAAGTTGAGCAGTGAAGCACGGCTTGTTGTTGTTGAATGTGCAAAATGATTTTGTTGGTACACACACATCTTCACAGAAACTGATATAGGATGTAACAGTGTCCGTATATTCATCCAGGCTGCCAGCTGAATTTTCAAAGACACTCCAGTCTGTGCGGTCTAAACAGCTTTGAAGTTCCATCTTGGCTTCATTGGTCCACTTTTTCACTGTTTTCACTGTAGGCTTCGCGCATTTAAGCTCTTGCCTGTACGTCGGTATTAAGTGAAT
The DNA here is from genome assembly GCF_024500385.1 of Phyllopteryx taeniolatus. Taxonomy (NCBI): domain Eukaryota; kingdom Metazoa; phylum Chordata; class Actinopteri; order Syngnathiformes; family Syngnathidae; genus Phyllopteryx; species Phyllopteryx taeniolatus. The sequence goes on from NC_084513.1 coordinate 724,291, forward strand.
TAAGCAGTGATCAGACGAGCCCAGGGCTGCACGAGGTATAGCACGGTATGCGTTTTTTACCGTAGTGTAGCAGTGGTCTAAAGTATTATTTTCCCTGGTAGGACAGTCGATGTGCTGCTTGTATTTAGGGAGTTCATGGTTGAGTTTAGCTTTGTTAAAGTCCCCGAAAATAATGAGGGGTGAGTCCGGGTGTTTTTTTTCAATTTCTTTGACTTGTTCGGCGAGCGTTAGCAATGCGGTGTTCGTGTTAGCTTGAGGCGGAATGTAGACTCCAGCCAGTATGAATGATGCGAACTCACGTGGCGAGTAGAATGGTTTACAGTTCAAAAACAGCGACTCCAAATGGGGGCTGCAGTGTGTGCTGAGCTCTGTGACGTCCGTACACCATTTTTCGTTGATATAGAGCCATATCCCGCCGCCCTGTTTTCCCCGATGATTCCATGTCGCGGTCCGCTCGATGAATGTGGAAGCCGGGAAGCATGACGGCGCCATCGGGTACAGCGTCGAAAAGCCAGGTCTCCGTGAAGCACAAGGCCGCGGAACGTCCGAAGTCTTTACTGGTCTTTAACAGAAGATGAAGCTTGTCCATTTTGTTGGGTTCCCGTCGATCCACCTCGCGTACATTCGCGAGTTGGATCGACGGGAACGCCAATCTGTGTCCTCTCTTGCGGAGTTTCACCTGAATGCCGGCTCGTTTCCCTCTGTGGCGCCGCTTCCGTCTCCATGCGCCGAAAACCGCGGACGCCGCTCCGGTGAGTAACTCGGGTAAAAAACTGAGTGGATTTGCGAAAGTTGGTGACAGAAAGTCCGGAGTAGCCTCCTTGATGGTTAGCAGGTCTCCCCTTGTGTAAGTGAGTAGTGTAAGGTCTCCAAAGACGGACGAAAAACACAAAAACAAAAACAATACTAGAGAGCGCGTTACCGAGGCGACCACACTGGTAGGCGCCATCTTGGTCAGCCCCAAATTTTTTGAATTCCTGATTTCATGGCTTTTATCAGCTAGAAGTTAAGCTGGAAGCCCAAATTATGTCGAACTAAACAAATAAATTCTTGAAATTGTTTCAATTGTGGGGCATGAATCTATAATCTATTAAAGTTTAACTTTTTGAACAGAATTATGAAAATAAATAAATTTAAATATTAAATTTTTTTGGAAGGGGTCTGTAGCCATATATATATGGAAAACATGGCAATCATTTACCTTTCACAATAGGAGTTTGGTGTATTTTGAGGCCTATTATGTTTGGTTATACAATATTGATCTTTTGCTCCAAAATGTTAAATTTTTATAGTCATAAAATACTGTTTACACACATTCACATTACATTCATTTTATCTATTGCACTCGGTGGTGCCTATCTGATCAACTCCAGACATATAGTCTCCACCCAGTCCCACCCCCCGCACCCACACACCTACCCAAAAAGGCTAAATATTGTACTTTAAGGACACAACAGTATTGTTGCAGTGTCAACAATGAATCCTAATCCAGTCATTCAACTCAACATTGCTTTTGTGTGATTGATAAAGCTCGTTAAAGACGCGAATGCACATTGTAGCTTTTAGCTGCCACAATAAAGGCCAACACAGCCTCTCTGCATGGATTGGCTCATCCATCTATGAAGTCTGTGGTAACGCAGTGTAGCGGACATGCCACGCAAAAGATGCCACCCAGCACCCCAGCCTCACATTACCGCCGCTCCCCGCCGAGGTAGACTGTAACCCCAGAGTCACACGCAGACTCTAAACGCATTAACACAATAGACACAGACATTTGTATTGCCATGACGACGCTAACTGAAGTCTCTGCCTGAGACTTCAAAGGGGAGACCCACGGACGCTGGGTTCGCCCCCGAACGCCAAGTTAATTAACTCCCCGCCAGTCGAAGGATTGGACCCGGAGCGACACCTCCACCCTGCCCAGAGCTGCTACTTGTGAGTTGGAACAGGCAACAGCAACACCCACGGGCGACGGAACGGCACTACAGACAGGGGTTCATAAGACAGTCTGTGACTCGACTGGGAGTCAATATTTTGAGAACTTTACATGAACGCCACTATTGAGTTTATTGCTGCAAACTTGAATGTCTAACGTCAAATCTGTTGTTAACTGAACCAGATGGAATGTCTCACTCCACGCCACAAATGTCACATGAAAATAGTAATGTTCTCGTCACCACATAATATTTGAAACAGTCATTACAGGTATTAAAGAGGATGAGCGTGGACCATTGCAGGGTGAGGAAAATGGTCTCGTTATCTTAAACCCAATAATTAATATTTTATTCCACTGGTTTTAAACCACAAAATAATCCAAGAATGGAAAAATAACGCCAAAAGGCAGTCCAGCCCCTCGGTGTTCGCGAAGGTGATAGAAAAGGAGGGGGGAACCGTTTGACCCGCTCTGGCCATAAAAGGCCGGCCCCTTTTATGGCCAGCTGGGAGACGTTAAAAGAAGTTTTCGGAGTCTTGGTGCAGAAGCCTTTTTGGTCACTCCAACCCACTCACCGACGACCGCGGCAGGCCGGACGCCCACCTCACCCAAGGTTGCAAGGACACATCGGACGATCCTCGGCTGCAGCTTCCTGCAAACGCTCAAACGCTTCCTGCTTGGGGGCCCGAACTCAGTCTGAGGGAACGGAGGCGGACACAATGCTGCTCCTGTTTTTCCATTCCTCCCTCCCGTCGAATCCACCTGTTACCGGTGTGGACCGGGCCGGCCAAACACTTGGGAGCCTGACTCGCCTGCCTCAAACGTGTTCCAGACACGTAAGTCCAACATTGCGGTCTACTAAAAGTACGGATTAATGCATATTTGGATTTATATAAACGAGACCAGGAGTCCTCAACTATATGCATTCACTATACGCCCATTCTGCTCATCTCACGTCACAAATCCCTTCCTTCGCCAGTGTTTGTAGATATCTTTTTTGTTTTGTGTTTGTCTGTGTTTTATCCTGTAGAAACCCCTTTATATTACTAAATGTTCTATAAAATTAACCACTTTCATTGATTATATGTGTGTTTGGGCTCGGAGCGTAACCTCTAGAAAGTCTAGAACTCAAAGTTCCTAGAATGTAGCCTCCATCCGATAAGAGACTGATTATAGAGGTTTGTGAGGAGATACTAAGTTTTATTCCTAATCCAAACACACAAAACCCCCGATATTTTGCAATAAACCAAGACGGCAGCCGCCATCGTGGCAGGGTCATGTCTAGACACCTCCCCTGCTATCTAGATTGTGGCTTGGTTGTCTATGTGTGGGCACATTCCGTTACCATAGCGACCGAGCACTTATTAACAAGAGAAACGAAGGTTAGCCCTAATGAAACTAGTGTTGTTGCATTGCAAATTTTATTTGGATATCCGTTTTATGCGCTGCATGCTTTGAACTGTGGGGAGATTTCCTATGTAAAGTTCTGTTGAAAAGGCCTTTGAGGATCGCGAACGGGTCACGAATCCTGAGCGTTCGCACGTCCTCGTCTTCTTCCCGCTATGCTCTGAAGTGGCTAACCAGACTAGGTATATGCCCATAGTGGTGTTGGGACTTTTATTCTGAGTTTCGCTGTGTAAATAGGAGGTTTGGGAAGTCCCTGGTCACGAGAACATGTTCTATACCGAGAATCCGTTACACGTCAGTCGAACTCTGAGCTAGAGTGCTAGCTCTTTGTGTGTGGAAAAAAAAAAAAAACACACAATTTTAACACATTTTCTCTTTGTGTTAAAATCACAAGCCTCTCACTGAACGCCATTTGGTCATTAATAGACTCAAGGCTGCATAATTCGTCTTCCGTCTTGGAGAGACGTGACGTCATCGTGACGTTGCCACCTTGGTTTCTTCCTTCGTGGCGTGATCCGCAGCATAAGCTCTGGGTTGTCCTCGAGTGCCGCTCGTGGACATTCATTAGCCCTGTCCAAGCCCACTTGGCTTTTTCTCTCGGGAGTTCCACTGTCCTGTATGTCAACCCTGAGTTCTGAGAAGTAGCCTTCCTTGTTACTCTTCCAATTATCGAATCCCGCAACATCTATCGCCTAAAAGATGCAATTAATGTTGGCACCTGGCAAAGCGACACATACGTCCGACTACGACTGCAGTACGACTACTGCAGTACTCCCGCAGTAGTCGCCTATCACGATAGTAACCCTGATCTGTATATGGCGCCAAATTTGCACATGTGCATCCTCACCAAAGACATCCATTACCTGTGTCCCGGTAAGCCGTTCATCCGAGATGTCGCGGATGGGATTTGTGGCCTGAAGCCCATGAAGGATGGGTCGCGGTGTAGAGCAGAAGCTACACCTCGCTACCAGGTTACTACTACTCACATGGAAATTGTTGGGTCCAAGTGGCTAGTCAACACACCAGCCCTAAGCGCAACGCTGAGTTATGACCACCACGACAAGACTCGCCCTGCCAAATCAAACCATGTGGCTCGACGTCCCCAAAGATGCCATTTTGCATATTGAGGACGTCGCCCTCTACCACCTGCCAACCGAAAATTATGAGAGCGAAATCGAGATTTCTAACTTTTTCGGACAGTACAAATTGGAAGTTGATCCTGAGACGCTTACACAGATTCAGTTTGAAGAAACTCAGGCGATTGACATAATCCACACTGACAACACCTTACGCGCTATTAGCACTGAGGACAGAACACCCGAGCTCCCACTCATGCATTCCTGGTCCGCAGCAAATAACATCTTAATTGCCCTGGTCAGTCAAGGTTACTGCATGACCTTCGGCATCGCCTACCTGCTCTACCGAAAGACTCAGAACTTGCAGGGTCTTCTGAACCAGTGCTCAAGTGCGCGACCCAAAATTGTTTGTAGGAAAAGAATGACTGAACCCGAACCTAACCCCATACAGACAGGGGAGGAGGTCTTCCTTGACCTAAATTGCACCCGCCCCCTCCCCCCCGGACGTCACTACCCCCTTTTGAATCTAGACTAGGATTCATCTCTCCCCAAGATTAGAACCTCTACTTGGCACCTTCCCTTTCCTTGATTGATTTGTCGGGTTCTACTCCTGACCGCTGTGCCCCATACGTGCCAAGTTGGAGCTAGCTACCTTTTCTTTCTCTTTCGTTCTCCCCCGTAGAGCCGCGTTGAATTCTCCTCTTGTTTTCTTTGTTTTGTTTTTTTGTCTGATTTTTACTGAGAACACTACACCTAGGTAATGCGCGCCCTTAGTTTTAGCTATGCCCAATGCCCCATATTTCTACTCTCCCTGCTATCCCAATAGCCACACCTACACACAACCATCCACACACATCAATCCTGACCCATATACACATATAGGCTGACCTACTTTGGAAGTTGCCATGAACAACTGTTGTACCATAAGGAGGTTGAGATGCACTAAGGTTGTACTTTGGTAACTGCCTTGTTGTGTGTGTGTTCCTGCCAACCTGTGCCATCTTGCAACGAGACATCGCCTACATCCGCCATCGAGCCGGATCCGAAGGGGGATATGTAGCGGACATGCCACGCAAAGGATGCCACCTGGCACCCCAGCCTCGCACTACCGGCGCTCCCCGCCGAGGTAGACTGTAGCCCCAGAGTCACACGCAGACTCTAAACGGATTAACACAATAGACTATCTCCAACAAGACACAGACATTTGCTTTGCCATGCCGACGCTAAGAATCACGTCTGCCTAAGACTTCAAAGGGGAGACCCACAGATGCTGGGTTCCCCCCCGAACGTTAAGTTAATTAATTCCCCGCCAGTCGAAAGATTGGACCCGGAGCGACGCCACTACCCTGGTGAGAGCTGCTACTTGGGAGTTGGAACAGGCAACAGCGACACCCACGGGCGACGGAATGAGACTACAGACAGGGGTTCATAAGACAGTCTGTGACTCGACTGGGAGTCAATATTTTAAGAATTTACATGAACGCCACTAGTGACTGTATTGCTGCAAACTTCGATGTCTAACGTCAAATCTGTTGTTAACTGAACCAGATGGAATGTCTCACCCCACACCACAAATGTCACATGAAAATAGTAATGTTCTCCACACCACATAACATTTGAAACATTCATTGCAGGTATGAAAAAGAATGAGCGTGGAACAATGCAGGGTGGGAAAATGGTCTTGTTATCTTAAATCCAATAATTAATATTTTATTCCACTGGTTTAAATCCACAAAATAATCCTAGAATAGAAAAATAACGCCAAAAGGCAGTACAGCCCCTCGGTGTTCACGAAGGTGGTAGAAAAGGAAGTGGGAATGGGGGGGTTAACCCCCCCCCCCCCCCGTTTGACCCGCTCTGGCCATAAAAGGGGCCGGAGCTGGGAGAAGGTAAAATATGTTTTTGGTGCAGAACCCTTTTTTGTCACTCTGACCAACTCACCGATGACCGCGCCAGGCAGGACGCCCACCTCACCCGACGTTGCAAGGACACATCGGACGATCCCCGGCTGCAGCTTCCTGCAAGCGCGCCGAGCCACCTTGCTTGGGAGCCCGAACTCAGTCTGAGGGAACGAAGGCAGAAGCAACGCGCCCGCTCCGAACGTCACCCGAGAGACGTCCTGCCTGTGAACTCATTGGCCTACGACTGCTCCTGTTTTTCCATTCCTCCCTCCCGTCGAAACCACCCGTTACCGATGTGAACCGGACTGGCCGAACACTCGGGAGCCTGACTCGCCTGCCTCAAACGTGTTCCAGACACGCAAATCCAACATTGCGGTCTACTAAAAGTACGGATTAATGCATATTTGGGTTTATATTAACGAGACCAGGAGTCCTCAGCTATATGCATTCACTATACGCCCATTCTGCTCATCTCACGTCACAAATCCCTTCCTTCGCCAATGTTTGTAGATATGATGTTTGTTTTGTGTTTGTCTGTGTTTTATCCTGGAGAAACCCCTTTTTATTACGAGATTTTCTATAAAATTAACCACTTGCATTGATTATATGTGTGTTTGGGCTCGGAACGAAACCTCTAGAAAGTCTAGAACTCAAAGAATGTCCTAGAATGTAGCCACCTTCCGATAAGAGACTGATTATAAAGGTTTGTCGTCATTTCGCCACAAGTTAAACTTGTAAAAGTATGACGTGGTGCCCCTCATGTCTATCAAATATCTTGATTTATAACGCTATAATTTAAAATTACGATAAACCGGAAGTGACACATCATTTTCTTATATATTACGCACAATTTGATGCCCCCCAATAAATGCAACAGAGTGGTGCCCCGTAGTGAGGAGATACTAAGTTTTAATTTAAAATTACGATAACCCGGAAGTGCGGCACGGTGGACGACTGGTTAGAGCGTCAGCCTCACAGTTCTGAGGACCCGGGTTCAATTCCCGGCCCCGCCTGTGTGGAGTATGCATGTTCTCCCCGTGCCTGCATGGGTTTTCTCCGGGCACTCCGGTTTCCTCCCACATCCCAAAAACATGCATTAATTGGAGACTCTAAATTGCCCGTAGGTGTGACTGTGAGTGCGAATGGTTGTTTGTTTGTATGTGCCCTGCGATTGGCTGGCAACCAATTCAGGGTGTACCCCGCCTCCTGCCCGATGACAGCTGGGATAGGCTCCAGCACGCCCGCGACCCTAGTGAGGAGAAGCGGCTCAGAAAATGGATGGATAACCCGGAAGTGACGGGTTCCACAACATGACGCTTCCAACTCATCGTTTTCTTCTAAATTATGCACAATTTGATGTCTCCCAATAAACGCTACAGCAGCCATACATAAAGTATAAATAGTATTCACTGCTAAAACTATTTCTCACTTTTTCTTTGTGAAATGCCGCATTTGCATTTTGTAGCCTCTTGGTCTATTTGCCTTTAAAAGGCATTTTTGTGTGGACTTTTATTGTTTCTTGCTAGAGATAAGGCATTTATTTATTTTTTTAGATCTAAAGCTAAAGTGCAAAGAGAATCACTAATTCCGTGTGGCTGCACAATAAATGCCCTCTCACCAAATCGACAAGGACTTCATAACAACAACACTCAGCAGCTTTGTTTTCGTCATCAGCCTTACAATAACATCTACTTGTGTAAGTGCACTTACATATGCAAGTTTGATTTTAAAAAAAATGTTTATTTTTTTTTATTAACTTAAAAAGGGTTTATTATTATACACATTTTACTTACTTTTTTGTGTGGAAAAGGGACTATTATCATTGCCAAACTATAGCACTTTTCTTTCTAAATATAGAATTTTTAACGTCAAAATATACAATTTCATGACCAAATAGAACCTATTTTGGTCCCAATGATGTGGCTCAACAAAGCATTGTTATGAAAACAAACAGGTCTTCGTTTTCTATGCAAAAATACTATAAAGACATATAGCGTTTCTGTGGCAAAATATATAATTTTAATCTACAAATGGTAGAATTTGTTTCATTAGAGCACTTCTGGGTATCTTTTCTGCTGGCAGATACACTGAAATAAATCCTTAGAATTTACTTAATTTGAACATGTACATTGGTTGCACATGATTACATATGTTAAACTTACAAATATTATTTGATATTTTGAGGAAAAGAGGTGGAACTTACATCAGTTTACCACAACTTAATCATGCAACTGAAAATTAAGGACTTTTTTCCAGCGGATTTTCATGCTGGTTTTGAGTCACTGACAGTGTCGTGATTGTGGTTCAATTGCCTGACTTACGCACAAGCAGCTTGGGTTCTGTTCCCACGCAGTGACGGTGTGAGTTGCTGTCTGTCTCTATACTGTATACATCCTGTGATTGACTGGCAGCCAGTTGTGGGTGTAGTCTGCCTTTTGTCCGAAGTCAACTGGGATATGCGGTATAGAAAATGGATGGATGCAGGGTTTTTTTTTTCATGCAAAAAAAATAATTTTAACTTTTAATTCCATGCCAAAAGTAGGATTTGAAAGCCAGATCTGTTTTGAAATATTCATAAAGAATTTATATTAAAAAAGGCAATGTTTTGAGTCATTTTCTGTGATCACTACCCAAAACTGTCAGTAAACCAAATCAGGTTTTTAGTTAGTTAGTTATTTGTGAACCCTTTAAAGTCGAATGTAAGATGTATTATGATCTTCATCTGATCACAGGAATAAAAAGTGTGCTTAAACTAATACCACAGAAACAATTATGTTTTTATTGAAAATAACAAACATTCACAAGACAGGGAGGAAAAAAAGGGAATCCTTGGATTTAGTAATAACTGGTTGACCCTTCTTTGGTAGCAATAACCTCTGCATGGCTGCTGAGAATGGGGGCCCCCTCTCGCATCCCTTGGCTGCTCTCCAGGTTGCTCCCCCTTATCGTCCCCCTGTTGAGCCTGCACTCCTGTCCACCTGGTGCGGGTCACCAGCACCCCCCCCCCCCCCCCCCCTTCTCGGCTTGGTGGGGTGGGGTCCCACGGCCCCCGTTGTTCACAGCAACACCTCTGACGCTTATTGTGCATGCAAGAAGGTGTCAATTCACTTCCATGTGTCCACAGGAACACAACCCTGGGACTCAATTGCTTGGTGCGGGGCCACACCCGAATCGTTATAAATTACTCTTATGACCTTGCAAACTTCTTGGGATGCCCCCTCACTTGCAATCCGTTTCTATAGATGTTTAGAATTTACATAGCCTCTCCCACCACACTCCAGTGTCAATTACCTTTGTCCTGGTCTCTTCCCCTCCTGTCCTTGTCCTGTGCTATCCAACATTGTCCTGTTTTGTTGCACTAATGCTCCATACAATACTCGCATCCAATGTGACATTGAGGTATGCATATAATGATTTGCTTGTTATTTTTCTTATAGCTAGTGTCCCGTCTTTTATTGTTTATTCTTCTCTGTCCTCTCCTTTTTTTTGTCACTCCCCTTTGAAACCCCGTTCAGGAAGATTCCTGGATGTCTGGTGTGAATAGCTCTCTTGAGGTCATGCCACAGCATCTCAATCAGGTTGAGGTCAGGACTCTGACTGGGCCACCCCAGAACACATATTTTCTTCTTCTGAAGCCATTGTGTTGTTGATTTGCTTCTGTGTTTTGCATCATTGTCCTGTTGCAACACCCATCCTCTTTTAAGCTTCAACTGTTGGACCGATGGCCTCATGTTTTACTGCAAAATATCTTGATAAACTTGTGAATTCATTTTTCTATTGATGATAGCAAACTGTCCGGCAAAACACGCCCACACCATGACGTTCCCTCCACCATGCTTCACAGTTTGGATGAAGTTTTGATGTTGGTGTGCTGTGCCATTTTTCCTCCACACATGGTGTTATGTGTTCCTCCCAATCAACTCAACTTTGGTTTCATCTGTCCACAGAATTTATACACAACTCTTCAGCGAATACACTTTTATTTACCTCTTTGAGCATTCGTTGGTTTGCTCTTGCAGTCATCTTTACAGGATGGCCACTTCTTGGAAAAGAAGAAATAGTTTTGAACTTTCTCCATTCATAGACAATTTGTCTCACCATGGACTGATTACCATTAATACTTTTAGAGATACTTTTGTAACCTTTTCCAGCTTTATACAAGTTTACATATAAAGCCCTGACCTCGACCAGCTTGAGATGCTGTGGCATGATCACAAGAGAAATATTCATACCAGACATCCCAGGAATCTTGCTGAACTTCAAGTATTTTGTAAAGAGGAATGGTCCTGAATTTATCCTGTGCACGTATGATGCAAAGCAAAGCAAATTTATTTATATAGCACATTTCATACACAAGGTAACTCATTGTGCTTTATATGATGAAAAGCATTTAAAAACAAAGCGGGAAAACAGCTTATAAACATTTAAATCAAAGAGAGAAAAAATAAAATAAAAGTACAATTAAAACAGCGTACAGTACAAGAAATATCATTTAAAAGTGGAAATGCTCTAAAAAGCATGAGAAGAAAAGAAGAGGACTTAAAAACATGCAGACTTGGGGCTGACATCACTTCTGTTGGCAACTTATTCCATTTGTGTGTAGCATTATAGCTAAATGCTGCTTCACCTTGTTTGCTTTGGACTCTGTGCTCCACTATTTGACCTGAGTCTGTCGATCTCAGAGCCCTACTGGGTTTATATTCCATTAGCATTTCATTCATGTATTCAGGACCTAAACCGTTTAGTGTTTTATAGACCAGTAGCAGAACTTTAAAATCTATTCTAAAGCTGACTGGAAGCCAGTGTAAAGACTTTAGAATTGAAGTAATATGCTCTGACCTCTTTGTTCTGGTCAGAACCCGAGCCACAACATTCTGAATGAGTTGCAGCTGTTTAATGCTCTTTTTAGGGAGTCCAGTCAGAAGACCATTACAACAGTCAAGTCTACTTGAGATAAAAGCATGGATGATGTTCTCGTGGTCTGCTTGACACATGCAAGCCTTTACTCTGGATATCTTCTTTCAATGGTAGAAGGCAGTTTTAGTAATTGATTTGATATGACTGTTGAAAGTCAGGTCGGGATCTATCAGAACACCAAGGTTTTGGACTTGGTCTTTGGTTTTTAAAGAGAGTGACTCCAGGTATTTACTAACAGCAATTTTCTTTTCTTTATTGCAAAAAACAATTACCTCATTTTTGTTGTGGTTTAATTTAATAAAATTTTGGCTCATCGAGTTATTTATCTCTTTCAGACAGTGAAACAACACCTCAATTGAACTGTAGTCATCTGGAGACACTGCTAGATATAACTGTGTGTGATCTGCATAGCTATGGTAGTCAAATTTAAAGTTCTGAAGAATTTAACCCAAGGGTAGCATATACAGGCTGAACAGGAGGGGTCCATGAACTGACCCTTGAGAGACCCCATAGGTAATTGCAATTCGATGAGTTGAACACTTCCATTGGTTACAAAATAACTCATTTCCTCCAGGTAGGACCTGAACCATTTAAGGACTGTTCCATTTAGTCCTACCCACGTTTCCAACCTGATCAGCAGTATATTATGATCTACCATATCAAAAGCCGCACTGAGGTCCAACAAGACCAAAATTGACACCTTTCCCGAGTCAGTATTCAACCTTATATCATTTAGCACTTTGATAAGAGCAGATTCTGCACTGTAATTAGTTTGGAAACCTGATTGTCAAAAAGTCACTTTAAGTTCAAGAAATTGCTGAGGTGATTAAAAATAACTCTCTCCACAATCTTGGCTATAAAAGGGAGATTTGAGATGGGTCTATAGCTTGCTAACATGGAAGCGTCCAGCGTTCTATTTTTTAGCAGAGGCTTAATGGCAGCTACTTGAAGCGCTTTAGGAAACTCACCTGACTGAAGTGAGCAATTGATTATTTGGTGCAAATCAGCTAGCACAGACTTTGCAATAGCTTTGAAAAAGTCAGATGGAGTCAAGACAGCTTGTTGATGGTTTCAGCTGCTGAACTGTTTTGTCTCCAGTTTTTTGGTCAACTGTATCAAATTCTGACATTGTAATAGAGTTTTTCCTGGGTGGCTTCAGATGTAGTATTATTTTATCATTTTGCTGATTTGTGCGGATATTAAACCTGATGGACCGTATTTTTTTCATTGCATGTATCTGATGTTAGGAGTTCTGGAGCTATCTGATTCGGGGGGTTGTTAGCTTGTCAACCACAACAAACAGATTGCGAGTATTGTTAAAGTTCTTACTGATGATTTCAGAAAAGTGTTGCTGTCTAGCACTGACTAACTCTTGGTTAAAATTACAAAGACTTTGTCTGTAGAGGTCATAGTCAATTTGGAGTTCACTTACGTTCTGCATTCCTACACTTTGATTTAGAGGTCCTTACCATCATTGTGCTCCTCTGCGGTGTTCTTGGTCGCCTCAAGATTGTCGTAGTTTTAATAGTAGTCACAGCATTAATGACATTTGACATTTTCCGGGTTAAATTATCCAAAAGTTCATCAACTGTCTCAGCATTCACAGTTTGTGGCACAGCTATGGTCTCCATAAACTAATAGACAGAGGTTGTCTGAACTTTTGGAAGAATTTGTATTGTAATTCAAAGAATACACAAAAATGGTCAGAAATAGCCATATTCTTAATGTCTACTGATCTGCAACTACATGAAACGTTTGGTTGAGGTTATTGCTGACAAAGGAGGGTCAACCAGGGGTTCACTTATTTTTTTTCTCCCTGTTCTGTGAATGTTACGTTATTTTCAATAAAAATATCCATACATCCATTTTCCATACCGCTTATCCTCAATAGGGTGTGCGTGCTGAAACCTATCCCAGCCAACCTCGGGCAAGAGGCGTGGTACACCCTGAAACTGGTCGCCAGCCACTCGCAGGGAACATATAAACAAACAACCATTCACACTCACATTCATACCTACGGGAAATGTAGAGTCTTTAATTAAACTACCATGCATGTTTTTGGGATGTGGGAGAAAACCGGAGTTCAATAAAAATATTGAAAACATAATTGTTTGTGTGGTATTAATTTAGGCAATTTTTGTTTATCCATGATTTAAATGAAGCTCAGAACACATTTTAAGACTAATTCATCCAGAAATGTAAGAAATAGCTAGTGATGAAATAAATTTGTGGCATAAAATTTTATTTCGATTTTTGCTGTTTACAATTACAATCTGTTCACTCTCTTCAAAATTTGCAAGTATACGTGCTTCCTGATTTTACATTTTTGTAATGCAAATACAACTCGTTGCTTGCTTTCCGTGCTTGTTTCTAATTTGTGTGCATGTGTGTAGGTGTGTGTGTGTGTGTCTGTGTGTGTTTATTTTACTATTATTGGGATACGATACATATCATCACTGGAATGATGATATGCCACATTTTCTCATGAATGAATGCAGTTGGATGTGGTTTGATGTTTAGTGGTGGTCGGAGGGGCCCTAGGCGCAGAATGGCAGCCACACTTCCGTCAGACTGTCAAATGGCAGCTGTGGCTACAAGTATCTTACCACCACTAGGGTGTGACTGTGGAATGAATGAATAATGTGTGCAATTGTAAAGCACTTTGAATGCCTTGCAAAGAACAATGAAACTGTAATGCATTTCTTCTTATTATTATTATTATTTGGAATTTTCATACTGTTACATCTCTAGTTTTTAGGTAATGCCTGCACATTAAGTCTGTATTGGGTCCCTTCTTTTCTGCTGTTTTTAGGCCGAGAAAAGCAAGGACTCCAATGCAATTCCATGTCAGCCAGAGCCCGCATCTTTCTTTCTTTTTTTAATTATTATTTCAGCAAAGAAAAGAATTTTAAATTAAACTCTTAATACACTCAAATCCAGCAGAGCCCTTCAGAATATGTGATGTGTCACTCTCTTTCTTTTCTTTTTCTCGTGTTGGCGCGGCCAACATCTCAAAGGGTGTTTCATCAAGAGCGAGCATGAATAATGTATTCATTCGGTACAATTGAGGCTTCTGATTGGAGTGAAGGCATGAACCATTTTTTGCATTCTTCCTGGTCACTCAAGGTCAAACCGCATGAAAGCTCAGTGTGTTGTTTCGTCATTTGGCTGATGAGCTCGGCAAAGTCAAATGAACTGAAGGATTATGTCGCTTTTCAAGGCAAACAAAAGCATTTTTGTGAGCTCGTCTTCCTGCTGTAAATTGCTTCTCCAATAATAATGAAATATGAACATCAGCCCCCAAACATCAATAAAGCGATGGAAAGTGGTGAATTTGTGTTGCATTATCAGGGGTGATAATTGCTCACTTTGAGTTTTATTAGTCTCTGACCCGATTCATTTGTAAATGTCACAATTTTTGCTGGCCCTATACAAAAGTTCTTATTTTCTACAAAGTGAGAATAAGAATGAGGACAAAAATAGCAGGATGAGTGAACTCACTTTGACATATTGTCTGTGTTTCCACGGAAACCAGTCATCCAATATTTACAAATGAAATTGCACTTCAGTGGCACGGTGAACGACTGGTTAGCACATCTGCCTCATATTTCTGAGGACCCGGGTTCAAATCCTGCCTCGCCTGTGTGGAGTTTGCATGTTCTCTCCGTGCCTGCGTGGGTTTTCTCGGGGTACTCCAGTTTCCCCAAAACATGCATGGTAAAGACTCTAAATTACTCATTGGTGTAAATGTGAGTGTGAATGGTTGTTTGTTTATATGTGCCCTGCGAGCAGCTGCCGACCAGTTCGGGGATAGCTGAACTGGTCGCAGATAGCTGGGATAGGCTCAAACACGCCCGTGACCCTAATGAGGATAAACTGTACAGGAAAATGAATAAATGAATGAATGAAATCACAGTTCCATTATATTGTATACATGACTTGCTCCTTTTGCCTCTGTAGGTGTTTGTTTGTGTGCTGTGTGCGAGGGTAAGTGTATCCATAATCAAATAAACAATAGGAATACATACAGTAATGATTTATGAAGAAAAGCTGGATTCAACACTGGTTAACAGTACCCACAGTTTTTAAGAATATTTTAGTCAACTTACCACCTGTACATTGGAACGTGATTTCATTCCTACATTTATGAAAGAGAAGCATAACACTTTTTGGGAAAGTCGGTGACTAAATCATCAAATCTGATAAAGGTTATTTATATTTTGAACCACAGCAAAAGAAGAATGTAGTGGATTTATAAAACAAAGAAATTCCACATGACACAGCAGCTAGCTTCTCTTATTCCAGTTCAAACAGAGAACATTGATGCTGTCTCTAAACAGATCTCACGTTTGATTTTCTTTGCCTGACTGAGAGTTGGTATCAACCCAAGGAACGGAACTTCCACACCACAGCCCCTCTGCCAGATCACGTCTCATTCGAGTTGCGCTGCAAATTAATACCGAAGTGCAATACACACTTTTTTTTAATGATTTCTCCTTGCTCTTTTAACCTCTATAATGTCCAATTTGATTTTACTTTGTGATTTCGATATTATATGCTGTAGATAACACCCAAAATCCAGTGACCAGAGTCTTTACATCCTGCCTTGAGAGTTGATAGTTGACAACCCGTCACCATAACTCCTTCAGAATATCAAACCAATTCTTACTGTTTCTTTGTCTTACTGTCAACCATGGGTGTCTCCAGACCGCTTTTACTGGGGCACGTGCATCAGTGTAAATGAGCTGTGCCTCGGTGTCCGACACGGACTGACCATCGGGAATTCCAAGCCCTAGAGTTTTACGGGAGGAATGAAAAAGAAAAAAAGGAAATAATTTCTACGCACTGTGGACGACTGGTTAGAGCGTCTGCCTCACAGTTCTGAGGACCGGGGTTCAATCCCCGGCCCCTCCTGTGTGGAGTTTGCATGTTCTCCCCGTGCCTGTGTGGGTTTTCTCTGGGCACTCCGGTTTCCTCCAACATCCCAAAAACATGCATGGTAGGTTTATTGACAACTCTAAATTGCCCGTAGGTGTGAATGTGAGTGCGAATGGTTGTTTGTTTGTATGTGCCCTGCGATTGGCTGGCAACCAGTTCAGGGTGTACCCCGCCTCCTGCCTGATGACAGCTGGGATAGGCTCCAGCAGGCCCGCGACCCCAGAGAGGAGAAGCGGCGCAGAAAATGGATGGATGGATGGAATTTCTACGCAGTTGTTAGTGTGTCATGCTGACAATGATAATTACTCCTATTAGCAGAATAATAAAAAAAGTGCATATACTGTAGTCAGGGGCCTGTGCCTAGCAACACACTTGCTGTCAACCAACCAACAATAAATCAATTCTCAATATTCTTCTCATTTTTTTGTGGCACTGCACCCTGGTTTACACCAGGAGTGTGGAACTTCAATGCTGAAGGTCACTGCCTGGAAGGCCTATATAATAAAACACACATTACCATCCATAAAAACTGTGACTTCACCTTCCTCTATATATGGATGCCCCTGCTGCAATCAAATCTGACTACTATGCCAACCTCATTAGATCCAGCGGTGGAAACACCAAAACTCTGTTCTCTGCTATCAACACCATATTTAGACCACCTGAGCCAATTTTCCATCAATATGCAATCACGTCATCACATTCTTCAACAGCAAAGCTGAAACCATCTACCAATGGCCTCTGTCAATCTCTTTACATCCAGCCTATCACACTCTGCATTTATTAGGCCACATTCCTCTACATTCTCTGATTTCCAACATTCACAACAGTATAACTGACATTCAACATCTCATTAAAAAAATCCAATCCTTCCACCTGTCAGTTTGATTCTATGCCCACCCACCTTGTCAAAGCCTCCTTGTCGTCCATCATCACCAATTTAATCTTCTCTTCTCTCATCAGTGTCCTTGTTCCATCAGCTTTTAAAACAGCTGCAATGACTGACTCTATCAACCTTGAAAAGTCTTGGACATTCTCCATTGAACCATTCATAACCTAAATCCTTGAAAAATGATTAACAACCAAGACACCAACTTTTCCACCAACAATCTGTTTGAAGAACTAACATAATCACTGATTCATCAGCAGACAGCTAGCATCTATTCGACATGAAACTACATTCTTCTTCGTGTTGTTTTCTTCTTCGCCTCGTTTTGATGTAATAGCTTCACGTAGTGCCCCTTAGTGTTCCGACTGAGATACCACAGTTGGATAATTTTTTTATAACAAGATGACAAACTTGTGGTCCTCTTTTTTTGAATTAATGCCTTATGTTTTTGACATGCACAAGAAATGCCAAGTTTAAACTGAAATGTATTTATATTTCTGTTTGAAATTGCCTCACTATAAATGTTTGTAGACAAGAAAATTCAGCTTCCTGCTGTATGCACAATGTGAATTTAAGAAAAATACTGTTGATTATCTAAAAGAGGAAACCGATTGGTCGTTCATTATTTAGCGAAATGTCTAATTTTCTCGTGTATTCATAATTGAAATATATATATATATATATATATATATATATATATATATATATATATATATATATATATATATTTTATCCTACTACTATATTTTTTACTGTATGTACTGCCATGCCATCTAATAGAAGAACATTTATTTGTTCTGTCACTATGTCTCACTGGCATAAATAGATGAATAAAGATATATTATTTATTGGAAATAAATTATTTCATGAGCAATTAAGTAAAATATGATAATCTCCCACGGCACTGAAGATGGTACACTAATGTACTGTGCACACTGGTTGAGAATTGCTGCCTATGAAGGAGCAGTCAGGTCATCTCCTGTTACAAGTAGCCTCCTAACTAACAAACAGACAAGCAATCCACGATATGATGCTTGCTGATTTTTTTTTCTCTTTCAGTTCATCCTTGGTGCAGGGGCCTATTGGAATGATTTGATTACTTCAGTCTGCATGCATTCTTCGACTAGCTGTGACTTGATGTACGTTGTAGAATGCATTCCAATTTCCTGCATGATCTCACTGTACTGTCCTTGACTGGCTTCCTTTCTTTCTTCACGCAGTCATCAATTGGTCACACAGTAAGGGTCAGTCACAATAGCACTGCTACTGATTTGTCCTAAGTGCGCTGAGTGTGCGTTTTCATGCTCACCATTCAGCATCCAGCACCTTGCAGTCTATGTAAGAGAACCCAACAAATTCACCAGGACCTGACTCTGAGGTGCAGTGGCCATCTGCCTCCATCAGGAAACTGTTGTGTTAAGCCATGAAGTGACATTCACGATGTGTGAAGCTCTACTGCACTTGAAGCCGGTGGCGGCTCCTGGATGTCAGCCAGAGAAGTCCCGTCAGCCTCCAGCGGATCCATCATGGCCGTCGGGCGGGTCAGTCTGTCATGTCCCCCATGGCAGCAGGTCTGCCTGCATCAGAAGGAGGGGTCAGCTGTCTCTCTGACCCCCACACACCTCAGAGAAGGAAACTGTACATGCTACATTATTTCTTCACAAAGTGAAATTTAATTTGTTTTATTGTCTTTTTATACAATACAGGGCTATTTTTCTTTATTAAATATGTAACAATTTTTTTTGTTTTTTTAGGGGGCTAGTACAGATTGTTATTTCAGTTAATTTGAAAGGTGAATACTGATTTGACATGTACAAGTAAATTGAGTTACGCTCATGGTCATGGAATTAATTAAACTCATACGTGAAGGTACCACACTGTACAGTGCTGTGAAAAAGTATTCGCCCCGTTTTTTTTGTTTTGTTTTTTTGCATAGCTTCCCCACTTTGTTTAAAATAATCAAACAAATGTAAATGTCAAACAAAGATAACCCTGGTAAACATAAAATGCAGTTTTTAAATGGTGATGTGATTTATTAAGGAAAAAAAAACTATTCATAGCTACCTGGCCCTGTGTGAAAAAGTAATTAATTAAATTCCAAAATGATATAACTGTGGCTAATCAGATTTTTGGGAAAGCTGAGTTCATTTTGATTGACCACAGCCAAGCCTAATTACCTCTCGACCTGTTCAATCAAGAAATCACTTAAATAGCACTTGTTTGACAAAATGAAGTTGGCCAAAAAAATCTCAAAAAGCTGTAACAAAATGCCACAAGCCAAAGAAATTCAAGAACAGATGAGAAATGAAGTAATTGACATTGTTCAGTCTGGAAAGGGTTGCAACCCTTTCTAAAGCTTTAGGGCTCCAGTGAACCGTGGTGAGAGCCATTATCCACAAATAGAGGAAACACCCACTTCCGAGGAGAGGCCGACTTACACAATTAGAAGCTTTAAATTCCCCTAAATAAATAAAATCATTCAAACCATTTAAAACTGCATTTTATCTTTACTTGGTTAATTTTTGTCTGATATTTACATTTATTTGATGATCTCAAACATGAGAGCCGCCTATCCTCACAACAGTCATGGGAGTGCTGGAGCCTATCCCAGCTAAATTCGGGCAGGAGGCGGGGTACACCCTGAACCGGTTGCCAGCCAATTGCAGGGCACATATAAACAAACAACCATTCGCAATCACATTCACACCTAGGGGCAATTTAGAGTTCAATTAACCTACCATGCATGTTTTTGGGATGTGGGAGGAAACCGCAGTGCCCTGAGAAAACCCACCCAGGCACGGCGAGAACATGCAAACTCCACACAGACGGGGCCGGGATTTGAACCCTGGTCCCCAGGACTGTGAGGCAGATGCGCTAACCAGTCATTCACCGTGCCGGGAAACTGCCAAAATAAATAAATAAATAAATAAATAAAATAAATAGCGGCACGGTGACCGACTGGTTAGAGCGTCAGCCTCACAGTTCTGAGGACCCGGGTTCAATCCCCGGTCCCGCCTGTGTGGAGTTTGCATGTTCTCCCCGTGCCTGCGTGGGTTTTCTCCGGGCACTCCGGTTTCCTCCCACATCCCAAAAACATGCATTAATTGGTGACTCTAAATTGCCCGCAGGTGTGAATGTGAGTGCGAATGGTTGTTTGTTTGTATGTGCCCTGCGATTGGCTGGCAATCAGTTCAGGGTGTACCCCGTTTCCTGCCCGATGATAGTTGGGATAGGCTCCAGCACACCCGCAACCCTAGTGAGGAGAAGCGGCTCAGAAAATGGATGGATGGATAAAATAAATAAAAAAAGATTGAGAGACATTCAGAGCACTAGACAGAAATCACATCAACACTCGATGTTTTTGTTTTAATTCACAGGTGTCAAACTGGTGGCCCGGGGGGCCAGATCCGCCCTGCCACATCATTTTATGTGGCCCGCGAAAGCAAATGAAAATTGCTCATTGTTTTCTGGTGTAATACCATTGAGATATTTGCCAGCATCTTTTTTTGTTACCAATCCCCCTTTGAAAAACATGTTTTTATAGGCTTCTGATTTCAAAACTGGCTATTCATCAATGTGTTGTGTTTACTCTATGTAATTACAGTATAGGAGGTAATCTTTCATTTATATGGGTTCACAGTTGTAGTGGCCCTCCGAGAGAAGTCATTACTACGATGTGGCCCGTGTCAAAAATGAGTTTGACACCCCTGTTTTAATCAAACAGTCGGATTCCACCAGTCCGCACCAATTCTAAGTCAGCTGCGAGGCGCCGGCCAAGGTGGCCCGCTGGGGCCCTTCCAGGGGGGAGGGGTGGACCGCAACCCTACCGACCCCTGGACCGCAACCCCCACCGACCCCTGGACAGGGTAGGTAGGGGGAACGGTACCTTTCCTCTTCAAAGGGGTTGGACTCTCTTCCACTCTGGAGTTGCACACGGTGAGAGGCTTTGAGCAGGTGTGGGTAGACTTATTGCCCCCCAGCTTGGCGCCTGTACATTCGGGCTCACCCCGGTGGACGAGAGTGGGGGGAAGGGTCCTGACTGTTCACACCAAACAGCAGTTCAGAGCACCCACCCTTTTTGGAGCCCTTGGTGGGGGTGCTGGAGAGCGCTCCCGCTGGGGACGCCATCTTTCTGCTGGTGGACTTCAATGCTCACGTGGGCAATGACAGTGAGACCTGGAAGGGCCCACCACCGATCAGAACCCAAGTGGTGTTCTGTTATTGGACTTCTGTTCTCATTAGGGATTACCCATATCGAGCACCATGTTCAAGCATAAGGGTGTCCACAAGTGCACCTGACACCAGGATACCCTAGGCCGCAGTTTAATGATTGACTTTGTGGTCATGTCATCGGACTTGCGGCCGCATGTCTTGGACACTCAGGTGAAGAGAGGGGCGGAGCTCTCAACTGATCACCATCTGGTGGTGAGTTGACTCCGACGGTGAGAGAAGATGCAGGTCCGACTTGGCAGGCCCAAACATATTGTGAGGGTCTGCTGGGAACGTCTGGCAGAATCCCCTGTCAGAAGGAGTTTCAACTCCCACTGTGGAGTATTAGTAATTTGTCACGTGTGGAGAGGAGCTGGACCCAAGAGCAGGCGGAGGCAGATAGATTATGATGAATGGCTTATTTAGGAAAGGTAATGTAGGTGGTCCGAGGTGGGTTGGCAGGCAGTGGCGAGGACAGTTGGCAGGCAGTGGTGAGGACAGGCGGCTGGCTTGGTGGATGGAATAACGTGGATCAGGAACACGGGGGAAACACTAAGAACGAGGAGAGACACAGGAGTAAAAAAGGGAACAAGGAATACTGTGGCTTATGTGAGGCAGGTGGGGCGTGGTACCGCTTGGAGAACCTGCAATACTTTGGCGAGGATTTCCGGGATCAGGCAGGCTTATATGCAGGTGGTGACGAGGGCTGATTGGTGACAGGTGCGCAGCTTGAGAAAGGTGCTGGAAAGAGAGAGGGCGAGAAGGCGCAAAGCACCATCCAGGCTCCAACAATAGTACTGCAGAGCAATTAATGACAGTAGCCAACCCCCCCCTCTCCTAACGGACGTAACTCTCGGCATCCTGCCAGGCTTCCCCGGGTGAGCCGCATAGAAGTCCTCCAGAAGGGAGTGATAGATGATGAGCTTCCGTGAGATCCAAGAACGCTCCTCTGGCCCATACCCTTCCCAGTCGACATGGTACTGGTAACCCCTAACCCTGGGCCTCACGTCGAGGATGCGTGACACAGTGAAGGCCGGATGGTCGTCGATAATCCGGGGGTGCGGAGGGGCTATGGCCGGAGAGTTTAGGGCGCAGGTGGAGACAGGCTTACGCAACGAGACGTGGAACGTGGGGTGAATTTGTAAGGACTGTGGAAGTTTCAATTATTGGAAAAGCACCATTGAAGCATGGAGTGATCTTAAGGGACTCAGTTTGGAGTGGGAGGTCGTGGGAAGAAAGCCAGACGGACTGACCCACATTGTATTCAGGCGTCGGGGAGCAATGACAGTCCGCGAGTTGTTTGTTGCGCGGGTCAACGCCGCCCGGATGTCCTTCCACACCGCCTGGGCTCTCCAGAGGTTATCCTCAATGGTGGGAACTGCGACTGCCTGCTCCTGTTCCGTTAATAATAGGGGTTGGTAACTGTAGCAAGCCAGGAACGGGGACATACCAGTAGAAGAGATGGTGAGGGAAATGTGAGCGTACTCAATCCACGGGAGGAATGAGCTCCATGTGAAGAGGTTGCGTGCGGCAACACAGCAGAGGGCCGATTCCATGGACTGGTTAGCCCGCTCCGTCTGGCCGTTGGTCTGCGGATGATATCCTGAGGACAAGCTGGCTGCTGCGCCCACCGCTTTACAGAATTCCTTCCAGACCAGGGATGAGAACTGAGGACCTGGGTCAGAGACAATGTCGATGGGGATACCGTGGAGTCTAAAGACTTGCTAGACAAGGAGGTTAGCAGTTTCGAAGGCAGTTGGCAGTTTGGACGTAATGGACACGTAATGGACACATTTAGAAAAGCGATCGATGATAGTGAGAATAACTGAGTTACCTTCTGAGGGGGGCAGGCCGGTAATGAAGTCCATGGCGATTTGAGACCAAGGGTGACTAGGAATTGGTAAGACCGGCTGGGGGCAGGTGTGACGACTTTCCTTGAGCGCAGACAGAGCGGGCTTGGACGAATTTTCGGGTGTCTTTGATGAGTCTGGCCCACCAGAAGTGCTGCTGCATGAACTGGGTAGTACGGCTGATGCCAGGGTGACAAGTGAGCTTCGAGTTGTGGGCCCACTGTAGGACATAAGAATGTGCAGAATCCGGTAGAAATAGGCAGTTCGGAGGCATGGTCTTTGGATCTGGTTGGGTCTTTTGAGCCTCCTTTACCACCTGCTCAATCTTCCACGTGGCTGCTCCAATGAAACAAGAAGAAAGGAGAATGGGTTCTCGTTCTGCTGAGCTGGAGGGGGGTGAGTAAATTCAGGACAGGGCATTGGGTTTGGTGTTACGGGAACCGGGACAGAAGCAGAGACTGAAATTTAACCTGCTCAGGAATAGTGCCCTGCGAGTTTGTCGAGGGTTGAGATGTTTACCGGAACGGAGGTAAGCGAGGTTCTTGTGGTCAGTCCAAATGATGAATGGAAGTTCAGTCTCCTCCAGCCAGGGCCTCCATTCCTCCAGGGCCCTTATTATGGCCAGCATCTCTCGATTGCCGACGTCATAATTCCTCTCCGCAGGGGACAGGCGACGGGGAAGAAAAGCACAGGGGTCTAATTTCTGGGTCGTGGGGTCCCGTTGCGAGAGGACAGCTCCAGCTCGGGAGTCTGAGGCGTCAACCTCCACCACGAACTGGAGGGAGGGGTCAGGGTGGCGCAGAATGGGAGCATTGGTGAACAGGGTTTTGAGTTTACTGAATGCTCCGGAGGCTGCCGGGGTCCACTGAAAGGGAGAGCTGGTGGATGTGAGGCTGGTGAGGGGGATTGCAACCTTGCTGTGGTTGCGGATGAATCGACGGTAGAAGTTAGCAAATCCGAGGAAGCGTTGCAGTTCTTTCCGGGTAGTGGGGATGGGCCAGTCGGTGATGGCTTGGATCTTGGCGAGGTCTGGTTGCAGTTATCCTTTTGCGATGATGTAGCCGTGCAAATGGACTGAAGAGAGGTGGAATTCTCATTTCTCTGGTTTGACGTATAGACGGTTCTTGAGGAGGCGCTGGAGGACTTGCCGGATGCGGTGTTCTTTGGGAGACCGGGAGAAAATGAGAATGTCATCAAGGTACACAAACACAAACCGGTTTAACATGTCACAGAGGATGTCATTGATGAAGGTTTGGAAGACTGCAGGGGCATTGGTTAATCCGAATGGCATGACTAAGTATTCGAAGTGTCCGAGAGGGGTATTGAAAGTGGTCTTCCATCCATCCCCATCTCGGTTACGGATGAGGTGGTAGGCGTTACGTAGGTCCAATTTGGTGAATATCTGGGCATCGCAGAGGGGTTCAAATGACGGGTCAATGAGGGGTAGTGGTGATTTGTTTTTAACGGTGATGTCATTGAGTCCACGGTAGTCAATGCAGGGGCGGAGAGTGGTGTCTTTCTTTTCTACAAAGAAAAAGCCAGCCCCGACCGGGGATGAGGAAGGGCGAAGCCCAGAAGCCCGCGAATCACAGATATAGTCCTCCATTCCCTTTTTCTCCGAGCGGGAGAGATTGACGAGAAGGCTGGAGGGAAGAGTGGCTCCCGGCAGGAGTTCAATTGCGCAGTCGTAAGGGTGGTGGTGGGGGGGTCGGTGCCTGTCGTGGCGGAAATCCCCGAACCCGTTGGTGGACCCCAATGGTGAGGGATGCCGTCAAGCTGAAGGAGTCTTATCAAGCCTTTTTGGCCCTTTTGACTCCTGAGGCAGCTGATGAGTACCGGCTGGCCAAGCGGAATGCAGCTTTGTTGGTCACTGAGGCAAAAACTTGGGAAGAGTTCAGTGAGGCCATGGAGAATGACTTCCAGACGGCTTCAAGAAAATTCTGGTCTAACCATCCGGCGTCTCAGGAGGGGGAAGCAGTGCACCATCAACACTGTGTATAGTGAGGATGGGGCACTGCTGACCTCAACTCGGGACGTTATGAGTCGGTGGGGAGAATACTTCAAAGACCTCCTTAATTCCACTGACACATCTTCCCATGAGGAAGTAGAGTCTGGGTCTCCTATCTCTGGGGTTGAGCTCACCGAGATGTTTAAAAAGCTCCTTGGTGGCAAGGCCCCAGGGGTGGATGAGATTCAACCTGAGTTCCTAAAGGCTCTGGATGTTGTAGGGCTGTCTTGGTTGATACGCCTCTGCAACATCGCATGGACATCAGGGACAGGGCCTCTGGATTGGTAGACAGAGGTGGTATGTCCCCCTTTTTAAGAAGGAGGGTATGTTCCAACTACAGGGGGATCACACTCCTCAGCCTCCCTGGTAAGGTCTATTCGGGGTGCTGGTGAGGTGGGTCCATCGGGAAGTCGAATCTCAGCTTCAGGAGGACCAGTGTGGGTTTCTTCCTGGCCATAGAACAGTGGACCAGATCTACACCCTCAGCAGGGTCCTCGAGGGTGCATGGGAGTTAACCCAAACTGTCTACATGTGTTTTGTGGACTTGGAGAAGGCGTTCGACTGTGTCCCTCTGGGAGTCCTTTGGGGGGGTTCTTCGGGACTATGGGGTACCGAACCCACTGATACGGGCTGTTGGGTCCCTGTACGAACAGTGTCAGAGTTTGGTCCACATTCCCGGCAGTATGTCGGATTCGTTTCCGGTAAGGATAAGCCGAAGAAAAAGGATGGATGGATGGATGGATGAAAATACTTGTTCATAGCACTGTATCACTCATAAGGAACTGAGCAGCCATATGCACCATTTCTGGTTCTATCGTTATCAACACACTTTTCGTCTTTTCCATCACTGGTACTCTTCTGTGTTGCCATCAGAGAAAAGAACAAACAAACAAAAAAGTTAAAGAAAATGCACCTTGCGGCACGGTGGCCGACTGGTTAGAGCGTCAGCCTCACAGTTCTGAGGTGTGGGGTTCAATCCCCGTCCCCGCCTGTGTGGAGTTTGCATGTTCTCCCCGTGCCTGCGTGGGTTTTCTCCGGGCACTCCGGTTTCCTCCCACATCCCAAAAACATGCATTAATTGGAGACTCTAAATTGCCCGTAGGCATGACTGTGAGTGTGAATGGTTGTTTGTTTCTATGTGCCCTGCGATTGGCTGGCAACCAGTTCAGGGTGTACCCCGCCTCCTGCCCGATGACAGCCGGGATAGGCTCCAGCACGCCCGCGACCCTAGTGAGGAGAAGCGGCTCAGAAAATGGATGGATGGATGGAAAATGCACCTTTGGGAGTTAATCCTTTTGAGACCTATTTTCCATTGGTTAAAAATGGTAATACTTAAAGTTAAACACCTGGTACTCTTTGCACTTGAGTAAACAGACGCCTCTAGCCACCATTTGAGGAAATATGTAAGAGGCACGACTGGTTACCACATCTGCCTCACAGTTCTGAGGACCGGGGTTCAAATCCCAGCCTCGCCTGTGTGGACTTTGCATGTTTTCCCCGTGCCTGCGTTGGTTTTCTCCGGGTACTCCGGTTTCCTCCCACATCCCCAAAACATGCATGGTTGATTGATTGAAGACTCTAAATTGCCCTTAGGTGTGAATGTGAGTGTGAATGTTTGTTTATATGTGCCCTGCGATTGGCTGGCGACCAGTTCAGGATGTACCGTGCTTCTCGCCCAAACATAGCTGGGATAGGCTCCAGCACACCGGCGACCCTAGTGAGGATAAGCGGTACAGAAAATGGATGGATGTAAAAGAAGGTATGCAAAATGCACTCAATGATTTAAAGTTAAGCCTAAATTAACTGTAAAATCAGCACAAATGTCTCCCTTTTTTTTTTTTTTTCATTTGCTGCGACACAAGCCTGCAGTTGAAAGAGGATTAATCATAAACAAAGCCCGACTCGCTTCATATACAATCAGGCTCAAACAAACTGTCAGCGCTGGACTATATGATACAATTACATATTTAATTACATTTAAGCTCTGAATAACGTCCGCACAACAGATCGCATGAAAATACAGTTTGGCTTGCTCCTCGTCGGTATTAAAGCTAATTAGCATTGCACGTGTTCTCCGCTGCCCCCTACTCTGCATGCACACACACAAAGAAAGAGAAGATGGAGATCTCATAATAATGGGGTCATTTAAGATCACAGAACTCCTTGAAAAGTCCAACATTGCTCGACGAGTGTGAGCAACCAGGGCGAGGGGGAGGGGTGTCTACTTAAAGTTGCGAAAAGTGCCTGCAGGTTGTGTTGCCATTTAAAGGGATATGTTCCAATTGTCCCTGTTGCTAAAACAGCTTCTGTCCAATTACAATTACTGTGATATCTTAAAGGGGAAACACAGCTTACTTACTTACTTACTTACTTACTTGCTTACTTACTTACTTACTTACTTACTTACTTACTTACTTACTTACTTACTTACTTACTTACTTACTTACTTACTGACTTACTTACTGCAATATGTGTTAAAGAAGTCAGTGCGCTGACAGATGAAATATTTATATTTACTTGTATGGAGAAGAAACAACACGGGAGTCTTCTTCAAAGCTTTGGGAGTAACATCTGTGAAAAAAATCCATACATACGTATATTATATGTAATGTGATTAACTCATGCATGCAATGTCACATACTGTACATGCGAGTCTCAGTTTTGTCAAAAGCATGTTAAACCCATGTGATGGAAAATATGCAATATGCAATATGCACATTTTCTTTTAACAGTCCTTGTTAACTAACACAAAAGATAATTATTTGATGCTCACTGAACTGAGCTCTCATGAGAGAAACTGGTCCAGTGTTATTTCATGCCTTACGGTCGTTTTGAATTTCAATTTTAGAGAAATAACGTGCGGTGAGGTTCATGGCTGGTTGAAGCACTGACATCTGAATGAGACTTAAGAGTTTTTCAGCCAAACAGAGTGGCGTATTTGCCAGTAAATTAGCAGACAGACATTAAAAACTGATAAACTGATGTGATGTTTGAAGCAGATGTTTAAGCTCTGGCGTTGGTCTTTCTTTACTGATTAGATGCTGTTTAGAAAAGTAATTCAGTTTTGAGAAATTATTAAAGCTACATAAAATATTTTCCATGTTAGCTTTCATTTGGAGCAACATTTTAGAATCCATGGCTGGTGACCAGTTCAGGGCGTACCCTGCCTACCCTGAAGATAGCTGGGATAGGCTCCAGCAGCCCCGTGACCCTAGTGAGGCTATGTGGTACAGAAAATGGATGGCTGGAAGGATGGACTGCAGCTGCCACTTCCTTTTCCTCACAACCTCGCCAACAAGTTTTTATCAACTTCCTGAATCAAGTCTGCATGGCCTGTAAGATGGAAAATTCCATTGCAGGAGCTTTATTTTTATGTTTTTAAGCAGGTCACTAAAAGTAAAACAATTGCTTTAAAACAAAGAATTTTTTTTTAGTCATTTAACGAGACGTTTTGGGCCCCCTGCAAAACTATGGGCTGCAGGCAATTGCCCATGTTTACTGTTAGCCTAAGCTCATGCGTTTATGTGCTGTTTTATGCAATCAGCAAAACTAAAAGCAAAGCAAAGCAAATGTATTTATATAGCGCATTTCATACACAATGTGCTTTACACGATTAAAAGGATTTAAAAACAAATAAAGAAAAAACAGCTTATAAACATTTAAAACAAAGAGAAACCAAAAATAAATGTACAATTAAAACAGTATAAGAAATATAATTTAAAAGTGGAAATGCTCTAAAAAGCATGAGAAAAAAGAAAGGTTTTTAACCTGGACTTAAAAACATGTACACTTCGGGCTGATGTCACTTCCGTAGGCAACTTATTCCATTTGTGAGCAGCATAATAGCGAAATGCTGCTTCACCATGTTTGCTTTGGACTCTGTGCTCCACTAGTTCACCTGAGTCTGTCGATCTCAGAGCCATACTGGGTTTATATTCCATTAGCTTTTCTTTCATGTATTTAGGACCTAAGCCATTTAGTGATTTATAGACCAGTAGCAGAACTTTAAAATCTATTCTAAAGATGACTGGAAGCCAGTGTAAATACTTAGAATTGGGGTAATTCTAAATGAGCTGCAGCTGTTTGATGCTCTTTTTGGGGAGTCCAGTCAGAAGACCACTACAATAGTCAGGTCTACTTGAGATAAAAGCATGGATGAACTTCTCCTGGTCTGCTTGGCACATGCAAGCATTCACTCTAGATATGTTCTTCAGACGGTAGAAGGCAGTTTTACTAATTGATTTGATATGACTGTTGAAAGTCAGGTCGGAATCTATCAGTACACCAAGGTTTCGGACTTGGTCTTTGGTTTTTAACCCTTTTAAAATGATGGGGATCGTGGCGCATGTGTATTTCAAATTACTGTAAATCCTCGCAATTTTAATCATTCAAACTGCCTCTGAAAGCTGTGAAACTAATAAATATCTCTATTATGGTGCTTAAAGGGTTAAAGAGAGTGACTCCAGGTATTTACTAACAGCAATCTTCTTTTCTTTTTTGCCCAAAAAAATTATCTTATTATAAAAATTTTGCCTCATCCAGTTTAATTGAAGAAAATTTTGGCTCATCCAGTTATCTGTTTTAGACAGTGTCACAAGACAATTGAACTGTAGTCATCTGGAGACACTGCTAGATATAACTGTGTGTCATCTGCATAGCTATGATAGTCAAAATTAAAATTCTGAAGAATTTGACCCAAGGGTAGCATATACAGGCTGAACAGGAGGAGTCCAAGAACTGACCCCTTAGGGACCCCATAGGTCATTGCCATTCGATGAGATTGAACACTTCCAATGTTTACAAATAACTTTTTTCCTCCAGATAGGAGGAACCATTGAAGGACTGTTCTATTTAGTCCTACCCAGGGTTTCCAACCTGTTCAGCACTATATTATGAGTCTAGTGTGGTGTGGTGCAACCTATCAACCCTGGCGGCACGGTGGGCGACTGGTTAGAGCGTCAGCCTCACAGTTCTGAGGACCCGGGTTCAATCCCAGGCCCCGCCTGTGTGGAGTTTGCATGTTCTCCCCGTGCCTGTGTGGGTTTTCTCCGGGCACTCAGGTTTCCTCCCACATCCCAAAAACATGCATGGTAGGTTAATTGAAAACTCTAAATTGCCCGTAGGTGTGAATGTGAGTGCGACGGTTGTTTGTTTGTATGTGCCCTGCGATTGGCTGGCAAACAGTTCAGGGCGTACCCCGCCTCCTGTCCGATGACAGCTGGGATAGGCTCCAGCACGCCCGCGACCCTAGTGAGGAGAAGCGGCTCAGAAAATGGATGGATGGATGACATTCAGGTAACAAAATACACGATTAGTGCACTCAAATATAGCTTTCAAGTGACAAAATACTGTACATATTTGTTGTGACCAAATATAGCATTAGTGGACCAATCAATTTTATACAACAATTTTCAGGCGATTACTATATAGCTTTCAGGTGATATCCTCCATAATTTCTGCGGTCAGACAGCATTGAATGCAGAGTCCAGCTGTGTTTCCAATCTCAGGAGATTGCTGTCGTGCAGTCCAACATGTCATGCAGGGAACCATTCAGGTGTTGTCCGTTCACAGTTCTGGAAGGGAACACTTGCAGTGCAGCGATGCAGCCAACGCAGAAAAATTTTCATGGACACGAGTCGGGAAGTCTTCTTGATGTCACATGACTGCTGGACTATGTTGGAATGGGAACATGACTCAATCAACTTGTGATTGGCCCAACAAAAGTGCTGGCCCCAAGTCTTAATTCTCACATTTGTTAGGATTTTTCCTGGCATGCTTTCTCATCTCCTTCTCTTGGCATCAATTCTTTCGCTTGGCTGCCTGGGGAAAGTGAGAAAGGCGGAGATGAGGGGAATTAAAATATATTTTAAAGAGAACGAGACAACGCACATTGGGAGCAAACCTGGCAACCTGGACAAGGCATACTGCAGCCACCCTGCCAAGGGTGAGGACACAGCCTCACACAGAGTTGCGTCTTTACAGGTTTACAGGACAGTAACCAATGAGCTTGCCAAAGTCGACTGAGGTTTTTCTCCAGGAAAGACAAATTCCATTTTTTACGTGGAGGGAGAGGGAGACATTGCCATAGAAACACAGAGTTGGCCTCAGGGAATAGAGTGGCACAATTCACATGTAAAGAAGAGTCCGTTGCGCAACTATTTTGTAGCAGTCTCTCATCATGAAAACCCTTAATAGATCCAAGGAGCACTTTGTGCCATTCACTTTTTTTCAAGCCATTTTGGCTGTGTTGAATCGATATACGTATAGTATTGAAGTCCCTTGACTTGCGAGTGCCCCAACTCACGGGTTTTGGGGAGTACAAGACTTTGTTTGGTAGATTTCTTTTTTGCTTTGTGTTGCGTGCCAAAATTTGAGTTACAAACGAGCTTCAGATAGACCATCGATCAGATGAAGTGAAAAAAAATAGTTTTGCAGTAGTTGTAGTTGCAGTTCAGTGCCCGAGTGCTGTTAGTGATCATGTTTGCTGTGTCTATGGCGATATCTGCACAGAAACAGATCTGATCGTATTTGTTTTGTGCGGTTTTTTTTTCCCCCGTGAATACGAAATTGTTTGGAGAAATATGTGTGTACAAACAAAGATGCTGAAAGGTTGTAGTAATATATACCAGGCCTGAAGTGCCGCTGTAACACTGCCACAGGAAGTCACCAAAAACAGAGAACAAGAAACCCATGCGAAAAGAGGAAGAAAGGAGATATTTGTGTGGACTGACAGGATAGACCTTTTGCTTCAGAACGAAAGTCCAGATCACTGCCAAGGTAAAGAACACTCGACACTGAGGGCCCCCATTGTTTTTCATGTTGGCAGTGTTAGCGTACTGTTTCGCGAGAACTTGGACTACCGTGTAATCGGCAGTAAAGATGTGTTTTACAGACGGGAACGCAAGGGCAGCATTTTCAAATGTACTCACTCTGGGACACAATACCAAAAATTATACTATTCAGGCTCCCTAAACGCTAGCTCCGTGTGGAGTAAACATCCATCCATCCATCCATCCATTTTCTGAGCCGGTTCTCCTCACTAGGGTCGCGGGCGTGCTGGAGCCTATCCCAGCTGTCATCGGGCAGGAGGCGAGGTACACCCTGAACTGGTTGCCAGCCAATCGCAGGGCATTCACACTTACGGGCAATTTAGAGTTGTCAATCAACCTACATGCATGTTTTTGGGATGTAGAAGGAAACCGGAGTACCCGGAAAAAAACCCACGCAGGCACGGGAAGAACATGCAAACTCCACACAGGCGGGGCCGGGGATTGAACCCCGGTCATCAGAACTGTGAGGCAGACGCTCTAACCAGTCGTCCAGTGGAGTAACCATCGAAATGATAATAAACCTTTGTGGATACACTTACACACGTTTCCGTATGGATGGGGTCTACTAGTCAGCCCAGTGCTACAACTTACAAGAGGGGGCTTCCCTTGGCTCTCACTGTCATATTTGGTCACAGAGTGCTATTTGTGAGATTGCTGGCATTAGGTAACAATCCATCGTAAGTATTTACCTGCGTGGGCTCCCTTTGATGAACAGATGTTTAGCGAGGGTCCACCGAGAGTTTGGTTGTTTTGTGTCAGTCAACCCTACCTGTATATCGTTTTCACCGGTGTTCTGGTTATCTGAAGAGGCTGGGGGGCCCAGCAGCTGGAAGGGCTAGCAGCTGGGGAGGTTAGCAGCTGGAGAGGCTAGCAGCTTGGGAGCTAGCGGCAATTCTGTAAAAAACAGAGTAGTGAGCCAAGAAGGAGAGAATCTTTGACTGATACGCTTCAATGGTAGTCAACTAGAAACTGTGTTAACAGTGGACAGGTAACCAGTAAATTACCAGAGATATAGGAAAAGAGTAGACAGAGTAGAGCAGCTTCAAATGTCATATCCCGTTTTGTTTGCTTGTTTCCTGTGTGGAATTTTCTAGTGATGGGACGAACAACACTGGTGCGTCAGCACTGTGGCGAGCGCACAAGAGTGGAATCCCGTATTGGTGAGTGTATCGCTTTAAGAAAAAAAAAGTCATGTGACCGATACTGGAAGTGTGTCCTTTGGATGTGCCGCGCCAAATTGTGTTTATAAAGAAACAAACTGTGTCAACATGTTGCAGATTTGTTGGATGGAGTTTTGCTGTTGCTGTTGGATTTTGGAATTTTGCTTGCCCTCACCTTGTTCCACTGACTTCATGGATCGTTCCAAGACGTTGTGGTTCCAGTGACTTGAACGAAATGCTATTACAGTATTTCATCAAGATGATGCTGACTTAAATATCATGTACCTGAAAGCATATGGCTTATCACTAGCATGAAAAGAGCCAGAGAAACTTGTCAACTAGCAGCATGTTTTTAACTGTGCTGAAAATGTGGTTTTGTTTTATTTCACAGGCAACCATGTTGAGTATCAATTATTTAAACAGTACATGCCAACAAAGCAACCACAAAGACCAAGATGTGTTCTTATCCTGCCTGGTGAGAGACAAACAGACAGGCAGACAGACGGCCGCACGGACAGATAGACAGATGGACGCACAGACAGGCAGTCTCGACAGACAGACAGACAGACAGACAGGCACACACACGCCACAGTAGTATACACAATAGTAATTCCAGCAATACCCATTAAACACCTCTAGGTAACAGTTAGGCTCTACAAAAACATTCTTGAACTGAAAACTACAGGTGCACAATAATACTAAACATATTGTTAAATTAATGCCTATGACAGTTTCCATTAAAAGTTATTATTATATTTTTGAAGTATATAATTCTAATACAGCTCTTTATCTAGCTATCTCATTGGACGGGACAACATTTTTTTGTTGTATCACACTTCATGATGCTTATGTCAGCTTTTTCTTGCACCAGGGTTAAAACAT
Organism: Phyllopteryx taeniolatus; assembly: GCF_024500385.1. Taxonomy (NCBI): domain Eukaryota; kingdom Metazoa; phylum Chordata; class Actinopteri; order Syngnathiformes; family Syngnathidae; genus Phyllopteryx; species Phyllopteryx taeniolatus. Next base: position 758,291 of record NC_084513.1, read on the forward strand.
TATTAATTTCATTCTAAATGTGCAATATGAAAACATGGTTTCCTTCCAATGCATTGATTACTTTGGTATCAGAAACAGAATCATCTTTATTTGCCAAGTATGTCCAAAAAACACACAAGGAATTTGTTTCCGGTAGTTGGAGCCGCTCTAGTACGACAACAGACAGTCAATTGACAGAGAACACTTTTGAGACATAAAGACATTGACAATTGTCACAATTGTCAAAAAATAAATAAAAAATGTACTGCCATTACCAGATAACTAGCAACCCTTTATTGCTCAGTGACTGTTTTTTTGTCAATGTCTTTATGTCCCAAAAATGTCGTACGAGAGCGGCTCCAATTACCGGAGACAAATTCCTTGTGTGTTTTTTGGACATACTTGGCAAATGAAGATGATTCTGATGGTTCTGATCTAGCTACCGATCTATGACATCTATGGTATCGATCTATCATAGATATCTGTGATATTCATTGCATCACAATGTTATCTGTTTCATAATAGTGTCCATAAATATTAGTATTATTTTTATCTGATGTCACACACACACACACACGCACACACACGCATATATATAAATATATAAAATATGTATCCTAACCACCGATTGTGCAAGTTCTCCCACTTAAAAGGATGAGAGTTCTGTAATTTTCATCACAGGCATGCTTTAACTGTGGGAGACAGAAAGTGAAAAAAAATCCAGGTAATCACAGTGTAGGATTTTTAAATAATTTATTTGTATATTCTTGCAAAAAAATACAATACTTAGACACCTACCAACCAGCAATAAGTCTGGCTCTCACAGACCTGTTACTTCATCTTATGGAAGCTCTTCTTTCCTCCACATGTTGCCTGTATTTATGGCATGTTTTAACTCCATATCTGTTGAAAAGACACCTGTCCACACCCTCAAACAGTCAGACTCCAACCTCTCCACCACGGCCAAGACCAGAGAGCTGTCGAAGGACACCAGGGACAAAATTGTAGACCTGCACAAGGCTGGTATGAGCTACTCTACAGTAGACAAGCATCTTGTGAGAAGAGATCAACTGTTGGTGTAATTATTAAAAGATGGAAGAAATGTAGAATGACACTCAATTTGATAGCTCACTGATACCCCACCTCATGGGGTATCAGTAATCGGGAGAATGGTGAGGTAACAGCCCAAAACTACATGGGGGGACCTTGTTAATCACCTGAAGACAGCTGGGACCACAATTACAAAGGTTACCATTGGGAACACACGACATGGATTCAAGTCATGCAGCGCCTGAAAGGTTTAAGCCAGCACATAACCAGGCCTGTCTAAAGTTTGCCAGTGACCATCTGGATGATTCAGTGGAAGACTGGGAGAATGTCATGTGGTCAGATGAAACCAAAATAGAACTTTATGGTATAAACTCCACTAACTGTGTTTGAATGAAGAAGAATGTTGAGTGGCATCCCAAGAACACCATAATCACTGTGAAGCATTGGGGTGGAAACATCATGCTTTGTGGCTGCTTTTTTGCCAAGGGGACAGGGCGACTGATCCGTATTAAGGAGAGGCTGAATGGGGTCATGTATCACGAGATTTTGGGAAAAACCTTCCCTCTATAAAAGCATTGAAGATGGAACATGGCTGGATCTTTCAGCATGACAATGACCCTAAACACACAGCCCAGGCATATAAGGAGTGGCCCCGTAAGAAGCATTGCAATGTCTCCAAAAAAAATGACAGATTGAGTGATCTGCATGGAAAAGTGGGCCAAAATACCTGCTACACTGTGTGGAAACCTGGTAAAGAACTACAGCACACGTTTGACTTCAGTAATTGCAAACAAAGGTTTCATTACAAAGTATTGAGCTGAACTTTTTAATTATCCAAATATTTATTTTCTGCAAGAATATATGAATAAATTGTTTCAAAATTATGTGATTTCCTGGATTTTTGTTCACATCGTCTCTCAGAGTTGAAGCGTACATATGATGAGAATTACAGACCTCGCTCGTCTTTTTTAGTGGGACAACTTGCACAATCGGTGGCTGTCCGAATACTTTTTATCCCCCAATGTATATAGGCACAGTGCAATCTATTTATCAATCTATCTATATACGATTTCTATCTGTGAATGTACAGGGTTATTAAACCAGATACAGTATATGATACATATGTTGTATACGGTATCGCCATCCATCCATTGTCTATACCACTTGATGAGTGATACAGTATGTTAATGTAATTTTAATGACTGCTTGTACATTTGTTTACCATTTTTCTTTCCTAATTATAACAAAATATACCATATACATACACAAGTAGCAGATATTTAAAACAATAGAATTTAATGCTATTGATAAATGCATTAAATAATTTACACTTTTCTCAGTGTGTACGAGCCATACTGCAGAGTCAACGCAAGGAAAGCACCGGGTTCAGACATTGTGAAATGATGAGTTCTTAACGTTTGCGCAGACTAGCTAGCAGAAGTCTTCATTACCATATTTAACCACTTGCTACTGCAGTCTGTAGTCCCCACCTGCCTTAAATCAACTTCCATTGTCCCAGTACCCAAGAAGAACACAGTGAGCTGCCTGAATGACTATCGCCCAGTTGCTCTAACACATGTCACTAAATGCCTGGCGAGACTCATCCTGTCTCACATCAAGGACACTTTCCCCAATGACCTCGAGCCCCACCAGTTTGCGTACAGGGCAAACAGCTCAACAGAAGACACAATTAACACGGCACTCCACAGACCCCTCACACACCTTCATAATCCTGACACCTATGTGAGGATGCTGTTTGTGGATTTCAGCTCTGCATTTGATGGAGTTGTACCCCACAAATTTATCACGTTCTAAAGCTTAGCAACCTGGGCATCGACAGCTCTCTGTGCACCTGGATACTGGACTTCCTCAGCAGTTGACCCCGGAATGTCAGGGTGGGAAACAACACCTCCTGCAATTTCATCCTGAACATGCGGATGCCACAGGGGTGTGTCGTCATCCCCCTTCTCTACTTCCTATTTACATATCTCACCCCATCAACAAAACCATTGTCAATTGTAAGGACTGATCAAGGACAACGACGAGTCAGACTACAGAGAGGAGGTCCGAAATCTCAGGTGATGGTGTGAAATCAACAACCTAGACCTGAATACAACCAAGATGAAGGAGATGAGCATGGACTTCAGGAAATCCAAAAGAATTGAGAACACCGCCCTCCTTATTGATGGAGAGGAGTTCATCGGTGTCTCTGCAGACCTCACCTGGTCGACCAATATCTCACATCAGGTGAGGAAAGCATGTCAAGGAATGTACTTCATGAAACTGCCAAGCGCAGTTCCCCCAAAAGCTGCTAGTAAACTTTTATTGATCCACCATGAACAACCTCCTGACCTTCTGCTGTGCAAGTTGGTTCAGCAGCTGTACTGCGAAGGACAGGAAGGATCTGCAGCGGGTGGTGAAAGCAGTGCAGTGGGTGGGTGACTGGAGGTGCACTACCCACTCTCAAGGACGCCTACACTGGCAGACTAATGCGAAAAGCCAGTGGAATCATAAAGGACCCCTTTAAACCCGGATAGTCACTTTTCTCCCCGTTTCCTCTGGAAAACGCCACATGACAAAGTCGAGAACCACCAGGCTTAAAACATTTTCTACCACCAAGCTGTGAAATGCATATCCCACCCACAGTAAGAATGACTACACCCCTGCCTCAGCACCCTCTTCACACATAGTGCAATCTAATGAAAGACTGTGCAATATTGTCTGATCATAATCTGTGTAATAACCGAACACAATATCATAATATGGTCATTCTCTAAAATGGGAACAATTGTATATTCTGTAAATAAGTGTCTTTTGATAATTGTGTTTGTCTACTTCTTTTTTTTTTTATCTCAATGGTGCAAATTGGGAGATGCTAAACTTATTATCGCTCTTCCTGTGAGAGTGACAATAAAGCTCTCTATTGTCTATTCTATTCTTTATTAAATGAATATGGAATTTGGTTTGGGTTGTAGTTAGTTTTGTTTCATGTTTTCCTGTGTTCCATGTTGTTCATGTCTTGTGTGCTCATTTAGTTATTGTGTCCACCTGTTCTCGTCAACCTTCTACCTTGTGTCGACCAATCAGCTCCCTCCAGCCACTCGTGTCTTGTCCAGGTGTTCCCCGTTGTCTCGTCAATCTGTTTGTCTGGTTTCTTTCAGTTCATTGTCATTGTAGTATGTCATTGACAGGTGTCATTGTCTCCGTCTGTGCTACCTCTTAGTTACCAGTCATGTTTTGTTTCCAGTGTTTCTTTGTTACTTTGGTTAGCTGTTGTGGGATTTTGTTTAGTTTGCTTTATCCATGTTCATTGTTTGCCCTTTTTTGGGGGGAAATTAAATATAATTTTTTGAGACACCTGCACTGCTGCCTTGCCTCCCTGCTTCCCTGCAATTGGGTCCTCCACGTTTTTGCCTTGCCTTCCTCTCCTTCAAAAACCCTCACCGTGACAGAATGTACCGACCAGAACAAGACCCAGCGGGAAGAACATGGCGTCACCCTGGACGCCACCAGTCTGCCTCCCATCACCCTCAGCCTGCCAACCATACCTACCCTCCTCCAGTAAGCCCTATGGTTCAATCTTCTCTATCCTTTTCACCTGTGTCCCCCACTTTTCCTAGTTATTCACCATGCCCTACCATTTTACCTCCACGTTTTTTTAGATTCTGATTTTACCGATTGTGAAGATGGCCCCGATTTAGTTAACCTCCTGTCTGATTCCGAATCTGACACAAATTTAGATTTTTCTTGTTCCTTCCCAAGTTTTTCCCGTTCTAGTCAGTTTTTGTCACGTTTTCCCTTTTCCAACCCCTGCGAGTCCAAGCCCGAGTCCTTTTCCTCTGACCTTTACTTGGACACCCGTTTGGCCAAGTAAATGTCATTTTTTGTCCTCCCGTTTTTTCCCCCCTGTTCCTAAGTCACTTAATTTTTCACCAGGTTCCATGCCTAAGTCACGTCCATCCAAACCAGCCCCAAAGTCACCTCGTTACGTACCACCTGTTTTTCCTAGTTCACCTTCCCGAGTCCCTGTACACTCTGCCCCTCTCGTACCCACTACTCCCAAACCTCAATGGCGGCAGGCTGAGGAAGCGACTGCAGGCCCCTTTCCTGCTCCTTGGCAGCTCCCCGGCAGCTGCGCCAGGCTCCAAACCTCGCTCCGGTGGCGCTTGTCCAGCGGCCGCCACCCGACCCCGCTCCAGCGGCGCTCGTCCAGCAGCCGCCACCCGACCCCGCTCCGCTGGCGGACCCTACCCTTGTCCTTGGCATCCTGGACGACCTCCTGAACTGCTCAGCCAAGCACCTCACCTCGGGTGGCCTGGACGGCCACCAGACTGGCCCTTTGTTTTCTTAATTTAAGGTGGGGTATGCTGTTTTCAAGATGATAGCAAGATTTGAATGTGGCATCACTTCATTAATCCCTTCCTCCTCTCTGATCTCAGACCAAAGTCTCGCCCCTCACAAAACATGAACATGCACTGGACGTGCATTGTATGAAAATGTACAGTAAATAAGTAGATATTAGCCATTGCTAGTGGTGTGATGCTGTATTTTTTAAAATGTACAATCAATTAAAAATATGAGCGAGATGATGGTGATAAACCTACCTGGCGGTAGTTTTTACTGTTCACGTTACTTTTCACGTCGACCATTGTCATCGTGTTTTTGTTTGTGTTAGTGTCACATTTTCATGCTCTTTCTGTTCAATAAAACATACAATCTTTGTATGCTTGTCCAAGATTGAGCGGGTCTGCCTCATTACAGATTAGAAGTGTTTGAAATGCTATTAAAGTGTTTTGGGATCATAGTTAGTGGTATGTTTCTGGTTTAAATAATTTCTATAAGAAATTGTAATTGCTTTTAGGGGAGTGTCACTTATTCACGGAAATTCGCTATTTGCATTCAGAATCGGTCCCTAACCCCTGCTAGCAGCAAATAATTTTTAAAGGTACAGCAATGTTTGAAGATGTTTGTAAGCGTTTTAAACGCTATTAAAGTGTTTTGGAATCATAGTTTGTGGCATAGTTATTGTTTAAACTATTAATATAGGCAATTATAATCACTTTTAGCGGAGCACCAATTATTCACAGAATTTGCTATTCTCGGATGGGCTCAGTCCATATCCCTTGCGAATAGCAGGGTCCACTGTACCATTTCTTCTTCTTCTTTTATATTATTCAGCATGAGACAAATAAACTTGAAACTTAATTTCACTATCCAGTTTGGTTTAGCAGAATCTACCATCTGGTGGTGGAGCAGCCATCCCACCAACCTTCTCAGTGGCTCAATGTGATGAGCTCATGAGAACAAAATAAAGCAATAAAGGATTCAGCCATCCATCCATTCTCAATACCGCTTACCCTGTTCAGGGTCGCAGTGTGCTGGAGCCTATCCCAGCTGACTTTGGGCGAAAGGCAGACTACACTCTGAAGCAGAGGTGGTTAGGAACGCGCTAGATTTACTTTTGTTTTGGATAAATTGTACTTGTCAGAGTAGTTTTAATGAAGCATACTTTTTACTTTTACTCGAGTATTTATGTTCAGAAGAAACGGTGCGTTTACTCTGTTACGAGAATCTACATGCCGTTCGCTACTTTCTTTTATCAATAATTGCATGCGCAATCTATTTTTAGACTTTAGTTTTTGACTTCCGCATCGAGCGCCGTAGCTCCAATCCAGTGATGTTTTGACTCAAGTTCACCAATCAGACGACACAAGAAAGTCACAGTTTTTGGCCCAATCGAAGTGAGTTGTGAAACCCGCGCATGACTCGTGTTTACATTACAGACTATGAAAAACAACAGCTTTGACATGCAGCGTAGTTTTGTCACTGCCAACACTTGGATATTTTAGTCCACTTTTAACTTGAGAAAACCACTTGTGGTAAGTTGCAGATGTTTATTCTGTTGTTTTGGCTGTGCATATGGCAACATTAGCTCTTATATTTGGTCACAAGTCAGTGTAAAACATGTATTTTCTGCTGTATGTTCTGTTCTCTCTCTCTCTCTCTCTCTCTCTCTCTCACAAACTATCAATAAGTCTGGTCAGCAAACAGCTTCTTCATTCAGTGATTTTAGTGGATAAAGAAAATAATGTTTCTGTAAGGCCTAATGCATGTGTTGTTTTACTCCCCACATAAAAATTGTAATGGTGGCAGGTGTGTGTGGACCCCCATTGAACATGAGTTTGAATGTGACCTGTTACTTCTGAACAAAGCCACATGCCAGTTATAAGAAGTACTTCATCCTTGTGCAACCAGATTTATTCTGCCAGATTTATTTTAGTTTATTTTATTTAAACTTTAGTTAACCAGGTAAAAGACCAGTTAAAACAGAACATCTTTTTTGCAATGGTGACCCTGCCAAGAGGCGGCACGGTGGACGACTGGTTAGAGCGTCAGCCTCACAGTTCTGAGGACCTGGGTTCAATCCCCGGCCCCGCCTGTGTGGAGTTTGCATGTTCTCCCCGTGCCTGCGTGGGTTTTCTCCGGACACTCCGGTTTCCTCCCACATCCCAAAAACATGCATGAATTGGGGACTCTAAATTGCCCGTAGGCATGACTGTGAGTGCGAATGGTTGTTTGTTCCTATGTGCCCTGCGATTGGCTGGCAACCAGTTCAGGGTGTACCCCGCCTCCTGCCCAATGACAGCTGGGATAGGCTCCAGCACGCCCGCGACCCTAGTGAGGAGAAGCGGCTCAGAAAATGGATGGATAGATGGACCCTGCCAAGAAGGCAACAAGTTAAACGTCAAGTCCAAGTGAATCACATTTAAGTTTATTTCAGTTGTTTATTTTCACCACCAATCTCAAAAAGATACACAAATAAATCAATTGAGTTGTACAAATTTTATTAGACGTTCATGCTCTGATTTAAAAAAATAAATCAGAAGTTACTCAGTACTTGAGTATTTTTTTTCACTGAGTACTTTTTTACTCTTACTCAAGTATTTGGAGGACTAGTCTTTACTTTTACTTGAGTCATATTATTCTAAATTAACAGTACTCTTACTTGGGTGCAATATTTGGCTACTCTACCCACCTCTGCTCTCCAGTGGTCGCCAGTCAGTCGCAGGGCACATATAGACACAGACAGCCATTCGCACTCACATTCACACCGTCACTGAGTGGGAACTGAACCCACGCTGCCTGCACAAAGTCAGGCGAGTGTACCACTACACCATCAGTGTAAAGGGTTCATTTAATTATATATTTGTTGTTAACCAAACCCATAAAAACAAGGTAAACATTCCTTCAGTTCACAAACAGTCTCTTTCGGAATGAATAAAGTTCATGATTCTTCCCATCTCTTTTCTCTTTCTATCTGTCTGTCTGTCTACCCGCCGACGTAGCTGTCTGTCTATCATATCGTTAACTGTTAATCATATTGTTAACTGTACCTCTTCCTCCTACTTCCTTCCGCTAGTATGACGGCTGGGCATTCCCATGGTGTTTATACTTGTGTATAATTGTTTGAACAGATGAACATGGCACCTCAGGCATCTGGAAATTGCACCCAAGGATGAACCAGACTTGTCCAAGTCCAATTCGCTTCCTGATTTCTTGGCTGATTTCTTTTTACTTTCCCATGATGTTTTACAGCGACGACCATCGGGAGTGCCAAGCCCTAGAGTTTTACGGGAGGAATGAAAAAAAAAGGAAATAATTTCTACGCAGGCGGCACGGTGGCCGACTGGTTAGAGCGTCAGCCTCACAGTTATGAGGAACGGGGTTCAATCCCAGGCCCCGCCTGTGTGGAGTTTGCATGTTCTCCCCGTGCCTGCGTGGGTTTTCTCCGGGCACTCAGGTTTCCTCCCATATCCCAAAAACATGCATGGTAGGTTAATTGAAAACTCTAAATTGCCCGTAGGTGTGAATGTGAGTGCGAATGATTGTTTGTTTGTATGTGCCCTGCGATTGGCTGGCAACCAGTTCAGGGTGTACCCCGCCTCCTGCCCGATGATAGCTGGGATAGGCTCCAGCATGCCCGTGACCCTAGTGAGGAGAAGCGGCTCAGAAAATGGATGGATGGATGGATGATGTTTTACAAAGAAGAAGTGTGTTTCAAGTGTGCTTAGTTCAAATACATCCACAGGTGTGTCTCTAATTAACTCAAATGCTGTCAAGATACAAATCAAAAGCTTCCAAAGAAATGACATCAGCATCTGGGTTTGCCCAAATTGGTTAAAGGCATAGCAATCTTATTGTATGTAAACTTCGAACTTTCAACAAAGTAATGAAAAATTGCCTTAAAAAATCATTATCTCATTATTCTGGCATTTAGCAAATACTAAAAATGCGGGTAATTGATGTAAAATGTAGGTAATTGACATAAAACAAGGAAGGATTAGTCTAATTTCATGTCAGACAGAGAAAAAGTATTTTTATAGTGTATGTATGCAGCTGTTTTCAACTATATACAAGTACATATCTAAGCTATTAATCCATGAACCTATCTTTGCTATTAATCTATAACATTGTTATATCCAGTATTATGATACAGTATTGATAAACAAGCATCAAATATTGATCTATGTATCTGTATTGTATCTGTGGTATCTGTCATCTATCAATCGATCAATTAATTGTATCACATCATTATTTGTCATGTGTAGGTGGAAAGTATTTATGTATTTGATAATGATACCGATCTATGGGATCTGTGGTATCTATAGCATTAATCTTTCTATGATCTATCATTGTTATCATTACAGTATACAGTATTTCTAAATCAGAATCAGATACTGTATCTTTATTATCACTGTCCAATGCCATTCTATCTACGGTAGCTATGTATGGTATATGATATACAGTCTATTGCATATCGATAAATGTGATTGTATAGTATATGGTTGATCTGAGAGTTGTGGTGGTATCCATGCTAACTATCTACAATATCCATCTATTTCAAATTGAGGGTCTACAAAAAAAAAAAGTATGTGCTGCAGGCAGGCGTAACCCCCTCCTCCAGGTGGGTGGGTTTTTTTATGGTGGGAGGAGGCAGGAGGTGGATGGAGGCGGGAGAGGAGAGAGATGCAGGGATGCTGTTGAGTGAGTGAGTAAGTGAGTGAGAGCGGATGTTGGCTGCCTCACATCGCCGTCGTTGTTGTGGAGGAAGGGGAGGAGTGCGCAGCCTGTCGTCGTCGTGGGAGCGGTTTGCTCTCCAACGTCACACCCCTTCTCTCCGTGGACAGAGGAAGATGAGCCTCTCTGCTCCTCCTCGCCAAACGCTCACCAACTCGCAGAGGATAAAATAACATTTCAAAGAAGGGGAAGACAACAGAAGAACAAGGAAAGATGACCGGGCTGGCTCACATGCTTGCCTTCTGCGTGACTTTCTGCGCCTTCCGTGGAGCGTCTGCTGCCAACAACTGTGAGTAATTGATTACCATTAAGAAGGGTGTGAGGAAAGGGTTCATCTGTGACTTAGACCTCATTCCCAAATCCCCAAAATTGTTCTTTGATGTTGGATATAGTGTCATTGTGGTGAGAGCATCATCCAGCATGCAGACTGATGCCGCAGCAGCAGGAGCTCAACTTTAGAGACCTCAATAGGAGCACATAAGTTATTTTAATCGTGCTGGGGGAGCTGATGATGACGATGATGGGGAAACAGGTGGAAGTCAAAATACAGCCAGTGCAATGCATGCGTGTTGCGCTGCAATGCATGTGTTAAGGGGGCTTGGGGGAGTTTCTGTGTGTGTGGTGGGTGGGAGGGTCATTAAGGCTGCATGTGAGAGTCAATGTGCGAGCTGAACTGCTGAGTGGCCACAAACGTTGCAGAAGGTTACTGTTATTGGTTGGCCTAATGATGCTCCCGCGGCAATGCCCCATTGTTTCCCGCTTTTATTTATCCCGCCTGCATGACTATGTCCTTTTCTTCCCTTCCCCGAAACAAAGCTCTATTTCATTGGTTAGGCTCTTTTTCTCATTTCAGCCATTTGCACATCGATCCAGGTGAAAATAATGAATCCCACAGAGCCAGGTAAACACTTCTTTGCCATTAAAACAAACAGTGCTCAGAAACGTCATAGAAAACTGTGCCAAATGAGCTTTTTTTTAAATAAAGCATAACCTTGGTGTGAGAAATTGGATCAATAAATACACAGCACAGTAAAATACAGGCTCTAAAACACACCATAAAAATTAATCCGCTCCTCCATACAATGGCTGCAAAAACCAATAAAACCTTTATTACTTCTGTCAAAAGGGTTATGTTCAAAGTGTGTAGGTGTGTGTGTGTGTGTGTGTGTGTGGTTTCCGGTCATGTTGCAAAAATAAAAACAATTTAAATCATTATACAGTAGTAGTTGAAAATGTGCTATTTTTCTTATACTGGGAAACCTTTAAATGATATGAATCTGAAAACAAATTTCTCCATCTGTCAATCTGTACCCAAATCCAAGATTTGCCAACACAAAAACCTTTATTAACTTCACAGGCAATCTGTTGAGTAACTTAACCGATGTTATTATATGTAATAATGGCAAAGGCGTAATGAACAATGTCAGGCATCTTTGTAAATTCTCCATTGTCACGCAAGTGTAAAAAGAAGTTAAACATTGTTAAAAATAATAACATAACGGTCTACATACTTTGATAATGAGCGATGCACATGATATGGTGAGAATGGTGAGTATAATAAATTTATTTGAATGTGGGTCTACTAACTGCATTATAACTTTGTACATTTTGTAGTGTAACTTTGTAGTGTGATTCTGTGGTTTAACTTTGTGGTGTAACTCAGTGGTATACATTTCTATTGTCATGCCGCTATGATACTCATAGTGTGACATATTGTAACACTCATAGCATGGCATCTAGCACCACATCCTAATGCAACATCATAACGCCACATCATAATGGCCATTGCGATGTGACATTGTAATACCACATGGTAAAACCACATTGTGATGTCAAAACGTAACATCACATTTTAGCGTCCCATTGTAGCGTCACCTTGTAGCTCCATTTTCTAACGTCACCTCGTTGCGCCACTTTTCGTTTATATATTCCTCTTCCATAAGCACTGCAAAAAAAGGCAATGAAAAAGGAAAGCACCATAATAGTTACATTTGTCATGCTTGCTGAACTGACGTTCCATGTGACATCATACATGATTACAGTTCTGTGCCACTTTAAGTGGCCTATTTTCCGGAAAATATTGGCCGAATAGTTAATTACGACCTAGTGAGTGCTGGACTTTTGTTCTGTACTGTACCTTTTGGAAGCAAACGTCAAGTCTTTTAAAAGATACATTCCATACTTATTACTGTTGTTAAAAAAAAAAAAAAAAAAAATCATTCTTATGCCCCCTTTCCTCACCGACACCCCCCTCTGCATGCCACTGTATGGAATAGGCTCCAGCAAACTCTAATGAGGATAAGCAGTGTTGAAAATGGATGCATAGATATTGGGGAGAATTAATGTTTTCCAACAAACAAATATCATCAGCATCCCAATGATGCAATCGTGTGGGTGTTTAAATGTAAGTCGGAAGACTGCAGTCACAAGTCAGCAGAGTTATGTAAGCTTGTTTTCAACCAAAGCCTGCATCGTTTGACTGATGAAAAGTTAGCTTTATGATGGTAACATGAATTTGTTTGACCTTGTGCCAATTGGTAAGTTTACATAGTGTGAGGAAAACAAATAATTATTGAGTCAGGCTGACTGAAATTGAACTTTAACAATAGATGTACTATGTCAAGACTGGTCGAAAACAATATGCAGGTCTTCCACAAAACTGAAATGCGCAACAAACCTGCGTGCCGGTCATTTGTAATAGACACACAGTACCTACCATGTGCATGGCTGTAACTGTTCTCCATGTTAGCAGTTTATACCCAGAGCATAGAAGAGCAATAGAACCAGCTATGGTAGCGGAGGTGATCATACTTTGCTCACTATCTTGCTTGATTCCCCTCGCACTGAATTTTCTCATATAGTGGCCCTGACTCGAAAAGAGTGTCTCGGTTTAAAGGTGCCACAAATAAACTCCTCCTTCTGATTTTTCTCCCCTTTTCCCTCTTAGCAAAAAGCAAAAGTGTAAATATCTTATTTGTTCACATACACATTTTAAAGAGTTAAGTGCTGACCCCATTTGAACACAGTTTCTAAGCAAAACTGCAATATGTCCCAGGTTACATTAACAGAGGAGACTAATTACATGTTGTAAACTGCTTCCCTATAAATATATAAAGATGAACTTGAACAACGATTAGTCTTCCAGTAGACCAGACATGTCAAGCTCCCGGCCCGCGGGCCACTTCTGGCAATTTCGCAGCAATTTCGTCGAGCCCACGGGATCAATTTGAACTCAGTGTGACATTGGCCTACACAAAGGCATCAGCCAGACATGTGCACGTAATTCCATAAGCATCGTCTTCTTATTTTTATGAAACATACAGTACTCGGTGTTTGGGGTGTGGGGATAGTTGATCAATCAGGTGTTGCCGGTGAAACTTTTCTGCACATCCCCCAATTGAACCCTCCATCGATCCAACACAGCCACTGTGTCTTGCATTGCGAGACAAGAACTCTGACCACTAAAGCTAAAAGCCCGGGTCGGCAGCTCAGCAGCCAGTTCCTTCTTTAAGGATTGGATGGAGAGGTTTCTTAACGTACATCCGCAAAGCTAGCTTGCTCCTGTTACACAGGTACCAGTTTCAAAGGAGCCACATAGCTACTTATGAACCGGTCGTGCATTTTATGTACTAGTAACTGTTTCTGCTAATTTTGGAAGCCCTGTTTGTTGTCGATTAATGAAGACACATTGCCGAAGAACGGTTGTGTCAGCGCAAATCTGACTGCAAAATGTGAAAGTGACTGGTGAACGACAACGACAGACGGACCTATTTGACCGGAGGCAATGATGTAGTTACACATGAGTCATTGATACAGTAGTTACTCAAAATTCATGCTACAGAGTCGAACATGTAAACATTAACACAAAAGACACCAATTAATAATTTGATATGAAATCAAATAATTTTAAAACAACAAACAAACAAAAAATTATCCTCAAGCAACACCTCTCAGATGAAAAGAGTATAAAGTTAATATAATGAAACCAAATAACAGACATGTCAAACTCGCAGCCCGGGGGCCACATCCGGCCCACCACATCATTTTATGTGGCCAGCGAAAGCAAATCATTTGTGTAAATGATTCTTGCTCAAATCTGTACCAAAATTTCACATTGTAATTTGTAACAAATAATAACATTGAGATATTGCAAGCATTTATTTTTTTTGTTACCTGACCCCTTTTTACAGAAACTTGAACACTAGTTAAACAAACTATTATCCTTGACTTCTGATTTGAAAACTAGTTATCCATCATTTTGTTGTGTATATATAATACAATCTTCAGGTGATTAAACATTTATATGGTTTCACAGTCATTACAGCCCTCTGTACCAGTGACCATACCAACAATGTGGCCGGCGAAAAAAATGAGTTTGATACACCTGCAGTAGACGTTCCACAATGTGGTGTGTGTGTCCATGTTTAAGAACTACACAACTTAGTAGTTCTGTCCTTCCCCACTTCTTGCAGTTTTTATGCATTATAGACCTTTTTCAAAACTCCCTTTTCACTTGAGTTATATTGTTATACAGTAATATATTTTAACCAACACGTCCAGCAATTTGCAACATTGTGACGCAAACGACTTTTCGGAAAGAAACAATAAAAATATTGGTTATCATACCTGTCAAGTTATGTGGAGATACCTTCTTTTAATGACAATTAACATCGTCGTAGCTTCACAGTTTGTGTGCCTCCATGTTTATATTGCAGGCAGCTAACTAGTTCGACCCAGTCTGCCTCCACCAGACAAGGCTGGAAGGATCTGATTATTTTCACTTGTTTGTTTCCTGAAAACAATCCCTTGTTTCCCACAATTCCCTGGTGTCATTAGTTTTCATACCTGGAAGCGTCCTGTTGGAGGGAACAATGGCCCTCCAGACAACACATTGCTTGGCCACATGTTGCATTTGTAGAGGATATTTTCATACAAATTCTGCAAAGATATGATGGATGGATTGCCAATTTTCCTGAGGTCATTTTCTCTGAGGAGAATCACTGTTCACACCATTTCTAACAAGCTCTGCATTTGTAAAAAATACCAACACAACGCCCACGATGTAATCTAATTTGAAATTGTAATCTTGTCATTGGCAGCTTTGTGCATGCTCTCTGGGGCAGAGATTCTCGAACTGTGGTACACGAGTGCCCTCCAGGGGATGTGTGAAATTAAAAGAGAAATGGTGCTGTGGCATAATAATTACGTATAATTACACTTTTAGCCACTTTTTTAGCATTTCAGCCATTTATTGTATATACAGGCACGAAGTTACGTTGCGAAGAAACATAATGCAATTACGTTCCGGAGTTACGTTGCAAAGTTACTTTGCACTGTTCTGTAACAAAGTTAAATTATGTTGCTATGATGCAACGTTTTGTTACGAAGTTAATTCACAACAATACTTTACCACGTTACATGATGACTTTACATTACATATTACTGTCTACAAACTGTAGCTTAGTTGCTGTAGTGGGCAGTCAGTGACCAAGGATCAGGGGTTTGTATCCCGGCTCCAACTGTCCACTGTCTACGTGTTCTTGGGCTATGAACCCTGAATGCACGAATGGGTAAATGTGAGCCTTGTGTAGAGAAAGCGCTATAGAAGTGCCCTCCATTTACCATTTACAGTAATATTGTTACGAAGTTCTGTAACAAAATTCTTTTACAAAGTTCCGTTATAAAGTTCTGTTAAGAAGTTACGTTATGAAGTTATGTTAAAAAGTTACGTTACGAAGTTATACGTTACGAAGTTACGTAACGAAGTTACGTAACGAAGTTACGTTACGGAGTTACAATGCATTACATTACGAAGTTACAGTATGAAGTTACATTACAAGATTATGTAACGATCATCGTTACATAATTTTACGAAGATTATGAATTACGAGATTACGAAGATACATTACAAAGTTACAAAGTTACTCTAAAAAGTTACAAAATTACAATCTAATGACATAATGACATATAGGTTAGGTCATTGATCCACTATACCATTTTTCTTTATATTGTATAGTGCAGATGGGGAGTGACTTTTACAAGTGGCAGTCCGTAATCATACAAACTAACTTTATGAATAATCCAATTGTGGAGGTGCAGTCGCCCTGGCCTGCAGCAGGCGGGTGCCCCCGCTGCAGTGGCACATCAACGTCCACATGAGCAGACTTGGAGTAGTCCACCATGATCTGCTCTGATTTACCTCCCATGTCCACCAGATAGTTCTTTGCCTCCACGACATGGAAGGGGCCCTCGTAGGGGGAGCTGCAGCAGGCTCCGATGGCAGTCGTGGCGGATGAAGACGTACTTGGCTGACGGTAGATCCACGAGCACATAGGACTTGGGCAGGCAATGGTGAGATGACGAGATGGGGACAAATGTGTCGGCAACCCCCCAAGACACAGCCTGATGAGGGATGGCAGACCAGGGGGCTGACCATAAAAACCAGTCTGCAGCTGATGTCTGGAGGTCCTCCTTGGGGGTTGAGCGGATTTAGAGTGGCTTTCATAGAGCGATGAAACTCTTCATAGAGCCCGTTGCTTCATGGGTTGTATGCTGTATTGCAGTGAATCTTCACACCCAGACCTTAAGCAATTTTTGTCCAGAGCTCCGAGGTGAACTGTGGCCCCCTGTCGGAGGTAAGGTCAACCGATGTGCCAAACCGTGCAACTCTAGATGCGATGAATACCCAGGCCATCTCTGTTGAGGTAGTAGACGACAGGGCTACCTTTTGGTATTCCTGTCCACCATGGTGAGGAGGTGAGTGAACCCCCGGAAGGGAGGCAGGGGTCCCACCAGGTCCACGTTCACATGGTTGAAACACCTCTCGGGCACTAGAAACGATGCCAAAGGGTCCCTGGTAAGACATTGTACCTTGGCACGCTGGCACACCACGCAGGAGGCAGCCCACGTCCTGCCTTCCCTTTTGAGGCCCAGCCAGACGAACTTGGCCCCCATCGGCATAGTGGAGGCCTTCACACCCGTGTGGTAAAGGCCGTGGATGGTGTTCAAAACACGGCGCCACCAGCCAGTAGGCACCATAGGGTACGGTTGGCCAGTGGAGACATGAGTGTGGAATTGGCGTTATCAAATCTTACCTCTTCTAGATGCTGGCCGGTGGGAGCTGTCCGGAATGCTTGAATTTCAGCGTCCACGGCATGGTCAGCAGCCATGGCAGCATAATCATGCCCCAAGAGAACGGACCCCACAACTGACAAGGAGAGGCTGTCGGCAACAGAGTTGTCCTTGCCAGCCCCGTATTGGATGCCCGTAGTGAACATGGAGATAGGAACCGGCAGCCCTGCATAAGGAATCTGAAGTGACCGGTGGAGAAGAAGAGGCCTATGAGCTCCCTGTTGAAGGTGCTGTACTTCCGCTCGTTGTCACAAGCTGTCTGCTGAAATGGACGACAGGCCGAACTGGTCCTTGGCTGGGTTGATGATAAGGCTATGCTCGCTTAGACTCTTGAACAGCACCCGGAGGTGTGTCAGGTGCTCTTCCACACCCGCGCTGGCCACCAGGATGTCGTCCAAGTAGACAAATAAGAATGGCGTGTCATGCAGCAGTCCATCAGGCGCTGAAATGTCTGCGCTTCCCCCTTGAGGGCCAAAGGCATATGGAGAAATTCAAAAAGGCCAAAGGGTGGGATGACCACTGTCTTGGGCACATCCTGTGGGTGTACCAGTACCTGATGGTAGCCGCGAACCACGTCCACCTTGGTAATGATGGTAGAAGTCCTGTATGTGTTGGATGCGATACCAGTCGGAGGTTGTGGCATTGTTTAGGAGGTAGGAATCACCACATGGCTACCAACCGCCATTAGCCTTGGTCACCATGTGCAGAGGGGAAGCCCATGAGCTGTTCAAGTGACACACAATGCCAAGGCGTTACATGGTGGCAAACATGTCCTTGACGATCACCAGCTTGGCTGAGTTGAGGCACCAAGCACAGGGGCCTGCAGTAGTGATGTGGTACGCCACACCATGCTGAGCCACAGCTGCAGAGAATGTGGGTGTGGTGAGGACAGAGAATTCGGCGAGAAGGTGTTGATCCGTATCAACACCTTCTCGCCCCCTGGTGGTGGGCGTGTTTGACTGGCAGGGTGCTCCATCCCCTCCAAGCCTGCAGGGGTACGTAGCAAAAGAGACAGCATCGATCAGGCGGCACTTCATAACATCCACTAGCAGCATGGCGTAGATACAGCAGCCATAACGAAGTCCGAGCCGAAACAGCTTCCACCAAAAGACACCTCCACATACTGTATCTGGTGCTGTAGGTACGTATGGACATGGCATTAGCGGTGTCCATGCGGGGGCCTTGACTGCCCACCACTGTGTCCACTGGCTATGGCTGTCATGGGTGTGTGTTCCGGGTTTTGTCTTCCCCCTGTTTCACACACACCTGCTCCTGTGAGCATCTTTACCACCTGTGCCTCGTTCACCCTAAATTACCCCTTGTATTTAACCTCGTGTCTCATTCCCTCTCGTCGCCAGTTCGTTGTATCTTGTCGTCGCGTTCCAGCATTCCTTGTTTCCACGTCACAGACTCACAGTAAGATTTGACCCTGTTCTGATTATCGACCTCGCCTCTTTGCCTCATGTTTTTGGATACTGTTGCCTTTCTTGGATTGCCTGCCTGTGTACCGACCTATGCCCATATATTAAACCTCTCTTTTTGGAAACTGTCAATTTGTTTTGGAGTCGTGCATTTTTGGGTCCTATCCTCTGTTCCGTTCATGACAGAACGAACTGGCCATAACATGGACCCAGCAGACTCAGACCTGGTGCGCAAAGCCCTTCAAGCGCAGGGTCAACACCTCTCGAAGCAGGGTGAGCAGCTTGCTGCCCTCCACCTTCATCTAGAGGGACTGTCAAGGCATCAGGACAATATGATGAGACAGGTGGCCTCGCAGTTTGAACTTCTTATGAAAATTATTCAAGAGAAGGAACTAGTTGGCACCACACCCGATACCGCCACGGTACGAACATTTCCATGTGGAGCAGTCACCATGCAGCCACCTGCCACCTCCGCTGCTGTCTGCCCACAGCTCTCTCGACCGGAGAGGTTCTCTGGAGATTCTGGGAACATTAAGCCGTTCATCACGCAGTGCGAACTTCACTTTGAGCTGCAGGCAGCTGCTTTCCCCAGCGAGCGGGCAAAAATCCCTTTCGTCATTTCCCACCTGACTGGTCGTGTGGAGGCGTGGGCTACTGCTGAATGGGGCCGCAATTCCGCCGCGTGTCATTCATGGGCATTTTTCGTAAAGACTATGGAGCAGATTATTCAATTTTCCACACCAGATCGTGAGGCAGCTCGCTCCCTTGTCACCTTACAACAAGGCAAGCGCAGGGTGTCAGATTACGCGATTGAGTTTCGCATTCTAGCAGCTGAGAGTCATTGGAATAATCGGGCGCTAGTCGATGCCTTTTTTCAAGGACTATCTCCCGCCGTCAAGGTTCATTTAGTCCCGCTAGACCTGCCGACCGACTTGGATACTCTCATCGCTCTCGCCGTAAAAATCGACAAGAGGCTTTTGGATCGCGAGCTGGATGGAGATCGGCGGAGGGCTGCGTCACCGCACACTTGGAGGACGAGCCTTGGTGACCAGCCAAACCAAGGCAGATCCCCTGGTTCCGGTCTCAACCCACTGACTAGCGTCCCCACGGATGAACCCATGCAACTGGGCAGGTTCCGTCTCTCCCCTGAGGAACGTCAACGCCGGCTGAGGGAAGGGCGGTGGTTCTACTGCGGTCAGTTGGGTCATTCCATGAGCAACTGTCACGTCAAAGTTGCTGGTGCCGGTAGCAAGGGCACGGGAGAGGTGAGTCTGAATTTCATTAAGGAAGATCCTACACGGGTTCTTCCTAAAGTGACACTATGCTCTCCTGATCAAGAAATTCATACACCTGTATTAATTGACTCTGGTTCTGACGCTAACTTACTTAACTCCCTCCTCGTTAGACGTACGCACCTTAGAACCTTTCAAATAAAACGCCACCGCAACACCTATGCTGTAGACGGCAGTTTTATGGGTAAGATCACTCACCGCACTCAAACACTCACATTGACATTTCCTGATTCTCACTCGGAACGCATTAGTTTTCATGTTTTTGACGCCATGAATCATGACCTTATCTTACGGAACCCATGGTTGAAATTACATAACCCCCACATTGACTGGTCCTCTGGGCAGGTTATGTCATGGGGCAGCAATTGCGCCCAGAACTGTTTCAAGCCGCCATGTGATGTTCAGGGCTATGTTTCTAAGGACAATCCACAGACCCCATCTGGGGATCCTGATTTATCTCAAGTGCCCACCTGTTACCAGGATATTAAAGAAGTTTTTTTCCAAGTCCAAGGCCAAATCTTTTCCACCCCACAGACCTTATGACTGTGCTGTTGACTTGCTGCCTGGAACCACACCCCCACGAGGGAGGTTGTTCTCTCTTTCAGGGCCGGAACACAGGGCCATGAAGGAGTAAGTGGAAGAATCACTGGCAGCCGGGATCATTCCCCCATCTTCATCCCTTGCGGGAGCAGGATTTTTCTTTGTGGACAAAAAGGACAAGACCCTACGACCCTGCATCGATTACCGGGGTCTCAACGAGATAACTGTAAAAAACAGGTACCCTCTTCCTCTCATCTCCACCGCCTTTGAGTTCCTGGAGGGAGCCAAGATTTTCACCAAACTGGACTTAAGAAATGCGTATCATCTTGTCAGTATAAGGGAGGGGGATGAATGGAAAACAGCATTCAACACACCAACGGGACATTATGAGTATTTGGTAATGCCTTCTGGACTTACTAATGCTACAGCTGTTTTCCAAAAACCTTGTCAATGATGTCCTGAGTGACATGTTGAATGTTTATGTTTTTGTCTATTTGGACGACATTTTGATATTCTCCCCAGATGAGGAGACTCACATTATTAACGTCCGCTCTCTATTGCAGTGGTTACTGCAGAATCAACTATATGTCAAGGCTGAGAAATGTGAGTTCCACAAGGCGTCCGTTTCTTTTCAGTTCGTTGTACCTTGTCGTCGCGTTCCAGCATTCCTTGTTTCCACGTCACAGACTCACAGTAAGATTTGACCCCGTTCCGATTATCGACCTCGCCTCTTTGCCTCATGTTTTTGGATACTGTTGCCTTTCTTGGATTGCCTGCCTGTGTACCGACCTATGACCGTATATTAAACCTCTCTTTTTGGAAACTGTCCATTTGTTTTGGAGTCGTGCATTTTTGGGTCCTATCCTCTGTTCCGTTCATGACAATGGCAACAGGATGCTGCAATGAGCACTGGAGTGTATCAGGAGACGCCGGCTGGATATGGAGTCGGTAATAAACAACAGCTTGCAGCCATGGCCAGCACCCACAGCTGCTAATGAGCGCCGGCCCTGGGCCTTGAAACTGCAAGGTTTGCGATGCTACTTTGCCTTGGCCCCAAATATGCCATGGTAGTAACACAACCCATCGTCACGTTGATGGCTGGGCGTCACTGCTGCTGTGGCTTGTCTGTAGTGTCCTCCTGGGGTGGCAGCGGGACCCAGGTGTCCTGGTTGAAAATTAGCTCATGGACAAACTCTTGTCGGTTGGCAAGGAAAATTCTATCTGCCTCCGCAGCAAGTACAAAGTAGTCTTTGGAGGAGGAGAAGGGGGGAGAGGCTGATTCAGGTAAATGTTGGTGAAAGCGAATGAGGGATCAGCCGAGCCCAGCACAGTGACCATCCTTTCCTTCAATTTGGACAATTTGCCATCGCCGAGGCCGTGAAGGGACAGCAGACATTCTGCTGTCTGTAGCTCGTTCGAAGGGTCCCAAAAGGAATTAAATGTCGTACTTGCCAATAGCTGGTGGCGCCTCCAGCAGTGCCATTGCTCTAGCTGTTGTCGAGGCATCAAATGCCGCCACCACATGGGAGTATTTAGTACCATCTTGCGTTGTTCCTCTTAGCTGGAACTGGGTCGTGATGTGCTGAAACTACGTTCATGGGTTGTGCTGCCTAAAATCTGGCAGCTTGACCGTTGCAGTATAGATGCTAGCACTGACATTAGCTGCTCCGTTAGCTCTGCTCTGTGTGGGCACTGAGGGTTCGTTGTTGTCACCATTGCGTTCTGGCATTATTAATCATGTCAGGGTCACCAATTGTGGAGGTGCATTAAGTAATAAGAGGAAAAGACAAAAGCAAGTCGTGTTTCCTTACTCTCCACATCAAAATTAACTGAAAAAACAACAGACAGCCCTCTTTGAATCCGGAAACCCGTGTAACTACTGCCGCTCTCCTAAAGGTACAGGTCTCTGGTGAATGTCTCTTCCTTGTGGGTCACCACACAACCATCCATCCATTTTCCTCTGATTATCCAGTCAGGGGCAGCAGCTTAGGCAGGAAAGCCTAGACTTTCCTCTCTCCAGCCAATATGTCCAGTTTTTCTGGGGGGGATCCAGAGGCATTCGGGAGATACAGTCGTGTGCTGGGTCGTCCCTGGGGCTTCCTCTCGTGGGATGTGCTCCAGAACACCTCACCAAGGGGGCGTCCAGGGGACATCCTAACAATACGCTCGAGCCGCCTCATCTGGCTCAGCTCCTTCTTCATCTTGACAGACTGATGCAGAGTCCGCATCACAGCAGATGCCATACCAATCCGCCTGTGTGTCTCCCGCTCCATTCTTCCCTCACTCATGAACAATACCCCTTAATACTTGAACTCTTCCACTTGGGGCAGGATCTCATTAGCGATCTGAAGAAGGCACTCCAGCCTTTTCCTGCTGAGGCCTATGGCCTTAAATTTGGAGATGCTGATTCTCATCCCAAACACTTTACACTCGGCTTTGAACCACTCTAGTGAGTAATGACGACTGACATATCATCTGCAAAAAGAAAAGACTTAATACTGAGGCCACAAAACCTGACCACCTCCTTGTTGCTGGCTATGCGGATCAAACTCTGCAGAACAACTGCGGTTTTCTAACATCCAATAGTTTGTCCGTTGGCGAGTAACACACTCACAGAAGGAAACTTTGACGTCTCCTGTCCCATTTTGTCCTCTCTCTTGCTTCACTTTACTTCATTTGAGCACTGGCTCTCACATGCAGGCATAAAAGGAGGGACTCTGAGTGAGAGCTTCACAAAGGGTGCTGCACCACTTAAGATGGGCTGGTGGGGATGAATCCTTGCTCAAGGGCACCTCGAGAGTAGGACGCAATCAGACTCGCCTCTCTCCAACAATTAGTTTAGCTAGCCAAGTTAACTAGCCATTTTTACATATTTGTTGTCTGTAGTGGAACTTGAACCCTTCTCCTTTGACTCCAAAGCCCTAGTCCTCATAGAATGAGCTACTGCGACCCCAAACAAACTCAAAATATATTAACCCAAAATAAAGTTTAGCTGTTCTAGTAGGCTGGCTTTCTAGCAGTAGCAAGAAATATTTTGTCCTAACACTGATTGGTATTTGGAACTCTTCATAAGTCCTTCCACCTTGACTAAGGCCCCAAAGTGTGATGCTGCCACCAGCATGCTTCACTGTAAGTATAGGGCTCTAGTGGTGATGAGCAGTGTTGTGTTTGCGCCAAACATAGCTTTTGGAATTATGAAAAGTAAAAAGTTCAACCTTGATTTCATTGGACCATAACACATTTTCCCACATGCGTTTGGGAGATTTCAAGTGTGTTTTTGCAAAATGCAGCCGGGCTTGGATGTTTTTCTTTGTGAGATAAGTCTTTCCACCCTACCCTTTAACCCCATATGATGAAAAAAGGAGGTTGTTACCAATACTTGCCAGAAATTCCTGCAATTCCTTCAATCACGCCAATCCATTTCTTGGTTAAGTCACTGTTGTTTGTCTGCTGTATTTAATTCCTTGGAAATTGTTGAATATCCTTCTCCTAACTGATACCTTTCAACAATAAAATATATCTAATGCTGTGAAAGCTTTCTATGGACCATGGCTTGTGCTGTAAGATGTGACAAAGAAAATGAGAGGAAAAGCCTACGAGAACATCCATCCATCCATTTTCTGTACTGCATATTCTCACTACGGTCTGCGACTATCTCAGCTGACTTTGGGCGACAGGCAGGGTACACCCTGAACTTGTCACCGGCCAATTGCAGGGCGCTTACAAACAAACAACCATTCACATTCACACATATTTAGAGTCATCAGTTAACATACCATTCATATTTTTGGAATGTGGGAGGAAACCAGAGTACCCGGAGAAAACCCACACAGGCACGGGGAGAACATGCAAACTCCACACAGGTGAGGCCGGATTTGAACTCAGATCCTCAGAACTGTGAGGCAGATGTGCTAACTAGTCATCCACTGTGCCGCTCCTACTAGAACAGTTTAACTTCATTTTGGGTTAATACATTTACGAGGCACACTTGTGCAACCATATTATCTTCTCATTTGAGTTGTACAGGTTTTAAGTCACATTAATGGTGGAAAAAGTTTTGAAAGGATTTTTCTTTATCTAATTTTTTCATATCACAAAAACCTGGCATTTGAACAGAGGTGTGTAGACTTTTCATATCCACTGTACATGGATCCGCACACTAATTGATAAGTGTAATTTAGCGGTTTGGTGATAAAGTGCTCACTCTACTTGTGCTGTCTTAATGGGGGCTGGAGTGCGCTTCACAGTTCACACTTGCATTTTTAGACTCAGTGCTCCGTGCTACTCGCCATGGTAATGTAAACCATACTCAGCATTGGCCATACTATGTATGGGGCAGGCTGAGCAGGGGTTAATTTGCATGAGACAGGACTGCCCCCTTAAAAAAGCGAGGCAAAAAAATGTTCGATAACTTTTAATCCCTTTGGTATTTTGACAAAATATCCCAAAATGTTATTAAAACACCTGGTAACTGGTTCAAATTGTGAGGGAAAAAATAGCATATGTCCTCTTCTGATTCATCTGATGGACTGTTTACGCGCTTGAATGTCCATATGTGTGTCTCGGAAAAGAGATAATTATACGTAGAACGATTATTTCTCCTGAGGGGAAAATAAGAGGGTTTCTATTTGGGGTAGAGGCAAAAAAAGGCAAAGTTCTGCTTCAGCCAGCAAACATAAAAATAAGGTTGCTTTGGCCTTTTTTGACCTTTCTTGTCACTGGCAAATCTCAAAGGTCCATCTATGAATACTCCCAATGTGACATCGCATGTTATGTGATATGACATCAGTGATGTGTTGGCCCATCGCTGATGTGTGGACAGGAACATGACTCCGGCTAAGGAGACCGAATTTGGCATGGAAGTGACCGCTACTCGTTCATTTATGACAGCCGGCTGCTTCTCAAATGTGAGTGGTGATGGCGTCTGACACGTCTCCGCTGTGATGAATCGCCACAATGCTCCAAAGAGCTGCCCTCAGAGTTACCGGCTGCAAAACAACACAGGAAGGAGTGATGAGGGTGGTAGGTGGTGGGTTGAACATGCGTCACGTCCTCTTTGTGCCAACTCTCCAATTTGGGGGGGCTTTACAAAAATACAGTGAAAAGAGAGCAGCAGTGCATAGATCAGCGTCTGACAGAGCAGCAGATCATTAACACCCTATTGGACTGACCTTTACTGTAATTGACGAGGAGCCAGAGAGTTATTAGACTATGTAGTCAATCAATAATTTCTCCCGTTACTGTCCACTGAAGTGGAAATTGATTTCTGTTTGTGGGGCAGAACGTCGTCAAGACATTTAAGTTAACACTGAGCAAACACTGCAGTCTTAACTGGCAATACAAATAGTGTTGGGTTATTTTACGGCTCTTGGTAAAAGTAATAATATACTACAAATATTGTTCTGATTAGTGATTGTTCGAAGTATACAATGAAGGGCTGAGAAAGATAAATCAGCACTCTGTTAAAAAAAAAAAAAAAGTACAGTGCTTAACAAATGCATTAGACCACCACACAATACAATGTTTATGTCACAATTGCAATTTAAATTGCTGGGGGTTTTTTAGTTCTTTTTTAAAAACTGATATTACAAACGGCATGGTGACCGTCTGGTTAGCGTGTCTGCCGCACAATTCTGAGGACCGGGGTTCAATCCCCGGCCCCGCCTGTGTGGAGTTTGCATGTTCTCCCCGTGCCTGCATGGGTTTTCTCCGGGCACTCCAGTTTCTTCCCATATCCCAAAAACATGCATGGTAGGTTAATTGAAGACTTTAAATTCCCCGTAGGTGTGACTGTAAGTGCGAATGGTTGTTTGTTTGTATGTGCCCTGCAATTGGCTGGCAACCAGTTCAGGGTGTACCCCGCTTCCTGCCCGATGATAGCTGGGATATGCTCCAGTGCTCCCGCGCCCCTTGTGAGGATAAGTGGCTCAAAAAATGGATGGATGGATGATAGTACAAACATTTATTTTACTGACTCTCTTCTTAACATTTATTGAACAATATAATTAATATTTGGTTGTCACTACTTTCCATGACTTATGATTTCCAATTCAATTTGTTTATGTATAGTATGTTTATATTCTGCATATATATATATATATATACAGCCAGGCCTGGTGGTGGGGCTCGAAGGCGAGCGCCTGGTGGCCGGGCCTGCACCCATGGGGGCACAGCCCGAAAGGGTAACGTGGGTCCCCCTTCCCATGGGCTCACCACCTGTGGGAGGGGCCATAGGGGTCGGGTGCAGTGTGAGCTGGGCGGTGGCCGAAGGCGGGGACCTTGGCGATCCGATCCCCGGCTACAGAAGCTGGCTCTAGGAACGTGGAATGTCACCTCTCTGGCAGGGAAGGAGCCCGAGCTGGTGTGTGAGGTCGAGAAGTTCCGACTCGATATAGTCGGACTCGCCTCCACACACACCTTGGGCTCTGGTACCAGTCCTCTCGAGAGGGATTGGACTCTCTTCCACTCTGGAGTTGCCCATGGTGAGAGGCGCCGAGCAGGTGTGGGTATACTTATTGCCCACCGGCTCGGCGCCTGTACGTTGGGGTTCACCCCGGTGGACGAACCCGTTGGTGGACACCAACGGTGAGGGATGCCGTCAAGCTGAAGAAGGAGTCCTATCGGGCCTTTTTGGCCTGTGGGACTCCTGAGGCAGCTGATGGGTACCGGCTGGCCAAGCGGAATGCAGCTCTGGTGGTCCCGGGCATGGGAGGAGTTCGGTGAGGCCATGGAGAAAGACTTCCGGACGGCTTCGAGGAATTTCTGGTCCACCATCCGACGTCTCAGGAGAGGAAAGCAGTGCACCACCAACACTGTGTATAGTGGGGATGGGGCGCTGCTGACCTCGACTCGGGACGTTGTGAGTCGGTGGGGAGAATACTTTGAAGACCTCCTCAATTCCACCGACACGCCTTCCCATGAGGAAGCAGAGTGTGGGTTCTCTGAGGCGGGCTCTCCTATCTCTGGGTTTGAGGTCACCGAGGTAGTTAAAAAGCTCCGGTTGTCACTCCGGCAGGGCCCCGGGGGTGGATGAGATTCGCCCGGAGTTCCTAAAGGCTCTGGATGTTGTGGGGCTGTCCTGGTTGACACGCCTCTGCAACATCGCGTGGACATCGGGGACAGTGCCTCTGGATTGGCAGACTGGGGTGGTGGTCCCCCTTTTTAAGAAGGGTGTGTTCCAACTACAGGGGGATCACACTGCTCAGCCTCCCTGGTAAGATCTATTCAGGGGTGCTGGAGAGGAGGGTCCGTCGGGAAGTCGAATCTCAGATTCAGGAGGAGCAGTGTGGTTTTCGTCCTGGCCGTGGAACAGTGGACCAGCTCTACACCCTCGGCAGGGTCCTCGAGGGTGCATGGGAGTTCGCCCAACCAGTCTACATGTGTTTTGTGGACTTGGAGAAGGCGTTCGACCGTGTCCCTCGGGGAGTCCTGTGGAGAGTGCTTCGGGAGTATGGGGTACCGAACCTCCTGATACGGGCTGTTCGGTCCCTGTACGACCGGAGTCAGAATTTGGTCCGCATATCCGGCAGTAAGTCGGACTGGTTCCCGGTGAGGGTTGGACTCCGCCAAGGCTGCCCTTTGTCGCCGATTCTGTTCATAACTTTTATGGACAGAATTTCTAGGCGCAGCCGAGGCGTAGAGGGGGTCCGGTTTGGTGGCCTCAGTATTGCATCTCTGCTTTTTGCAGATGATGTGGTTCTGTTGGCTTCATCAAGCCGTGACCTCCAACTCTCATTGGAGCAGTTCGCAGCCGAGTGCGAAGCGGCTGGGATGAGAATCAGCACCTCCAAATCTGAGACCATGGTTCTCAGTCGGAAAAGGGTGGCATGCCTTCTCCAGGTCGGGGATGAGATCCTGCCCCAAGTGGAGGAATTCAAGTATCTTGGGGTCTTGTTCACAAGTGAGGGAAGTATGGAACGGGAGATCGACAGGCGGATCGGTGCAGCGTCTGCATTGATGCGGACTTTGCATCGGTCCATTGTGGTAAAGAAAGAGCTAAGCCGAAAGGCGAAGCTCTAAATTTACCGGTCAATCTTTGTTCCTACCCTCACCTATGGTCATGAGCTGTGGGTCGTGACCGAAAGAACAAGATACAAGCGGCCGAAATTAGTTTCCTCCGCAGGGTGTCCGGGCTCTCCCTTAGAGATAGGGTGAGAAGCTCGGTCATCCGGGAGGATCTCAGAGTAGAGCCACTGCTCCTCCGCATTGAGAGGAGCCAGATGAGGTGGCTGGGGCATCTGATTCAGATGCCTCCCGGACGCCTCCCTGGTGAGGTGTTCCGGGCATGTCCCACCGGGAGGAGACCCCGGGGACGACCCAGGACACGCTGGAGAGACTACATCCTTCGGCTGGCCTGGGAACGCCTCGGGATCCCCCCGGAAGAGCTGGATGAAATGGCTGGGGAGAGGGAAGTCTGGGCGTCCCTGCTGAAGCTACTGCCCCCGCGACCCGATCCGGATAAGCGGTAGAAAATGGATGGATGGATGTCCTCTGAATGACGCAAACTCACCGGCTCTTGCGTCAGTCATGACGGTTGTATTGATTAGTGGCCGTTTACATGGCGACCGTGATCCTCGTCATACAGTGGGAACGGAGAGTATTCAGACTCCTTTAAATTTTTCACTTTTTCTTATATTGCAGCCATTTGCTAGAAGCATTTTTTTCCTCATTAATGTACACACAGCACCCCATATTGACAGAAAAACAGAATTAGTGAAATTTTTCCAGATTTATGAAAAAAGAAAAACTGAAATATCACACATCCATAAGTATTCAGACCCTTTGCTGTGACACTCATTTATTTTTAACTCGGGTGCTGTCCATTTTTTCTGATCATCCTTGAGATGGTTCTACACCTTCATTGGAGTCCAGTTGTGTTTGATTACACTGATTGGACTTGATAAGGAAAGCCACACACCTGTCAATGTGACCTTACAGCTCACAGTGCATGTCAGAGCAAATGAGAATCATGAGGTCAAAGGAACTGCCTGAAGAGCTCAGAGACAGAATTGTGGCAAAGCACAGATCTGGCCAAGGTTAAAAAAAAAATTCTGCTGCACTTATGGTTCTTAAGAGCACAGTGGCCTCCATAATCCTGAAATGGAAGACATTTGGAACGACCAGAACCCTTCCTAGAGCTGGTCGTCCGGCCAAACTGAGCAATCGGGGGAGAAGAGCCTTGGTGAGAGAGGTAAAGAAGAACCCAAAGATCACTGTGGCTGGGCTCCAGAGATGCAGTCGGGAGATGGGAGAAAGTTCTAGAAAGTCAACCATCACTGCAGCCTCCACCAGTCGGGGCTTTATGGCAGAGTGGCCGGACAGAAGCCTCTCCTCAGTGCAAGACACATGAAAGCCCACATAGAGTTTGCTAAAAAAACACCGCAAGGACTCCAAGATGGTGAGAAATAAGATTCTCTGATCTGATGAGACCAAGATAGAACTAATAAAGCACAAGCTTTTTTTCTTGACTGAAATATAAATGTTTTTATTTACTTGAACATATGAACAATTTTTTTTATGCTTGATTAGCTTGGTGAATATAGTTCAAAATTTCTAATTTTTGTTCAAAATGGTCAAATTGTGAAGACCTCAACGTTAAATATCCTTATGTTCTGTGGAGCTACACCAGTTCTGTCTGTCATCATGCTGTTTCTCTATATTTCTTCATAACAGTTCCTTTGTTTGGATTTCTACCTTCACTTCAAATGAACTGCAATTATCACCATTTAGCGACATTATCATTCATAGACAGACATTAATACAGGAACGGCTGAGCCCATTTGAACTTGGTTGCTTACCAAATCAGCAGCACCCATCAATCAGTCTCTCAAATCACTTCAGGTGTAGAGATGTACTCCATGTTGTAAATAAGCTCCTGTATAGTATTAAAGATTATTTTACGTTATGTGAAAATGGCAATTGGCATTCTGAGCTGTGGTCACTCTATAATCTTGGGTGCATCCACTCTAAATTACACTGTGAATTAAAATTATTATTCATATATGTAAGATTGAACTGAAATAGACTTTTGGGTTTTAGTTTTTCCATGTGTTGTTTCTTGTGTCTATTTAGAGAAATCGCAGACGTGTATATATGCATGTATTATGTATAATGGGGGAAAAGAAGGATCTTTCTGCTGATAAAAAGGGTAGAATAATCAAATGCCTTGGAAAAGGAATGAAAAAAACAACAACTGTTAAATAATTTGTGGGTGACTCAGAGCAATCGTTTTTGCTTAAAAAGGCACATTAATAGCTAGGTAGAGTTTTAGATGTAGGTACTGGAGTGATTATTTGGGCTAAAATAATATGGAGTAAGATGGTAAGACCATTTACAGCGCTAAATTTTTGTTTCAAATTAACTGTTTACTGCCATTGTATAAAAACAAGAACCGTGGCTTCCGCTGTAAAATATTTGTCATGCAAGACGCATTAACTCACGATGCAAAAGATACCACTAAAGCTTTAGCTGCTACGGGTAGAAAATGAGAAAAACCCAACACCTTCCCCTGACCTCAACCCTATTGAGAACCTGTGAAGCATCTTTAAAAGGAAGCTCTACAGCATAGGTGTCAAACTCATGGCCCGGGGGCCAGATGCGGCCCGCCACATCATTTTATGTGGGCGGCGAAAGCAAATCATGCTCGTCAACTTCCGTGATTTTTGCTAAAATTCCCAAATACCCAAATTCCAAATTGTCATAATAATAACCAATAATGTTGAGATATTGCATTTTTCTGTTACCAAAACCTTCTTCTACAGTAACTTAAACAAACTATTATCCTTAGCTTCTGATTTCAAAACTAGTTATGCCTCAATTTGTTGTGTAATGGTAATAATGTTTTGGTGATGATTAAACATTGCACAAGCAACGTGGCCGACTGGTTAGAGCGTCTGCCTCACAGTTCTGAGGACCCAGGGTTCAACCCCCGGCCCCGCCTGTGTGGAGTTCGTATGTTCTCCCCGGGTCTGCGTGGGTTTTCTCCGGGCACTCCGGTTTCCTCCCACATCCCAAAAACATGCGTGGTAGGTTAATTGACAACTCTAAATTGCCCATAGGTGTGAATGTGAGTGCGAATGGTTGTTTGTTTGTATGTGCCCTGTGATTGGCTGGCAACCAGTTCAGGGTGTACCCCGCCTCCTGCCCGATGATAGCTGGGATAGGCTCCAGCATGCCCGCGACCCTCGTGAGGAGAAGCGGCTCAGAAAATGAATAGATGGGCACTGTTCTAACGGCCCTCTGAGGGAAATCCTAACTACAATGCGGCCCAAGACAAAAAAGAGTTTGACACCCCTGCTCTACAGTATGAGGGTTAACAGCTGTATACTGTACCTTATGGCAGTATACCATCAAATAGAAACTTGCACCAAAGAGGGGTTCCTGCGTTAACACGTAATGTAATTGGTAAAGATGTTTTTTTGTCGAAATGGCATTTGTTTAAGAAAAAAAAGACCTTTATGGATTGTAAAAAAGAAAAAGAACAACATTTCGAGGTCTTCACAGCTCATTTTGTTTTTTTTGTGTGTGTGTGTTTTTTTTGCTGTTGTTCTGCTTATGATTTGGAAGACTATTTGGAGTATTTCAAAATGTACTGTATACTCTTGTTGTGCATAATAATTTGGAACACTATAGTTGAAGTAGCTTTACACACACAATACTGTCATCATAAGCTGACTTCGGGCGAAAGGCAGACTACACCCCGAACTGGTTGCCAGTCAGTCGCAGGGTACATATAGACATGGACAATCATTCGCACTCACATTCACACCGTCATTGAGTGGGAACTGAACTCACGCTTCCCCCACCAAAGTACTGTAAGTCTTATTTTATTTTTATTTTAAAGGGATAATACCTATTTTGCCAAACCAACTTTTTCTAGTATTAGGGATTTAATATTGTCTCTATGGTGCCTCAGTAAAAATGTGAAATATGAATGAAAATGGTCCACACATTCCTGAGTTCCAGACGTTTGTCTGCCCAGAGGCTTGAAATCAGGTCATTCAAATTTCTTAAGCTTATCTACATCCCAAGCGAAGATCTGCGCCTTCCCTTTCCGTTCCCGAGGCAGCGCTGTCAACATTACAAACACGTGTCCTCTCACAAGTGGGTTTTCGACATGGAGGCAACCAATCAGAGGAAAAGGGGCGGTCTTAGCCAAATATGGACAAAGCGGATACAAAGCTGGGTCAAACAGAAGTCCTTTTCTGGACACTTGTATGACAAAACCAAGGTGTTTTTTAAATGAAATTGACACTTTTATATTACAGTAAGTCCATGTTAGAGAGTCACTATATGGAGGTGTAAATAGCCAAAATATCCATCCATCCATTTTCTGAGCCGCTTCTCCTCACTAGAGTCGCGGGCGTGCTGGAGCCTATCCCAGCTGTCATCGGGCAAGAGGCAGGGTACACCCTGAACTGGTTGCCAGCCAATCGCAGGGCACATAGAAACAAACAACCATTCGCACTCACAGTCATGCCTACGGGCAATTTAGAGTCTCCAATTAATGCATGTTTTTGGCTAGGCGGCACGGTGCGCCTAGCCAAAATATAGGACCTTTAAAACACTTTCTCTTGAAATAAATTGTAATACACTCACATAGTTTGTTTTACATTATACATCACCCTAAAAGACAGCTACCCCCATCTCCAATTGAAAATTAAATAAACCCTATCCTTGCCAATTATTGTTGGAAATACGATGGATTAAATGTTTTGTTACTCTTACTGTTCAGAAGTGAAGCTGTAGCAATGGTAATACATGGACAAAGTAGTGAACATCTGCACCTTTTCCTCTTTTGCATAACAATCAATCTGTTATGATAGAAGGCGTAATCGAATGTGAACAAGATTAATTTAAATCTTCCAAATTTCGGTGACTGCCCGAGGATCTTATTGATTACGTATCTCGAAAGGTAGAATGCGGCTTTTACAAGGCTGGTTACGGCAGATCAACTGCCATTCATAATTGAAATTTAATTTAATGCATCCCTGATTTATTTTCACTGGGTGCATCCCTAATTTAATATCCACACCAAAGTCATTGTTGTGAAAATCCGCATCATTTACACATGATTAGACATTTTG
Organism: Phyllopteryx taeniolatus; assembly: GCF_024500385.1. Classification (NCBI taxonomy): domain Eukaryota; kingdom Metazoa; phylum Chordata; class Actinopteri; order Syngnathiformes; family Syngnathidae; genus Phyllopteryx; species Phyllopteryx taeniolatus. The sequence continues at coordinate 791,867 of NC_084513.1, forward strand.
TACAGTCGCTCTTTTGATCACACAGTATCATTCGCTGCACAAATTAGTAAGTTATTTTTACATGAAAGGAAACTTTCAGGTCAAGATTATGGATATAGCTTCAGTGCTGCAGAAATCTGTGACATATTTACACATTTGAAGTGCTGTTTTTCATAATTGCATAAATTTTTTATGAGTGTGATTTGTTTGGAAGTATAATTGGTCCAACAATCATCCCACACGAGGAGGCTGTGACAACTGGAAGCAACATCAACTATTAAAAAATGTATAGATATTTGCATATTGATTTATTTGTTGTGTTTAATGAGCAAAAGGCAGCAGGCTGAGTTTGAGTTGTTTTCTTCAGGGGAAAAAAATTGTACTGTATTGAATTTACCTCGATCTACGTGTGTTCAAACACGTACTGTACTACTGCTTATTTGTGGACAAATACACAACATTTCTGATACAGGAGTTGGGGGTTTTATATCAAAATATTACAAACAGCTAAAGACAAAATTAATAGTCTATACCATATACAGCACTGCATGATAAATCACTGGATGAGCCTGTGGGTTGCAGTGTAGTGTGTGCTGTATATCAAAGAAGTTTAAAACAGTCAATCAAATCAATGGAAACTGTTGCCATGTACATAAGTATACAATGATATTTAATGCTGTTTTATCGGTATCGTATCTCTACTGAAAATAATTACATTACAATATTGATGTTTAATGCTAGTTTATTGATAAGGTATCGTTACAGAATATATTAATCTCTCATTTATCATGGGGGTTAGGTTCCAAACCACCCCCACAATAGATGAAATCCGCGACGTAGCAACCACATGTTCCACAGTTCACTAAATCTGCAGTAGGTGAACCACAATATAGCAAAGGAACAATGTACAGTATATAGTACATTAGGATATTGATGTTTAATGCAGTTCTAGTGATGCTGTATTTTTAGAGGGGAAAAAAAACACGCTATATCGTGAAATTGATTGTCCCACCCCTATCGTCGCAGTGATTTTTTTTGCCTATATTTAAGCTTAGTGTTAATGTTCAAACTGTGTATAATATTACAGTTACAATTTAAAGTACATTTGGTAGCATGGTGTATATCTGGTTAGCACATCTGCCTCAAAGTTCTGAGGACAGGGGCTCAAATCCCGGTCCCGCCTGTGTGGAGTTTGCATGTTCCCTCCATGCCTGCGTGGGTGTTCTCCGGGTTTCCTCCCACATCCCAAAAACATGCGTGGTAGGTTGATTGAAGACTCTAAATTGCCCGTAGGTGTGAATGTGAGTGTGAATGGTTGTTTGTTTATACTGTATGTGCCCTGCGATTGGCTGTCGAGCAGTTCAGGGTGTACACCGCCTCTCGCCCAAAGATAGCTGGGATAGGCTCCAGCACGCCTGCGACCCTAGTGAGGATAAGCAGTACAGAAAATGGATGGATGGATGGATGGAAAGTACATTTTTTACTTTCAATATACCGGGCATTTTAGAAGTACACTTCTGTTGTATTAAACAACCTTACATTTCTTGTCAGTTTCATTGATACAGCTCTTTTCTTAGATGCCGATCTATGTAATGAAATGACCTGCACATCTTTTCCTAATTAGCACCCTCATTAAAATGTATTTACAGTACACTGAGATAACATGCCTCGACGAATGCTACATCTGCTTTTTTTCAGCTAATCATCAGCCTGTTCTCCCCTAGCGGACCCACCTTCCTCGGTGCAATTTGTCAAAACTATCACAAGATGTGCGGAACATCCTGGAATTCTTTTGGCAGACGCACACAGTCGCTTATAAGCTGTTTGGTACTTCAGTCAAATATCCCACAGGTTTTCCAGAATGCTCAGTCCTGTCACAGGCGGAATCGGCTCTAGGAGAAATGAATCGCGACAGCTGAACGGGTGGTATTTCTCAAAGAAGTTGTATTGACGCCGGAGTGCTTCCTTGAATTCTGCCGCTAATTGTCAGCCGATACCTTAGCTGGTTCGCTCGAGCAGAGGTCACCCGACAACGAAGCCTGATAGTTCACGCAGTATCAAGTAAGCCTTTATCGATAGCACGTGCCGTGCTATGCGATACTGTTGCTGTGCCCTTTGATATTATTGATGCTGTGGTTGGCGGCCCACTGAGTGCAAGCACGGTGACGCTTGCTTATTGTAGTTTAGATGAGCCAGGCGAGACGTTTTCATCGTTATCTTGATTACTACAACTCAGGTCAGATAATCAAATCTTGAGAGGTCTTGATAGGACATTGCCAGTGGTACTGGGACATTGCCAGTGGTGCTGGGACATTGCCAGTGGTACTGGGACCTTAATTTACAAGTGCACCAACATATGAGTTCGAGTTATTTTTGGGTTTGTGTCACCAGTCCAAATTTTCGTTACGAGGAAGTAATGTGAAGTTGAAAAAAAGGTGCTGATGGACTTTTAGCTGTTTATTGAACATAACAGAGTCAAACACACAAATGTAAACACTCGCAAGCAGCTAAACCAAACCTCATGGCTAAACGGTCACACTAAGTCATGTACCTAATGTCATTTACCAGGCCACACCCTTTAAAGGCACATATCATTAGCCTACTAGCATAGTTGCCTACATTAAGTTATATTTGAACATTTTCAGAGAACAAGAAAAAAAGTTTTTTTAGCGAGGACATAGTTTTTTATTGACATGGTAAAAATGACTTGGATTATAGTATGCTATCAGGCCAACGATATAGAACACTACAATTGCTCTTGTGACTCGACTTGTCCCAACATGCAGTCGTCGAATTTTATAAAGCCAGTCTATTTTTTTTTACATTACATACATTATGTTTTATCATCTTTCAGTACAATACAGTGCTATTTTTCTTTATTAAAAATGTGACAAAAATATGTTGGGGGGTTTGCTGAGTGGGGGCAGGAATTGGTTCATGGTGTTTCAATTCATTTCAATGGGGAATATTGAATGGATATACAGCACAAGAAAATTAAGTACAAATCTTGGTCAGGGAACAAATCCGCTGTATGCGGAATGTCACCAACGCTGAAAATAGGATAGCTAACTTCCAGTCTATGCTATGCTAACGAGCATAACTACGATTGATGACATAATTGTTCGAAGCCAAACTTGCTAAAATGGTGTTTTCTTTATGGCTGGTGCCTTCGGACAAACGTTAAATACATCATGTATATCATTCATTTATATGGTATGATTTATGTAAACACGAACGAAGCCTAAACATCGGCATCTTTGTTGTTTCTGTGGTGACATCTTGTGTTAAAAAAAATATATTGTAGACATTTAAAGTTCCTATGGGTCCCTTGAAATGGTCCCCTTCCCCACTCACCCGAGCGAGGCCGAAGTGCTATTACCTGTTTTGCCAAATGGTTGCACGTAGCGTATTAAACTCAATTCAGGGGACCACTGTATTAGCAAACACAGGATCTTATGGTTCAAGATCAAGCATTCAATGGACTTTTGTTTGACTCTGTGGATTATTTCTAATCGTTTTGTTTATTTCTATTGTGCAATGTAGCGGTTATCATTATTAACTGCTGAGAGAAGCAATTGCATTATGCGATGACTATATGACACGTACCTAGCGTGACCGAGAGTGTCATGGACTTTTGTTTTTAGTCTGTGGATCATTTGTAGTGGATTTCTCTATTGTGTTCTAATTGTGCAAGGAGGCGTTTATTAGGAATACTTGGCAAAAGTGGCTATTACATTGATAATATGACACATTTGAAACTACATTGCATGCATGCTAATCATTTAACTTTTTTATCATAATCTGGATCCGGGGCAGATACACATTAAGATTATTCGGCCTTCTAAGAGGTCTGCATCCCACTGTGTTATTTTAGATTAAGTTGTACCCTCCTATCAGGAGCACTTTTAAGGTGTTCAGATTGTTGTCGGTAATGGATTAAGTGACACGGAGGTCTGATGTGGTCTGAAAGCAGACAAAAGGTTGAGAAAAACATGGTCCATTTAATCTAGTTGCGACAAAAAAGGCCGCTCAGTGTGGCGAAACAAACTAAGACGCCAAAGAAAAGAATCCAAAAACATGACAGGAAGTCAGGTACTCAACAGAAACAAGAAAGCTTTAGAGTTTTAGAAGCTGTTCAGTTTCTCCAAGGTACCTTATTTTAGCTTCACACACACACGCATATATATCTCCATTCATCCATTTTCCATATTGCTTATCCTCACTATATATATATCCATCTATCCATTTTCTGAGCCGCTTCTCCTCACTAAGGTCGGGGGCATGCTGGACCCTATCCCAGCTATCATCGGGCAGGAGGCGGGGTACACCCTGAACTGGTTGCCAGCCAATCGCAGGGCACATGCAAACAAACAAACAAACATACGCACTCACATTCACACCTACGGGCAATTTAGAGTCCCCAATTAATGCATGTTTTTGGGATGTAGGAGGAAACCGGAGTGCCCGGAAAAAACCCATGCAGGCACGGGGAGAACATGCAAACTCCACACAGGCGGGGCCGGGGATTGAACCCCAGTCCTCAGACCTGTGAGGCTAACGCTCTAACCAGTCGACCACCGTGCCACCATACAGACTGGTTAGAGCGTCTGCCTCACAGAGAGAGGCTGCCAGCCAGTCTAACCTCTAAGTCAGCTGGACAGCTCCAGCTCATCCATGATCATGATGCTAACTACTTCTACTACTTATAATAATAATAATAGTAATAATTTAAAACAAACACTTCCACTTACAGCAGCTAAAATAAGTATTTAACACGTCACCATTTTTCTCATTAAATATATTTTTCCAAAGGTGCTATTGACATTTCACCAGATGTTGGGAACAACCCAAGTAATCCATAGATACAAAGAAAATAGACCAAATAAGATCAGAAATTAAGTTGTGTGTAATAATGTGAAATGACACAGGGGAAAAGTATTACTTTCATCTCTATGTCGAACCATTCAAGTCAGGTGATTTAACTTCATTGTATTTTAACTTAATAGAAGTTGTGGAATACATTTTCCTTTTATGATAATGGTTTTGTAAATTCAGTCGTGATCAGGAGTGTTATGAATGTCCATCTATCCATCCATTTTCTGAGCCGCTCACTAGAGTCCCGGGCGTGCTGGAGTCTATCCCAGCTATCTTCGGGCGGGAGGCGGGGTACACCCTGAACTGGTCGCCAGCCAATCGCAGGGCACATATAAACAAACAACCATCCGCATTCACTTACCACACCTACGGGCAATTTAGAGTCTTCAATAAACCTACCATGCATGTGGGAGGAAACCGGAGTGCCCGAAGAAAACTCACGCAGGCACGGGGTTGTTCCCAACATCTGGAGAAATTTTCGGGTCAATAGCACCTTGAGAAGTATATTTACTGAGAAAAATGGTAATGTGTTAAATACTTATTTCAGCTGCTGTACACACAAGCTGTTCATTGGTGGAAGAATGTATGCCCAGGAAAAGGAGACTTTAAGGGGCCGTAATTATGAGAAACGATCATTTTCATAGGCTTTAGAGAAAAGTATGCCCGATAAAACCTTGACTGAAACCATTATGAGAACATGTAAAACGTCTCCAATTTAAGCGGTGTTTGTTTCACTCACATTGCACTGCTGAATGTCTCCTGGGCTGTGTAATTCGATGCAAAAAGAAAAAGGAAAAAAAGAGAAAAGGAAAAAGCATATCTGTGGGTCACTTAGAGGTTATTGTTATTTTCCTGGTTCAATAAAGGATGGAGCTGAAAAATGCCTTGAAGCTAGGTTTATGGGCGCACCTGTGCATTTAAGACACAGAATTGATCCACAGGATTAGCCCGCTCCCCACGAGTAGCGCGTCTCTATTTTTAGTTTTCTTTTTTTCATACACTCAAAGTATGTTTCCAGAGACTTGATACCTATGTGGAAACGGCCGCTTCCTTCTATCTCGCGAAGAAGCATGATTATCTGATTGGGAGCTTTAAATGTTCACTCTATGTGGGCAACAAGAAGGGTGCACTCGGGGCAACGCAGTGGCAAGAGCGTTCAAGATGAATATCCCCGCTCCATGACTGACTGCTCACAAACACGTCATGGCCACCTCAATTAAGGGAATTGAGTGGGTCGTTGCATAAAATGCAAAACCTACATAAAGCCCGACAGTGTTTCTACTATGCTTTGCACACAGCGGCTGCCACGTAAAAGAATAGATGAATGCAAACAAACTCATAACTCTGCCAAGGCTTTGTTACCTGTAAAACCAATGAGTGAGCTACAACCATGACCTCTTCAATGCTCTGAACATTGACACTTATTCCATAGTTCTGGACTTCAAAACAATGTCTGCAGAAATAATTCCCCCCTTCAAATAGACTTTGGAGTAATTTTAGGCTAGTTTTCTGATGATATATTTGATTTTCAGCCACATTTTGGCCCGACCACATTTAGGTCGAAATCGTGCATTGGCCTGCTGACTTCAGGGGCAGAGGCACAAGGACATTTTCTCCTTTAATTAGTACGTGTTCTGCGGTGTAATTTGTACCTATGTTTTTGAAAGTCTGGATGTTGTTTTTTAGACATTAACGAGTGAAATTAGTGATAGTAGTACATTTGACTAGGCTTGTTTACTTAAAATTGATCGTTGAAATGCCTCGTTGCAAAAGGAAGATAGCCAACTGAAGTTAGTGCTTGCGGATTCATTTCTACCTAATATATATGATTTTGTCAGCTCATTGTTGTATTGATTCTATATCTCATGGCACTAAATCTAGACCTTTGAAAATGAGTTTGGGTGGATGATGTGACACAGGTGATTGCTTTTAAAGCCTTTTTGTATAGTGGTGGCGTTGTGTGACCTCTGCGGACTTTGATGGCTATGGCTGCCTGGTGCCATGTTCTTATCATTTTGATCAATGACACTGTAATAAATTTGTGATTTTTTTTGCATATTAACTTGGTGATTAAACATAATTTTGGGGTGTTGATTGTGAGTCTGCAACGGTATGTGATAGCTTGGCTAGAGCGAAGCTTGTGATGAGGACGTCTAGACGGCTTGTTCATAACATTTTAATTGATGACACCGTATTAAATTAGTGATTGAACATAATTTGTGTGCTGTTGTGTCCATGTGACAGTGCAACTGTAAATAATAGCAATATAAGCTATAATATCAACTAAACAAAGCAGTGTTTGGAAAGTCAAGTAAGAGGTCGTTGTTTTTTTGTTTTTGTTTTGTTTTTTTACTGATTGCTCCAAAACAGATTCATAATATTGAAAAAGACTGCCAGTTTAATTTTCTGAGGAATAAAATACATAAAGAGAACTTGTTACGGAAATATGGAACATCTGGACACTATCGGTCTTTTAAGGCTTAGGTTTGGGGTTGGCGTAAAAGGTTAGTTTGGGTTAAGAATTATATTTGATTGTGTGGAATTGACTGTTGATTGATCATATCTTGATGGAAAGTGTTGATTCATTTCAGCTAAACTCTGCTCCAAACTGTTATGCATGTAGGATTCAAGATAAATACAGTAAACATTTCAGTTTTTATTTTTCTGGGGAAGTTTTTGTATTTTGTTTCTCTTGTCAGTTTAGATCGCTGATATCAATCTCAAACAAGTTAGATCATTATTTTTCCAGATGACTATAATTTAAGAAAATTGCTTAAGTATGTTGTTCTACATTACGAAGCAAGCAATACATTTTACGCACAATGTCAAAAAAGCTGTTGAAGAGTGCAGTGTTCCTATGCTCTGTGAATGGAATGAAAACAATAGACATCAAAATAGACAAGAAAATCATCATACTGGTAATTATGTTGTGTAAAACTGGACATGGTTGGAGTTATTGTAGGTTGGTGGATGGCCACCAATTCCCAAAAATGCCACAACCTCAGCAAGGTTGTCACCAAATTATGGGAAAATGGAAAGTGAAGTTTAGGGTGCCTGAAGGTGACCTCTGCAAAATATGTTTCTAACTGATGCTTCCCTGCCATAGAACCAGAACCTTGCCTTCCGCAGTAAAATAATTCTTATGCAAGACAACGTACCATTCAACACTGCAAAAGATCTAATTTAAGCTTTAGCTGCTATGGATATGAAGGGAGAAAAAAATTATCATCATCCCCTGACCTCAATCTGATGGAGAACCTGTCAGCCATCCTTAAAAGAAAGATATGCAAGGTTACAGAGGTTCTTTGGGATGCAAAAAATTGCATCCTCAAATGAGCTACAGGTAGAAACTATCCAATGAGAGAATTATTAAGATTATATCAAGCAGAGGAGATTTTCCTCTGGTTGAAATAGCATTTATTTGTTTATGTTTTTAATCTCAAATTAGCTCCTGACAAAATTACTAGAGGTGTTGTTTCAGACTTCTTTAACGTAAATGTTGAGCATTTGGAACACTACCAATATATTTGAAGTAATTTTGCACACACAAAAATACTGTTGTCAATGTGTGGATTTGTTAAATAAAATCCATATTATTTTAGATGCCAATGTCACTGCTGTTAATCCGAAAAATATATTCACTGTTTATGTTGACTATCTAGAAAAATAAGCAAAACCAGCATACACAGTGACTGCAGTGATCAGTGGTGTACTGACCAATTGGCACTAAAATTATAGTTCTAAAAGACATCATCATACTGTTTTGACCCCACATTGGATTATTGCATCATTCATGAGCCAAGAAAGACGGAATGCTGCTATTTGTTCTTTTGTCTGTGATTTTCCAACCGGGATAGTTTGATACTGCAATGGAGCCATGTGAGAAATAACAATTTTAAGCAACTTCAAACACGAACGTGTGGAAAAAGTCCCCGCCTGTCCGACAATTGGCTTTTTATTTTTGTTTGCCACAACTTCTACTTAGAGACTTTTCTGTGACACAGAATTCAAGAAATACAAGACATCTTGCACTTTACTGACTTAACTACTTACTTGTGAATCTGATTCTGAAAGCCTTAAATACAGACAGATTAGAAGGGACTCAACTGTGCTGATGGTTCCACACTAGAGATGAAACTAATACTTTTTCCCTGTGTCATTTCACATTATTACACACAACTTAATTTCTGAGCTTATTTGTTCTATTTTCTTTGTATGTATGGATTACTTGGGTTGTTCCCAACATCTGGTGAAATTTTCATTTCAATAGCACCTTTGGATATATATTTAATGAGAAAAAATGGTGACATGTTAAATACTTATTTCAGACACTGTATAATGGAAAATGCCATTGACATGCTGATGCTAACGATTAGTATCGATAGTCGTGTTTTTCGAAGCAAGGAATATAAAATAAGAAACACGTAGTTAAATAATAAGGACAATAGTCACAGGAATATATTCTTTATCCCCTAAAAAAATTACTAATATTACAGCATCTTACTAAGTCATGTACTGTAGTAATAGTAGAAGAAGTCTATTCTTCATATGTGTAAGCATGACTTGAACTGCACTACCTCACGTTGGCCAAGGCAAGCACACCAGAAGGAACAGCACAATTACATTTATCGCAGTATTAAATCATGATGCGCAAACTTTCTAATTCTTTACTTTCTATTACTCTGTTTTTCTAAAGTACAATATTATAGAGGGCTATTTGTCCTTAGGGTTAGGGTTAGTTCCCTCCCCCACTACATAAGGACAAAGTGACGTCATTTCCTTTGGCTGGTCAGGAGAAAAAGATTTCTACAGGTTGGCCAGACACAAAGATAGAGATGGGAAGGATGTGCAGCAGGTTAAGATAATTAAGGATAGAGATGGATATGTGTTGACTGGTGTCAGTAGTGTGCTGGATAGATGGAAAGAATACTTTGAGGAGTTGATGAATGAGGAAAATGAGAGACAATGAAGAGTAGAAGACGCAAGTGTGGTGGACCAGGAAGTGGCATTGATTAGTATGGGGGAAGTTAGAAAGGCATTAAAGAGGATGAAAAATGGAAAGGCAGTTGGTCCTGATGACATACCTGTGGAGGTATGGACACATCTCGGAGACGTGGCTGTGGAGTTTTTGACCAGCTTGTCAATAGTATTCTAGCGGGTGAGAATATGTCTGAGGAATGGAGGAAAGGTGTGCTGGTGCCCATTTTTAAGAACAATGGTGCTGTGCAGAGCTGTGGGAACTATAGAGGAATAAGGTTAATGAGCCACACAATGAAGTTATGGGAAATAGTAGCAGAGGTTAGACTCAGGACAGATGTGCGTAGTAGATGTGTAGCGAGCAAAAGCATGGTTTCATGCCTTGAAAGAGTACCACAGATGCATTATTTGCCTTGAGGATGTTGATGGAAAAGTACAGAGAAGGTCAGAAGGAGCTACATTGTGTCTTTGTAGATCGAGAGAAAGCCTATGACAGAGTACCCAAAGAGGAACTGTGGTACTTGCATGCAGAAGTCTGGAGTGGCAAAGAAGAGAATTAGAATAATAGAATAATACAGAACATGTATGAGCAGCAGAACAGTGGTGAGGTGTGCTGTAGGTGTGACAGAAGAATTTAAGGTGCAGGTGGAACTGCAACAGGGATCAGCCCTGAGCCCCTTCCTGTCTGCAGTGGTGATGGATAGGCTGACAGATGAGGTTAGATTGGAATCCCCGTGGACTATGATGTTTGCGGATGACATTGTGATCTGCAGTGAAAGCAGGGAGCACGTGGATATATACAATATATACAACCCCAATTCCAATGAAGTTTGGACGTTGTGTTAAACATAAATAAAAACGGAATACAATGATATGCAAATCATGTTTTACCTGTATTTAACTTACTACACTACAAAGACATCCATCCATCCATCGATTTTCTGAGCCGCTTCTCCTCTTTAGGGTCGCGGGCGTGCTGAAGCCTCTCCCAGCTGTCATCGGGCAGGAGGCGGGGTACACCCTGAACTGGTTGCCAGCCAATCGCAGGGCACATAGAAACAAACAACCATTCGCACTCACAGTCATGCCTACGGGCAATTTAGAGTCTCCAATTAATGCATGTTTTTGGGATGTGGGAGGAAACCGGAGTGCCCGGAGAAAACCCACGCAGGCACGGGGAGAACATGCAAACTCCACACAGGCGGGGACGGGGATTGAACCCTGCACCTCAGAACTGTGAGGCTGACGCTCTAACCAGTCGGCCACCGTACCGCCACTACAAAGATATTTAATGTTCAAACTGATAAACTTGATTGTTTTCAGCAAATAATCAACTTAGAATTTTATGGCTGCAACACATTTTAAAAAAGGTCGGACAGGGTCATGTGTACCACTGTGTTACATCACCTTTTCTTTTAAAAACATAAAATAAATGTTTGGGAACTGAAGACACTAATTGTTGAAGCTTTGTAGGTGAAATTCTTTCCCATTCTTTCTTGATGTACAGCTTCAGCTGTTCAACAGTCCGGGGTCTCCGTTGTCGTATTTTACGCTTCATAATGCGCCACACATTTTCAATGGGAGACAGGTCTGGACTGCAGAGAGGCCAGTCTAGTACCTGCACTCTTTTACTACGAAGCCATGCTGTTGTAACACGTGCAGAATGTGGTTTGGCATTGTCTTGCTGAAATAAGCAGGGGCGTCCATGAAAAAGACTTGCTTGGACGGCAGCATATGTTTCTCTAAAACCTGTATGTACCTTTCAGCAATAATGGTGCGTTCACAGATGTGTAAGTTACCCATGCCATTGGCACTAACAAAGCCCCATACCATCACAGATGCTGGCTTTTGAACTTTGCGTCTGTAACATTCCGGATGGTTCTTTTCCTCTTTGGCCCGGACAAACGTCCACAATTTCCAAAAACAATTTGAAATGTGGACTCGTCAGACCACAGAACACTTTTCCACTTTGCATCAGTCCATCTTAGATGAGCTCGGGCCCAGAGAAGCCGGCGGCGTTTCTGGCTTTTGTTGATCAATGGCTTTTGCTTTGCATAGTAGAGTTTCAAGTTGCACTTACGGATGTAGCGCCGAACTGTATTGACAGACATTGGTGTTCTGAAGTGTTCCTGAGCCCATGTGGTGATATCCTTTACACATTGATGGCGGTTTTTGATGCAGTGCCGCCTTAGGGTTTGAAGGTCTTGGGCATTCAATGTTGGTTTTCGGCCTTGCCGCTTACATGCAGTGATTTCTCCAGATTCTCTGCACCTTTTGATGATATTATGGACCAAAGATAATGAAATCCCTAAATTCCTTGCAATTGTATGTTGAGGAACACTGTCCTTAAACTGTTTGACTATTTTCTCACGCACTTATTCACAAAGAGGTGAACCTCGCCCCATCTTTGCTTGTGAATGACAGAGCAATTCAGGGAAGCTCCTTTTATACCCAATCATGGCACCCACCTGTTCCCAATTAGCCTGTTCACCTGTTTGATGAGCATTCCTCAACTTTCTTTATATGTATATATTTGTATATATCCATCCATTTTCTGAGCCGCTTCTCCTCACTCGGGTCGCGGGCGCGCTGGAGCCTATCCCAGCTATCATCAGGCACGAGGCGGGGTACACCCTGAACTGGTTGCCAGCCAATCGCAAGGCAAACACCATTTTGCACTCACATTCACACCTACGGGCAATTTAGAGTCTCCATTTCATGCATGTTTTTTGGAGGAAACCGGAGTGCCCGGAGAAAACCCACGCAGGCACGGGGAGAACATGCAAACTCCACACAGGCGGGGCCGGGTGATTGAACCCCGGTCCTCAGAACTGTGAGGCTGACGCTCTAACCAGTCGGTCACCGTGCCGCATATATATATATATATATATATATATATAGAGAGAGAGAGAGAGAGAGAGAGAGAGAGAGAGAGAGCGAGAGAGAGAGAGAGAGAGGGAGTCAGGCGTTTTGCATTTGTGCTTGTGTCGCAGGTTTCATTTGGTTACAAGATTTGAAGAAAACATGGGGGTCAGCCTCAGAGGATTTTCCATTGAGGAGCAGCTTTGCGGGCAAATCGCCTTCATGAGCCATGTTTGGCAGACCACCATGTCTGCATATTGGGTCCATGGTACAGCTGCAAGGTCTTTGATACAAAAAAATGCCCTCTTGCATCTCCTGACTTGTGGTTCCATAACATTGTACAGTGGTACCTTGGAGTTTGAACACAATCCATTTCGTGCAGTTGGGTGATCTTGAGTTTGGTCATGTTTTAAAAGATTTCCCATTGAGGTCAATTGTATCTGGAACTTGTTTCACAGTTCGAACTGCCATTTTAACAGCACACATTAAAGTTATTAAAACACACTTGAATTTATTAAAACATTTTACAGCATTCCATAGCGACTGTTCTCATTCTCTCATTCGCACAGTTCTTGTTTGCTTGCGTCAAGCTGTTTTTTTGTCAGTCCCGGTTGAAATTTAGTGTAAATCTGCAACATAAAACAAAAGAGAATTAAACATTGTATATTTAAACATCAAAACTACAATTTATTCTCAAAAAGGTTTTGTAGTTTAATGCTAAGATGAAATGTGAAAGGCCATAGGCGGACTAATGGAAATCGGCATCGTTATCACGGTAATTTTAAACTTCAAAGAACTCTTACTTTAAAGTGGCACTAAACAGAAATCTGTGTTTTGTTTCTAAATACATTAAATATGTTTGAAGTGCTGAAAACATACGCGAAATCGGTATCGTTATCACGGTAATTTTCAACCTTCAAAGAACTCTTACTTTAAAGTGGCACTAAACAGAAATCTGTGTTTTGTTTCTAAATACATTAAATATGTTTGAAGTGCTGAAAACATACGCGAAATCGGTATCGTTATCACGGTAATTTTCAACCTTCAAAGAACTCTTACTTTAAAGTGGCACTAAACAGAAATCTGTGTTTTGTTTCTAAATACATTAAATATGTTTGAAGTGCTGAAAACATACGCGAAATCGGTATCGTTATCACGGTAATTTTCAACCTTCAAAGAACTCTTACTTTAAAGTGGCACTAAACAGAAATCTGTGTTTTGTTTCTAAATACATTAAATATGTTTGAAGTGCTGAAAACATACGCAATTACTTATAACAATATAGTTCAGAATTGTTAGATATAGCTCAAGCATCTTTTTCACCATTTGGATTTTCCTGATTTAGTGGGCGGGGCTAAAACACAGCGTGATGTTATGGGGGTGGGGTGTATACTTTCTAGCGCTCCCTCCCTCCCCCACCATTAAGGACAAGTGATGGTTGGTTCGTTTGGCTATGCTGCTCAGTTGTGACTTAGCAATGCTTAGCTTCCATAACATGGCCCATCTACCACTCCTGCATGCAGTTAGCAAGCTAATGATGGCTATACCCTGAAGATGCATTTTTGCTGGATGCCTCAATTTATAGAACAGCTCGGTGACATGGCGAGCTGAACATCAACACCACCACCCGGGTCTGCAGTGCGTATTTTACGACGAATAGTTTTTAAACTTTCACCATAGATAACATGGCTTTGTGGTTAACTTGATACTAGTGAATGCGGCAGTGCTGACTGTCTAACCACCTGGGCTTCATCCTACCGTCCCGCTGTTGTCAGGTGCCGTGTTCGGCACCTGATTATGTCACCAACAGCGAGGGTAAGTTGACGTGTGCTTAGTTTTATGATTATAGTTCACAATAACCATTCAATTTTGAAGTTGAGCCTCCTAACGTGATTATAATATATCTACAGTAATACAGTAATTAATGTATCCATTTTTTTTTGTGCCGTGAGAGTTTTCAATTGTAAAATATGTTCCTTGGCTCCATAAAGGTTGGAAATCACTGCTCGAGTCAAATTGTGTATTCTAATCAGTCAGGTCAAACCAACATTACATGACAGAAATAATGGGTGCTAACTTACTGTAATTAAATTACTTCATCCATCCATCCATTTTCTGAGCCGCTTCTCCTCACTCGGCTTTCTGGAGCCTATCCCAGCTATCATCGGGCAGGAGTCGGGGTACACCCTGAACTGGTTACCAGCCAATCGCAGGGCACCTACAAACAAACAACCATTCGCACTCACATTCACACCTACAGCCAATTTAGAGTATCCAATTCATGCATATTTTTGGGATGTGGGAGGAAACCGGCGTGCCCGGAGAAAACCACGCAGGCACGGGGAGAACATGCAATGCAAATGAGCATCAGCCTCACAGTTCTGAGGATCGGGGTTCAATCCCTGACCCCACCTGTGTGGAGTTTGCATGTTCTCCCCGTGCCTGTGTGGGTTTTCTCCGGGCACTCCAGTTTCCTCCCGCATCCCAAAAACATGGCTGGTAGGTTAATTGAAAACTCTAAATAGCCCGTAGGTGTGAATGTGAGTGCGAATGGTTGTTTGTTTGTATGTGCCCTACGATTGGCTGGCAATCAGTTCAGGGTGTACCCCGCCTCCTGCCCGATGATAGCTGGGATAGGCTCCAGCACGCCCGCAACCTTAGTGTGGAGAAGCGGCTCGGAAAACAGATGGATGGATGGATACTTCACCCACACCGAAACTTTAGAGTATGATTTGACTGAATGGCGGCAAGTTTACGTACAACCGTCAGTGCGAGCAGTAGCTTGCTAGGCTACATAGTGTTTTATTGCCTGCTAGTGAATCATATCGTATTAAACGTATGAAACGTACCTCAAGCGTACCTCAAGCAAGCCTTAAACGAACTTCTTCTTCTTAGCACCGGTGACCACCAACACATGTTTTTCCCCATTTTGTTTTTATAATACAGTCAGCACGCTCCACTCTTGTTGTCTTCGCCACGGTAATGAGTGTATCCGGTCGCAGTTGAGCCCAAGGATCGTAAAAAAACGGGATGCGGTGGTCAGAATCAGAATCATCTTTATTTGCCAAGTATGTCCAAAAAAAAACACACAAGGAATTTGTCTCCGGTAGTTGGAGCCGCTCTAGTACGACAACAGACAGTCAATTGACAGAGAACACTTTTGAGACATAAAGACATTGACAAAAAAAAACAGTCACTGAGCAATAAAGGGTTAATAGTTATCTGGGAATGCCGGTACATTTTTTATTTATTTTTTTTGACAATTGTGCAAAAGATGCAGAGTCCTCTAGCAGTTCGAATGACTAATATTGCAATAGTCCGGTGCAATGACCATTGTGCAAAGGGCGCTGAGACTTCAAGGAGTGTATGCAGTTTAAAGTGACGAGTTGCGCGATAATCTGGGACAATGTTGGTTGTGCAAATGTTGCAGATACTCCTCAATCAGTGTGCAAATGGAGCAGATGCTTCTCTGGCATGAGTGGCCAGTATTGGTCAACAACAGATATGCAAATAGTGCAGCGTGGCGACACTACTACAGTGAGTGCATGAGTAAAATATAATTGGCCCCACAGAAATGTGACAACGAACTCAAGACAAAAAAATTGCCAGCATGTTGCAATAGAATTGTAGGTTAGGTGTTTAAGAAGTTGATAGCAAGAGGGAAGAACCTGTTGGAATGTCTGCTAGTTCTAGTTTGCATTGATCGGTAGCGCCAACCTGAGGGAAGGAGCTGGAAGAGCTGTTGACCGGGATGTGGTGGGTCCGAGAGGATTTTGCACGCTCTTGTCTTAGTTCTGGCAGGGCGCAAGTCCTCAAGGGTGGGTAGGGGGGTACCGACAATCCTTTCAGCAGTTTTGATTGTCCGTTGCAGTCGGAGTTTGTCCTTTTTTGTAGCAGCACCAAATCAGTCTGTGATGGAAGAACACAGGACTGATTCGATGACTGCTGTGTAGAACTGCCTCAGCAGCTCCTGTGGCAGGCCGGGCTTTCTCAGAAGCCACAGGAAGTACATCCTCTGCTGGGCCTTTTTGAGGACGGAGTTGATGTTGGTCGCCCACTTCAGGTACTGAGAGACTGTAATTCCCTGGAACTTGAAGGTCTCGACGGTTGACACAAGGCAGCTGGACATCGTGAGGGGCAGCGGTGGCGAAGGATGCCTCCTGAAGTCCACGATCATCTCTACAGTCTTGAGCGTGTTCAGCTCCAGGTTGTGTCGGCCGCACCACAGCTCCAGCCGCTCCACTTCCTGTCGATATGCAAACTCGTCACCGTCAGTGATGAGGCCGATGACAGTGGTGTCATCTGCAAACTTTTGTTAATCTTTTGTTGTTTGAAGATGCGTCTCACATCCTGTTGGTTAACGCAGAAGTCAGAGGTGTGATTGTGGTCGGGGGTGCGTGCGGATGGGCGTGGGGTGTGAAAGTGTCCTTTTCAAATCTGCAGTAGAAGGTATTCAAGTCGTTGGCTAGTGTGCTATTGTTCTCAGCTTGGGGGGATCGTCGCTTGTAATTAGTCAGCGGATTAGTATCGGAATACAAGATTTTATTGCAGTAGTCTGACACTGCAATCATCCCTCCATCCATCCATCCATCCATTTTCTGAGCCGCTTCTCCTCACTAGGGTTGCGGGCATGCTGGAGCCTATCCTAGCTATCATTGGGCAGGAGTCGGGTTACACCCTGAACTGGTTGCCAGCCAATCGCAGGGCACATACAAACAAACAACCATTTGCACTCACATTCACACCTACGGGCAATTTAAAGTTGTCAATTAACCTACCATGCATGTTTTTGGGATGTGGGTGGAAAGCGGAGTGCGGGGAGAACATGCAAACTCCACACAGGCGGGGCTGGTGATTGAACCCCGGTCCTCAGAACTGTGAGGCAGACGCTCTAACCAGACGTCCACCGTGCCGCCACAGTGCAATCGTGAAAGAGCAAATTTGTCTTGTAATTTTGATCCGGGCATTACGTGTTGTCTGTCTCAGATGTGTTGTCTGTTCCACACCACCGACATGTTTTTTAAATTTTTCATTTTTAAATAATGCCGTCAGATATTTCCAATACTACGTCAAAGACATGCGACAAGGCTAAAAATAAACTAGATTTTGGATTCAAATATACTGTGCACGCGGCAGCGCAGAGTAAATGTCTTTTTCGGAGCAGATCAATGACATCATTGATCGGATCAAATTATGACATTAAAGCCGATCAGCCTATCAGCATAAAATGCTAAATATCGGCCGATACCGATCAGCCCGATAAAATCGGTCTAATCATGCAGTGTACTCCAAATGCAGCCCTATAGGGGGCACAAGCCGGATAAATGCAGAGGGTTGCTTCAGGAAGGGCATCCGGCTTAAAACTTTGCCAAACAAATATGAGCGTTCATCTAAAGAATTCCATACCAGATCGGTCGTGGCCTAGGTTAACAAGGTCCGCCCCCAGCACTGTTAACCTGCAGGGCGGCGGAGTAAATTCAGCTATGATGGGTCGAAGACTAAGGAGAGGTGGAAAGCGGGTTCTTAGGGAGAAAAAGAAGAGGGAAGCACACAGCCTAGAATTGAATGTGGGAACTTTGAATGTTGGGGCTATGAGAGGAAAATCTCGGGAGTTGGTTGACATGATGATTAGGAGAAAGGTTGATGTCAAGCAAATAGTGAAGCTTCTCCCGCAAAGGAAAATAAATCTCTCAAAAGTTTATAAATTAATTTCATGGACTAAATCAATGCATTTATCAATCACCAAATGGGAAGAAAACCTTTCTGTCTCCTGACCATAGCTACAGGTTTGTAACAATACGTTTAGAATGTCAAAAAACACAAATCTACAGCTTATACAATATAAAGTGCTCCATAGAACACACTTTACTCAGTACACTCTGCATAAAATGGGTTTCTCTCCATCTAATATATGCGTGCAATACACCAAAGTTACCCCAGACACCTATTTTCATGCTATATGGGAATGTACACCAATTCAATGCTTTTGGTCTTCGGTTATACAAAAACTCTCATATATTTTGAACTGATGGATTCTACTGTGCCCAAGATTGTGCATACTCGGCGACTTAAGCATAATCAACCTCCCTAATACATATTTACAATCATTACTTGTCGCGTTAGCTCCCGCTAAGAACACAATTCTATTGAACTGGAAAAACAAACAAGCTATTAACATTAATCAGTGGCTAAATCTCATTGTAGAACATATTGCATTAGAAAAAATATCAGCAGAATGAAAAAAATCGATTACATATATACGTAGATAGCTGGTCACCTTTCCTCAACATTCTAAATCTAGACTCTTGATTCCTTTGCCTGAGTCGGGTGCCATTTGACATTTGACAATAGCAAGACTATTTTCATCAGTGTGAAAGTAAACAATGGAATTCTGTATTCTTTGTTGTCAAGGTTGTTGTTTTATTTATTTTTATTTTTATTTTTATTTTTATTTTTATTTTCACACATTTTAGATCGGTTTGCATAGTGAGGGGACACATGCATGGAGTGGGGATCTTCTTCTATTGTCCCTGTGTTTGCTGTTCCAGCGTCTGTGGGGGCGGGACTTTTTTCACTCCTTCCTGATCTTGGGGGTGGGGGTGGACCACTGGGGCGACCTCCTGGGAAGTATTGGTGGTGTGATTGTGACTCGCCCATGTTCCATGGGTGGTGGAACGGTGCCAGCTGGTACCCTCCTGGGTCCTCCGCTCTGGCTGATGGTGGGGGCCCTGCTTTCGCTCCTCGGGCCTGCTTCATCCTCTTCTCTCCGTTCCTTGCGTCCTTGGTCGTCTCTTCCTCTTCCCATGGAAGCTGCGGGCTGTGGGGCCTGTGTGGGGTTTTGGTCTCTGCCTGGCTTGGGGTGGTCCACCTCCCACACTCAGGGGCGGGTAGTGGGTGCTGGCAGGAATGTGTGTGTGGGGGAGGGGTGGGGTCAGTGCTGCGGGTCTGGGTTGGGTAGCCCTCTTTGTCAGTGGTAGTCAGGCCTAATGGGCCTGACCTGCAGGAGCCATGCCTCTTAATCACTCACTTAGCACACACTCACACCACTCACTGTATCTATTTTTCTCACTTATCACATCTGGGCACATATACATGTCAAAGGGTTCCTGGGGGACTGGTATGGCATCGGGAGGGTGTGGGTTTCGGACCGGGTTTCAGCACGTCTGTGCGCCCTGCTCCTCCGCCCTGCCTGCCCCCTGGATTTTAAATGCATCACACACACTCTCCACGTTTTAATGAACCACATACACCCATCTTTGGGGGGCGGTCGGTCGTGGGTGGGGGGGATTTGGGTGTTAGGCAGCAGTGCCTGGCAGTCGGGGACCTGGCAGTCATAGTAACAGGAAGAGGTGGGTTCTCACTTAGTTGCATGCCGGTTGCTCCTGAGGCCTCGATGGGGCTGGTGGACCGCCCTGGGTCCCTCGGTGTGGGACGGGTCCCGTCCACCGGGCTGCTCTCGGGTGGACCCCTGGGCCCGATCCCGCCCCTCGATTGATTGGATGTGGTCCTCAGCCTCCGCAGTACGGGCACAGCAATTACAGGACACGTCTGTCAGTCTTTTTGCATG
Source organism: Phyllopteryx taeniolatus (assembly GCF_024500385.1). Taxonomy (NCBI): domain Eukaryota; kingdom Metazoa; phylum Chordata; class Actinopteri; order Syngnathiformes; family Syngnathidae; genus Phyllopteryx; species Phyllopteryx taeniolatus. The sequence goes on from NC_084513.1 coordinate 812,127, forward strand.
TAAAACGGTGTCAATTCATTCACTCATATTTAATATTTCATTGTTGTATATAATGTAATGACTTACTTCTCTCATCCTGTTTACAATTAGTGCTTGGTCTTTTGTCTTTGTTTGTCACCCACCTCTAGAAAATTTGTTCTCTTCGACTGCCCGACTCTGATTCTCAATAAACTTCAATTATAATACCACAAAAGCACAGCGGAAGGTTAAAAACTCCACTGTGACACAATAAAACCGTTCAGGCATAAAAGGGATACAGATCTTCCATTCTGCTTGACCTAACAGCCGAACGGGACAAAAAAAAGGAGAAAGGTTGATATATTTTGTGTGCAGTAGACCAGATGGAAAGGCAGTAAGGCTAGAAGTTTAAGAGCAGGGTTTAAATTATTTTACCATTGTGTAGATGGGAAGAGAAATGGAGTCGGGGTTATTTTAAAGAGTAAAAGAGTATTAGATCGAGTGATGAGGCTGAAACTTGAAATTGTGGGTTTTATGTATAATGTAATTAGTGGCTATGCCTCACAGGTAGGATGTGACCTCGAGGTGAAAGAGAAATTCTGGAAGGACCTGGACGAAGTAGTTCTGAGCATCCCAGACAGAGAGAGAGAGTTGTGATTGGTGAAGATTGTAATGTACATGTTGCTGAAGGAAACAGGGGTGATGAAGAAGTAATGGGTAAGTTTGGCGTCCAGGAAAGGAACTTGGAGGGACAAATGGTGATAGACTTTGCAAAAAGGATGGAAATTGCTGTAGTGAACACTTTTTTCAGAAAAGGCAAGAACATAGGGTGACCTGCAAGAGCGGAGGTAGAAGCAATCAGGTGGATTACATCTTGTGCAAATGGTGTAATCTGAAGGAGGTTACCGACTGTAAGGTGGTGGTAGGGGACAGTGTGGCTAGCCACCATAGGATGGTGGTCTGTCTGTAAAATGACTCTGGTGGTGGGGAGGAAGATTAGGAAGACAAAGGCAGAGCAGAGAACCATGTGGTGGAAGCTGAGACAGGACGAGCGTTGTGCAGCTTTTCGGGAAGAGGTAAGTCAGGCTCTCGGTGGACAGGAGGAGCTTCCAGAAGACTGGACCACGACAGCCAAGGTGATCAGAGAGACAGGCAGAAGAGTACTTAGTGTATCTTCTGACAGGAAGAAATCATACGAGGAAAGAGGTTAGCGAAGAAGAAGTGGGACACTGAGAGGACCCAGGAGAGGTGAATGGAATACATTGTTGGCCAAAGGTAGAGGTGGCAAGGGCTAAACAAGAGGCATATGATGACATGTATGCCAGGTTGGACACTAAAGAAGGAGAAACGTATCTATACAGGCTGGCCAGACAGATGGATAGAGATGGGAAGGACGTGCAGTAGGTTCAGGTGATTAAGGACAGAGATGGAAATATGTTGACTGGTGCCAGCAATGTGCTAGCTAGATGGAAAGAATACTTCAAGGAGTTGATGAATGAGGAAAATGAGAGACAATGAAGAGTAGGAGACGCAAGTGTGGTGGACCAGGAAGTGGCAATAATTAGTAAGGGGGAAGTTAGAAAGGCATTAAAGAGGATGAAAAATGGAAAGGCAGTTGGTCCTGATGACATTCCTGTGGAGGTATGGAAGCATCTAGGAGAGGTGGCTGTGGAGTTTTTGACAAGCTTGTTCGACAGAATTCTAAGGTATGAGAAGATGCCTGAGCAATGGAGAAAAACTGTGCGGTGCCCATTTTTAAGAACAAGGGTAATGCGCAGAGCTTTGGGAAGTATAGAGGAATAAAGTTGATGAGCCACACAATGAAGTTATGGGAAAGAGTAGTGGAGGCTAGACTCAGGACAGAAGTGACTATTTGTGAGCAACAGTATGCTTTCATGCCGAGAAAGAATACCACAGATGCATTATTTGCCTTGAGTATGTTGGGGGAAAAGTACAGAGAAGGTCAGAAGGAGCTACATTGTGTCTTTGTGAATCTGGAGAAAGCCTATGACAGAGTACCTAGAGGAACTGTGGTACTGCATGTGGAAGTCTGGAGTGGCAGAGAAGTATGTTAGAATAATACAGGACATGTACGAGGGCAGCGGAACAGTGGTGAGGTGTGCTGTAGGTGTGACAGAGGAATTAAAGGTGGAGGTGGGACTGCATCAGGGATAAGCCCTGAGCCCCTTCCTGTTTGCAGTGGTGATGATAGGCTAACAGATGAGGTTAAACTGGAATCCCCGTGGACCATGATGTTTGCAAATGACATTGTGATGTGCAGTGAAAGCAGGGAACAGGTGGAGGAACAGTTAGAAAGATGGAGTCATGCACTGGAAAGGAGAGGAATGAAGATTAGCTGAAGTAAAACAGAATATACGTGCATGAATAAGAGGGGTGGAGGGGGAAGAGTGAGGCTACAGGGAGAAGAGATAGCAAGGGTGGAGGACTTCAAATACTTGAGGTCAACAGTCCAGATCAATGGTGAGTGTGGTAAGGAAGTGAAGAAACGGGTCCAAGCAGGTTTGAACGGGTGGAGGAAGGTGTCAGGTGTGTTTTGTGACAGAAGAGTCTCTGCTAGGATGAAGGGCAAAGTTTATAAAACAGTGGTGAGGCCAGCCATGATGTACGGATTAGAGACAGTGGCACTGAAGAGACAACAGGAAGCAGAGCTAGAGGTGGCGGAAATGAAGATGATGAGGTTCGCTCTTGGAGTGGCCAGGTTGGATAAAATTAGAAATGAGCTCATCAGAGGGACAGCCAACGTTAGATGTTTTGGAGACTAAGTTAGAGAGAGCAGATTTCGATGGTTTGGACACGTCCAGAGGAGAGATAGTGAGTATATTGGTTGAATGATGATGAGGATGGAGCTGCCAGTGCAACAGAGCTCGAGGAAGACCAAAGAGAAGGTTGTTGGATGTGATGAGGGAAGACACAAGGGCAGTTGGTGTTAGAGAGGAGGATGCAGGAGATAGGCTGACATGAAAAAGGATGACACGCTGTGGCGACCCTCACAAGACAAGCCGAAAGGAAAAGAAGAAGATGCGGTGTACTCCACTTCTCAGTCTTCTCACTGGCTGCCAGTTAGTTAAACAATACATAAAGTTAAAGTGTTAACACTAGTCCACCAATCACTAAACGGTTTAGGCCCAGGAGACATCACTGGTATGTGTAAAGAATAAAAAGAAAGAAAGATCTATTGACTCAGTTTGGCTCAGGGAGCCCCAAGTGCAAACTAAACACGTTCAAGCAGCATTTATTAGACCTGATACAGCACAAGACTTGAATCAACTGCCAATGCATGCTGCATTTCATTTAGGCTGCTAGGAAGTCTGGAGCTTATGAGGGTTGACTTCAAAGCCTTCCAATCAAGAAAACAAAAACATGGCTGCCGACTGTGATAAGATACTATTTATTTTATTTTATTTTATTTTTTGGTTAGTGACCTTTTTGTAAGAGCTGATCATTTTCCAAATCCGCTTTTCATAATAATGTCATACTTTTTGCATCACATTTATACACCAACTTCCATGCAGAACCTCTTTTGATGAATGATATGTACAGTGTTACTAACAATACAGATAAATATTTTGCATATGTCTTTTTAATGTGCAGTGTTACAACCGATTTTTGCATTTCTGACGTCAAGGTACAAATATTTAAACCGACTTTTAGCGACAATCCAATGCATGTTTCCTGGTCAGAAGTTGGAAATTCTGTTTCTGAAAAAGTTTTTCTGGAAAATAACATAAACTTTGGTTTCCCCAAAACTTAGAAAATAATCCTTTCATGATTGAACCTTTATTCTCACTGTACTGTAGGTTTATTCATATTTTATAATAACAGTCTTAATCAGATTTTTTTGCCCCATTGCATTATAGTTTTAGATTATTTTCTGTGCTATGTACTTCAGTTAATTATGTATAGTTATTTTAAATATTTAATTTCACTTGTCTTATTTTGCTCTTTTATTTCATTTCTGTAAAGCACACTGAGTTGCCTTTGAAATTGAAATGTGTTATGCAAATAACCTTGCCTATAGCACTCTATGCCAGTACCCTATGTGGACAAAGGTATTGGGACACATGCAGGAAGTGAAAAGTGGAATAAATCCAGTTTTAATTATGTCCTCTCAAGGACAAGGCGCAATCAAACTTGATTTATGTGGACCGGAAATATTTCCCTGAGGAACTCCACTCCAGATTACCTCTGATTGTTGTTTTAGATACCTGTTTGAGGATTTTCGTACAGAATGTACATGATGCTGTACACTAATGTGGACAAAGGTATTGGGAAACAGTGAATTTACAGGTGTAGAAGTAAAAGTGAGGAAAGTATGGCATTGTCTAACCAATTAAGTGTATCGCTGTGTCACAATCGCTCATCCTCACTTCCTTGTTTCCAACTGCCAACACGTGCGATAACTCTCATTTACCTACAATTATTGCATATCTGCGACAGTGGCGGTTCTAGGGGGTGGTCAGTGGCCCCTTAACGCTGTGCTTGGCCTCCCTGTGCCCCCCCCCCCCCCACCCCCAGGCTTAAATTAATTGTTTTGGGACTGGTATTGTTTTCCTAAATGTTCAATCAGCACCAGACCCCCCACCTTGTTGACAAATGGCTCTTGATGGTTCGAATTTCCAAATGTAGAAATGCAGCACCATAAGAAATGGGCAGAGGATGGCACCATAAGAAATGGGCAGAGGATGGCTGAAACTCATAGAAAACATACTAGACATGTTCTTTTGCAACTGAGTCATTTAAACATTTGTGTTCATCTATAATCCAATGTTCATGGTGTTTTTTGTTTTAAATATATGCACAATTGTGTGACGTTGTCATGTCTGTAAAGAAAAAATAAAATGAAAAATGACCGCCAAAAAACATCTGATTACAACAAGGCTGTAAAAAGAGGGTGAACACTGTGCTGTAATTCTCGGTCCTGTAATTCTCGGTTATTTTAATCAAAGCATGTCGCACATAGCAGTGGCTCATTTTCCTTGGCTGGCCCCGCCTTCAAGAGGGCTGTAAAAAGAGGATAAAAAAGAAGTGTGTGTTAAGCAGGACAGTACCTCCCAATCCCATCTGATTTTAAAAAGGCTGTAAAGAGAGGGTGAACGGTGTAATGTAATTCCTGATCCTTGCGTCATTTTGATTAAAGCATGTTACATGGAGCAGTAGGTCGTTTGCATGAGACAGTACGGCTCCCCAAAACAGTCTGATTTGAAGCGGACTGTAAGAAGAGAGTGATAATTAATTCTAGATCCTCGGGTTAGTTTGACCAAGAAGCATGTCCCATATATTTTATTAAAACAACTGGGAACAATATTAACTTGTCGAAGACATACTTACGGTGGCCAAGACAGGTCACAAAAATTGCAAACGCCACAACACAATGACATTAACACAGAACAGAAATGCAAATGCCACAACGTCACGACATTAGTCCACAGCATAGAGACATTAACGCACACCGGAAGTGAGCTCCCGCTCCCTCCGGCTGTATAATTTGTTCCGGGTTACCGGAGACTCATATTGCCGACGGACCAATGGGCTTCCCTTTGTCTTTAATAAGGATACAATTAAAGTTGGCATTGTAACTAAATACCTCACTATACCCATATCACCAAGACCTAAAGAAACACATTTCAAAACATTAAACGATATTCAACATCTTTTGATTGTATTATTATAATAAAATATTTTGGAAAGCATTTTAACAATGGATATCTGAAAACAAACAAACAAATAAATCACTCAAGCTGGAATACGAAGACATTAAATATGGAATAATAATACAAAATAAAAAACAGGAAATTATGTATAACACCCTAATTATTATTGCAAATCAATTTATCCAAAGATGCATTCATGAAATTTCACCCACTGTTTTTAATTTTTATGAATGAAGTAAAGAAGAGCGGAACCGTGGACGACTGGTTAACACATCTGCCTCACAGTTCTGAGGACCTGGGTTCAAATCTGGCCTCGCCTGTCGCCTGTGTGGCATTTGCATGTTCTCCCCCTCCCTGCGTGGGTTTTCTCCTGGTTTCGACTGTGTGCATGTCCAAGTGTCCTTCGGCAACATACTGAACCCTAACTTCCTCCCAGTGGGCCTGGCAGCGCCTTGCATGGCAGTTGTCGCTCATTGGTGTATGAATGGGTGAACGTGAGACTTTGTAAAACGCTTTGGGCACTGTGGTAGTGTAGATAAAGCGCTATATAAGTGCAGTCCATTTAACATTTACATCGTAGTTATGGTTTCTCTCTGAGGTTCGTTATGACGGTGACCTAGGGAGGGTTAGGGTTAGCCTATAACCTATACCAGGTCTTAATTTAAGGTATTGGGTACTTGTGAAGGCTGCTGATACCAGCCACCAATACTTAAGGCAAACAAATCTGACATCGAGTAAGTCCACCACGCAAGTAGTTGCTGCTACACTGCGGTTTGACATATCGTTGAATCATTATATGCATCAGTAAGAAAGAAAGATCTTTGCTCACAATTATCTGTCGTTGTTAATTGAAATTTTATGTAACAAAAGTACAAGTGGTATTGGTATCAGTTACTCTGTATCGGTGAGTACTCAAGAGTGAATACTTGTACTGGTATCGGTCTCAAAAAAGTGGTATCAAACATCCCTATTGTGAACCCACATGAATGTACTGTATGTTTGCCTGTTATTATTACATATACACAACAAATTGATGGATAACTAGTTTGGAAATCAGAGGCCAGTTAATAATTGTTTTCTCAAAATTGTTTTATTTATTTGAGAAGGGGGATTGCTAGCAAAGAAATGCTTGCAATAGCTCAACGTTATTAAAAGCGAAGACAATCTACAATTTTGGTATTTTAGCAAGAGACATGAAATCGAAGCATATGATTTGCTTTCGCGGCCCACATTAAATTATGTGGCGGGCCGGATTTGGCCCCCGGGGCCATGATTTTGACACTATGAATTATACAGTTGGAGGGAGTCCCGTGCTCACTTCGGTTGTACCTTAATGTCGCTGCGATGTGAATTTTAATGTCGTGTTGTGGTGTTTGGATTTGTTATGGCGTTTGCTATTGTTGTGACAGGTCTCGGCCACCGTGCATAGAGTACAATGTCCTCTTTAAGGTATAATAACCCTAATCCCTAGCAGCACAAACATGAAGCTCAGCCAAGTCTTTACGGTGAAGTGTTGTGAATGAAAACAAATGGAAAGCAAGATAAGACGATGGAGGCTCATCCAGCAAGGGGATCAAAAGTGGGACCTGGGATACTTTTGACAGATTACCAGCCCAGTGCTTGCATAATAACCCCGGCTGTGCTGTGTCAAGATGCCATGCCAACGCTCTCATTCCCCCCCCCTCCCCCTCCCCTCCAATGAACATCTGTGAGTGCGGTTGCCGCCCCGCCAACCATTTGAGTCCCGGGATAAGACGGCTTGATCCATTTTAGTCACACTTGGAAATCAGGATTAGCGGAGAAATCTCTCGGCGTGCGAGCGCAATCAAACCGGGTCAGTCGGAATGCGGTGGGACGCTTCAAAATGCAAGGGAGCACATTCTGTCAGCATCGTTCATCAGATGGACGGCCTGTTGCCGGGAGAAAATAAATAAATAAACGAACTTGACCAAGACTAATACGGCTTTTTGTAGCCTGGAGGCAAAGGCCTCTGAGACGCACAGTGATGGAGCGATGATTGTAATCAAACTGGCGCCAGTTTTCATTACACTCTCTCATTCTGGGCCTGAATGCAACAACTCAGTTAATCCAAGCTGGGAAGTGGCTGCTGTTGTTCGACTGGGTACTCTCATTGTGGCGGGGTGGGGGATGTAGGAAGCAAGAAGTGAGGGAGGGACAGAGGGAGGGAGGGATGGATGGAGGGAGGGATGGAGGGCGGGAGGGAGGGAAGAAGTAAGGGAGGGAGGCAAAAGGGATTGACAGTTTTGGATGGCGAGACTGAATCAGCTCCCGCATGTTGCATTGCAACATGGGATGCTGATGTGCACACACACACACACGCACATACTCAGAGGGAGCGTTTTGTGTCTCGTTTGAAGGGTCACTGCATGGGTTAATAGACTGTTTGAAGCATCTGAGAGCTGGATAAGTGAAGCAGCCTTGTTATTTTCTCTAATCCTCGCTTTCAAAGCTGCAACGCCGACAGGTAAAGACACACTTTGCACCCCACTCATCCCACAGCTCACAACTTCCTGCATTTTCTACCCTCATGCAGCAAAGTGGATGAGTCCAAGTCAGGGCAATAACAGTGTATAAGATTTGAACACAATGTATTTATGAATGCTGGTTTGGAAAGTCCTAGAATTTTTTTCCTCGTGTAACGTTAGGGAAATAATCTGTTCCAGTGTCAATCTGTTGCCATTCTAAAACAAATTTTACAGGTGATGTTTTAAACAGGGATCGATATCGATTTTCTCTTTAGGCCGATGCCGATTCCTATATTTGGCAAAATAAAATTACAATAACTGATTAATCGGCTGAGTAATGTTAAAAAACATAAAATGAATAAAATAACATATTTTTTAGTCTCTTTACGCTTACAACAATTAGTATATAAATTACAGACAAAATATTTGACTGCAGTACCATACTTTGTCCTTTAGTTTTCGATTAACTTTGCAACAGAGAGAAAAATCATTTTTTTTAAAAAACTAAATCAGCCAATTGTTTTGTTTTTGGTTTTTTGAATTTTTATTTTGTCTTACAGTATGTTGTAATGGGTTTTAAATTAACATTTTAACTTTCTTGTATACAAGTTTTAAAAAGGTGACTATCAATATTAAAAACAATTTACTATTTAAATTTTAATGATTTACTTGTATAGCAACTTTTTTTCATTCAAATGAATTGAAATGCCATTAATCCATTCCAGCCCTGGCAAAAAACACGACCAATTTTTGTTGTGTTTTTAATAACAAACATAAGACTGTATTGTAATATATAAATATGAACACAAAATATAATAAAAGAGAATGTAGATAAAATCGTTTCATAAAATGTAATAAAGCCAATGGTCTAACAGAATCACACACAGACACACATACACACACAGACACACACACTGTAGCGTTTTTGTGTGTTGATGTGTGCCTTTAGGGGGCATAATGAACGGGTTGGCCAGTTTGTTCAATGTGAGCATCTCCTCGATGCCTCTTGAGAGTGTTTTCATTTTGTGTTTGTGTGTTGTACCGTTTGTCCCATTCAATAAACGGCTGAAAGTGCATTGATGACTGTAACACTCAGTTTCCCAACTGAAATTTTGGGTCGCAACACAAGGCAAAACATCGACCAAGCGACTGTTCGTAACTCGAAAAACTTGAAATTAAGGTACCACTGTATCGGTCGTTGTTGATGTTGACCAAAACCAAAACAAAGATGGTCACCGAAGAATGAGGGCATCATTGTCATGAGCATGAGTAAAATCTCAGTGTGATGCAGCTTATGTATGTAAATATGCAAGTGAAAAAATTTCAAAGGGTTATTCTAATACAGCCAAATTAAGATTTTTCTTTGCATCTCATTAATTCCATCCCAGCTCATTTGCATTGTTTACATGCGACTAAAAATAAAAGTCACTGTTGTCACTCTCTTGTTGTTGTTCCCCGACAGATAATTGCAACGGCCCTTTGGTGTCCACACTGCCGCGCTCGTCCTTTCAGAGCTCGTCGCAGTCGTCAGTCAGCTACGCCGCCCACCACGCAAAGTTGCACAGGAGAGACGGTGAGTGTCTGTGCTGAGACCAGCTGGTACTTCGGTTGTTGTGTTGTTGTTTTTTAAAGATGTTTAAACATTAAATTGTCCCTTCATGTCTCTGCCTTCTTCCTCCATAGTGAAGCATTTTCTTTGAAGACATGTATTGACGTGAACCTCGCTCCATCCACAAGCTCATGCCATCCAGTACAATGTAGCTTTGCCATTAATTCACTAACATTTCAGGGGAAGGCTAGTTAGTTAGTTACTTTGTTCATATTTAAACATTTGTATTGTGTTATTTCATCCCTAATATAATGTAGTGTAGATTAGTGGTTAAAACATCTGCCTCACAGTCGAGCAGTTCCTGATTAGAATCTTGGAAATTGCGTGTTCTACCTGTGGTTGCATAGATTTTCTTCTAGTCCTCCCACATTCCAAATACATGTATTTGAGGTACACATTGAAGGGTTTATGCTCTGATCAGTCAAGGGTGTTCCCTCCCACAAGCCAAGTCAGCTTGGATAGGCTCCTGCTCACCCGCGACCTTAATGAGTTGTAATGAGTATAAAAAAAATTGATCGATAGATAAAGCCTTTGAAGTAGCTAGTGTCTAAGGTTCTTTAATATGTGGAAAATAAATAAATAATTTTTATTTATGCCTTTAACCTGAAAGGAAGAACATGCTGGATTTCTAAGGACATCTGACGCCAGACGTTTCAGATAGCTGAGTTCAAAGTTTGTCACATTTCTTTTAACGGCACACTGAGTTGTATCAAACCATTTGAACCTTCCACCCGACTTCCCAGCTCCCACACGTGAGAACGTGACACAACTGCAACGCAATTCTAGCAGTGACTCAGATTCAAACCACAAGAGTTGCCCAAATCAATGTTGCCATTGATTTTTACCGTTAGGGGCCGGCGGCTGGTCTCCGGTGGCGAGCGACAAGGAGCCGTGGCTCCAGTTGGACCTCAGGGAGCAGATGGAGGTGACAGCGGTGGCCACGCAGGGATGCTACGACAGCTGGGACTGGGTCAGCACATACATGCTCCTCTACAGCGACACAGGCCGAGCGTGGAGACGATATCGCCATGATGATGGCACAGAGGTCAGTGATTGGAATATTGTGTCTTTGTTATGTGTTCTGGTAAAGTATTGATAAACCAGCATCAAATATCGATGCAACACTAAATACCAAATCTATGATCTCTTCATTTGACATCTTTGTTTTTATGGTACCTTCATCTGACATCTTTGGTATCTAATTTGATATCCACAGTATCTATCTATGGCTATGTTTCTATTTGATCTATGTTATTTCTGTTACACATAAAATATTGATAGTAGAACTGTACAGTGTCACACTTGTGTATCATATATATGGAATTTTTGGATCTAGGATCTGTTGTGTTAGCAACGCTGTATAGCACAGCTAATGGCAGGTCCCATCTGCAAGAGGCATTGTTCAATGACCTCAAATCAGTTCCACAAAGCATATTTGACAACATAGAAAAATCTTACCAAAACCTGATCTGTCTGACAAAGGCTTGGCTAATTTCGCTACGGCGCCATTGGGCAATTACACACTCTGCTAATTGGATTGATAGGTAGAAAAGGAAGCCACTAGAGAACAATTTACCAGCATGTTAACAGCTTTTGACATAACTGGGACGAACATAATGAAGACTGGATGACATATGCCAACATTACGGCTATTTTCTTCAGCGTGAACTGAGGCCATTTACACGCTTCAGAATATGTAACGTGCAAAAAAGACAGTAAAAGATGCATGACCTGACTCACATACCATAAACAGTTTATCTGGAATCCCGTTCAATCAATTGGGGTTCAGTGATTTGATGGGATTTTCCACTCTTTCATATAACTTCTCAGTTTTCAAAATGGGAAATGATGTATAACACCATCTGCTGAGTCAGAAAAGCCACGGTGTCCATCTTTTCCTTAACAAATGTTCAGTCTTTTTGCATTGGTTAAAAATTGGTGCTGGAAAACAGTGAAATGTATTTTCTACCTGTATTGTTGCAGCCAAACTCACCCAGGGGCGATTCTAGGATCAGAGGTTTTGGGCTGCTGAGTTACCAGCCTGGCAAAATATATTTTACTGTAATATATATTTTAATGCAGTTTCATTTCCATATTTATGAAAAAGCATAGTGTATCACTTTTTGGGAAACTACCGTAATTTCTCGTGTATAATGCGCACCTATGTATAATATGCAACCCCAAAGTTGACCTCAAAATTCTGGAAAACCCTTCAACCTATGTATAATACATTTTTACAATGCATCGATGTTGCTTCTACCCAGATGATCAAAACATGAAGTATTATCTGTATTTCGTTAGTTTTTTCAAACAATTATTCTGAAGCACTTTATTTGAACACATAATACAACCCCAATTCCAATGAAGTTGGGACATTGTGTTAAACATAAATAAAAACAGAATACAATGATTTGTAAATCATGTTTGACCTATATTTAATTGAATACACTACAAAGACAAGATATTTAATGTTCACACTGATAAACTTTATTGTTTTTATCAAATAGTCATTAACTTTGAATTTTATGGCTGTAACACGTTCCAAAAAAGCTGGGACAGGGTCATGTTTACTACAGTGTTTCATCACCTTTACTTTTAACAACATTCAATAAACGTTTGGGAACTTAGGACACGAATTGTTGAAGCTTTGTAGGTGGAATTCTTTCCCATTCTTGCTTGATGTACAGCTTCAGCTGTTCAACAGTCCGGGGTCTCCATTGTCGTATTTTACGCTTCATAATGCGCCACACATTTTCAATGGGAGACAGGTCTGGACTGCAGGCAGGCCAGTCTAGTACCTGCACTCTTTTACTACGAAGCCACGCTGTTGCAACACGTGCAGAATGTGGTTTGCCATTGTCTTGCTGAAATAAGCAGGGGCGTTGCTTGGATGACAGCATATGTTTCTCCAAAACCTTTATGTACCTTTCAGCATTAATGGTGCCTTCACAGATCTGTAAGTTACACATGCCCTTGGCACGAACACAGCACCATACCATCAATGATGCTGGCTTTTGAACTTTGCGTCCGTAACAGTCCGGATGGTTCTTTTCTCCTTTGGCCCAGAGGACACGACGTCCACAATTTCCAAAAACAATTTGAAATGTGGACTCGTCGGACCACAGAACACTTTTCCACTTTGTATCAGTCCATCTTAGATGAGCTCGGGCCCAGAGAAGCCGGCGGCGTTTCAGGGTGTTGTTGATAAATGGCTTTTGCTTTGCATAGTAGAGTTTCAAGTTGCACTTATGGGTGTCACGCCAAACTGTATTTACTGACATTGGTTTTCTGAAGTGTTTCTTAGCTCATGTGGTGATATCCTTTACACACTGTTTTTGATGGAGTGCCACCTGAGGGATCGAAGGTCGCGGGCATTCAATGTTGGTTTTTGGCCTTGCCGCTTACATGCAGTGATTTCTCCAGATTCTCTGAACCTTTTGATGATATTATGGACTGTAGATGATGAAATCCCTAAATTCCTTGTAATTGTACGTTGAGGAACATTATCATTGAACTGTTCGACTATTTTCTCACGCACTTGTTCACAAAGAGGTGAACCTCGCTCCATCTTTGCTTGTGAATGACTGATCAATTCAGGGAACCTCCTTTTATACCCAATCATGGCACCCACCTGTTCCCAATTAGCCTGTTCACCTGTGGGATGTTTCAAACAGGTGTTTGATGAGCATTCCTCAACATGCTCAGTCTTTTTTGCCACCTGTCCCAGCTTTTTTGGAACGTGTTGCAGCCATAAAATTCTAAGTTAATGATTATTTGCTAAAAACAATCAAGCTTATCAGTTTGAATGTTAAATATCTTGTCTTTGTAGTGTATTCAATTAAATATAGGTTGAACATGATTTGAAAATCATTGTATTCTGTTTTTATTTATGTTTAACACAATGCCCCAACTTCATTGGAAATAGGGTTATACTTTATTTACTTGCTCTTATTTTGAAATTCACAGCCCTACTTTTATTTAGTAAATGAGAAAACACAGTTGTGCTCATATGTTTGATTAAACAGGCAGAATTCTGTTCTTTCAAGAAAACATGAAGGACCAGGGGAAACACATTTAATTTTATTTTAACTGGATTCAAATTAGGCGACACGGTGGGCGACTGGTTAGAGCGTCAGCCTCACAGTTCTGAGGACTCGGGTTCAATCCCCGGCCCCGCCTGTGTGGAGTTTGCATGTTCTCCCCATGGCAGCGTGGGTTTTCTCCGGGCACTCCGGTTTCCTCCCACATCCCAAAAACATGCATTAATTGGAGACTCTAAATTGCCTGTAGGCATGACTGTGAGCGCGAATGGTTGTTTGTTTCTATGTGCCCTGCGATTGGCTGGCAACCAGTTCAGGGTGTACCCCGCCTCCTGCCCGATGACAGCTGGGATAGGCTCCAGCACGCCCGCGACCCTAGTGAGGAGAAGCGGCTCAGAAAATGGATGGATGGATTCAAATTAAACTGTCAAGCATTTCAGAAAACCATTATCATTAAACAAAACATAACCATAAGAAATTAATGATGGTCATTTTTCAGTCATCAGTCGTATTTAAAAAAACAAAAACAAAAAAACAATCTTTCACAAATTCAACTGTGAAAATGCCATGGACGTCCCACTTTAAATGTGTTGGGGGTACACCAGTCCACGAAATGACCAAAACCTGGTCTATTTTGCCTCCTCGCACAGTTACGCCAACCGCAACGCTGGAGTTGCGTTAGTAATGAAACTAGAACCCATAATGTTAATGGGGATTCATTCAGCTTGTTTGTAGCACTTTGGCTTTATCAACACATGCACATGACACAAAAGCTGACTTCTCTCATTCTAATTCAAACTTATGACAGTGGTACTGTGTCAGACTCTAGGGCACTCAGATCTGAGTCGGGCAGCAGTGGGAGGTATTGAGTGTAAAAAAAATATATTTTATTGTGTCAAAATATTATTTTGTACTGCATGGTTATTTACTTTTCTTGCTTGTTTAAAAAGGACATACAGTAAAAATAATAATAATCTCCCAAATTTTAGGGCTACTTGGATTCAATTCAGGGATGCTAAATTTCTCTATTACAACACTCAATAAGCCCTGGAACAGAACAATGTGTCAACCTCCAATATGGCGGTACGCTACATCACGGGAAAACTATCTGTATGTTAGGACAGAATAATAATAAATGCACACTCAAAACAGTGTTATAAGTAGAACCTTCTTCACTATCTTCATTATGAGAGGCGAAAGCAGGTAATGACTATTGTAACCATGCAACACGTCAGGTGTATTTTTTTTGCCATCAGAGCTGCTAATGATTTGGCCAAGAAGCTGTGACTGCTCGCGTCGATTTCTCAGCGTGTCGCTCATCTGGCCACAAAGATCCTCGCCAGCTACGGATTTTCAACTCAGAGACATAAATTTGACACATACACGTTTCTCTGTCACAGGTGCAGCTTGTGAGGAAAGAGTGAAAAGTGTCTTTGCAGATTATGTGTTTTGTGTGTGTGTGTGTGCACGTGTCTAAAATCACATACTTTTCATCATTCTTTTCAGATTTTTCATGTATTAATGTTATACCAGACATGCAAACACCAAAGCCATGAAAAAGGTGACAAAAAAATAAATAAAAAACTGTAGTGGGGTCTGGGGAAGTGAGTCGGTGGGGAGAATACTTTGAAGACCTCCTCAATGCCACCGACACACCTTCCCATGAGGAAACAGAGTCTGGCCTCTCTGAGGCGGGCTCTCCTATTTCTGGGGTTGAGGTCACCGAGGTGGTTAAAAAGCTCCTCGGTGGCAAGGCCCGAGGGTGGATGAGATTCCTAAAGTTCCTAAAGGCTCTGGATGTTGTGGGGCTGTCCGGGTTGACACGCCTCCGCAACATCGCATGGATATCGGGGACAGTGCTTCTGGATTGACAGTCTGGGGTGGTGGTCCCCCTTTTTAAGAAGGGGAACCGCAGGGTATGTTCCAACTACAGGGGGATCACACTCCTCAGCCTCCCTGGTAAGGTCTATTCAGGGGTGCTGGAGAGGAGGGTCCGTCGGGAAGTCAAATCTCAGATTCAGGAGGAGCAGTGTGGTTTTCGTCCTGGCAGTGGAACAGTGGACCAGCTCTACACCCTCGGCAGGGTCCTCGAGGGTGCATGGGAGTTTGCCCAACCAGTCTACATGTGTTTTGTGGACTGTCGACCGTGTCCCTCGGGGAGTCCTCGGGGGGTGCTTCGGGAGTATGGGGTACCGAACCCCCTGACACGGGCTGTTCGCTCCCAGTATGACCGGTGTCAAAGTTTGGTCCGCATTGCCGGCAGTAAGTCAGACTCGTTTCTGGTGTGGGTTGGACTCCGCCAAGGCTGCCCTTTGTCACCGATTCTGTTCATAACTTCTATGGACAGAATTTCTCGGGGCAGGCGAGGCGTAGAGGAGATCCGGTTTGGTGGGCTCAGTATTGCATCTCTGCTTTTTGCAGATGATGTGGTTCTGTTGGCTTCATCAACCCGTGATATCCATCTCTCACTGGGATGAGAATCAGCACCTCCAAATCTGAGACCACGGTCCTCAGTCGGAAAAGGGTGGCGTGCCCTCTCCGGGTTGGGGATTATATCCTGCCCCCAGTGGAGGAGTTCAAGTATCTTGGGGTCTTGTTTACCAGTGAGGGAAGAATGGAACGGGATATCGACAGGCGGATAGATGCAGCGTCTGCAGTGATGCAGACTTTGTAACGGTCCGTTGTGGTGAATAAGGAGCTAAGCCAAAAGGCAAAGCTCTCGATTTACCGGTTGAGCTACGTTCCTACCCTCACCCATGGTCACGAGCTATGGGTTGTGACGGAAAGAACAAGATCCCGGATACAAGCGGACAAAATGAGTTTCCTCCCCTGGGTGGAAACTCTCCCTTAGCGATAGGGTGAGAAGCTCGGTCATCCGGGAGGATCTCAGAGTATAGCCGCTGCTCCTCCACATTGAGAGGACCCAGATGAGGTGGCTGAGGCATCTGATTCAGATGCTTCCCGGACGCCTCCGCGGTGAGGTGTTCCGGGCACGTCCCACAGGGAGGAGACCCCAGGGACGACCCAGGACACGCTGGAGAGACTACGTCTCTCGGCTGGCCTGGGAACGCCTCGGGATCCCCTCGGAAGAGCTGGATGAAGTGGCTGGGGAGAGAGAAGTCTGGGCGTCTCTGCTAAAGCTACTGCCCCCGTGACCAGACCTCAGATAAGCGGTAGAAAATGGATGGATGATGGATGGATTTTAGAAGGTAGTCCACCTCACATTCTCCATCCACGGCATAGCATTGTTTCTCTGTCCTCAATTGTACTTATATAGATTTTGTTATTTGACAGTGTAAAGTTAGACACATTCATGAAGCAGGACAGTAAATAAAATATCTCAAAAATACATTCATAACAGGCGGCACGGTGGGCAACTGGTTAGAGCGTCAGCCTCACAGTTCTGAGGACCGGGGTTCAATCCCCGGCCCCGCCTGTGTGGAGTTTGCATGTTCTCCCCATGCCTGCGTGGGTTTTCTCCGGGCACTCCGGTTTCCTCCCACATCCCAAAAACATGCATGGTAGTTTAATTGAAAAACTCTAAATTGCCGTAGGTGTGAATGTGAGTGCGAATGGTTGTTTGTTTGTATGTGCCCTGCGATTGGCTGGCAACCAGTGCAGGGTATACCCCGCCTCCTGCCCGATGATAGCTGGGATAGCCTCCAGCACGCCCGCGACCCTAGTGAGGAGAAGCGGCTCAGAAAATGGATGGATGGATGGACATTTATAACACTCCTGATCACGACTGAATTTACAAAACCATTATCATAAAAGGAAAATGCATTCCACAACTTCTATTAAGTTAAAATACAATGAAGTTAAATCACAACTGACCTGATAATTAACTGCCCAATAATGTCTCAAGATGGAAAGGAAGGGAAAAGGAATTTCACCACTTTTTAAATATAAATTAAGATTTGAAATCCTCAGATTTTTCATCAAATTGGACTACTTTCTGATTTCCTTAGTCCTCTGTCTAAGCAAATAAGTTACCTTTGTGTTTTAAGCAAAACAAGACATTCATGGTCTTACACTTTTGGAAAAGTGATCTACATTATTGCCTATTTTCTGACATGTTTGGAATCAAACACTAACCCAATCATTCCCAACAAGTTCCATGTCTGCCCAATTCAAAATCCTAAGGCCCACCAAAACCTTAAATCAAAACTCTGAACAACATATGATGCTAGGATCAAACATTTTCCAAACAATGTTCCATAAATATGTGCAAAGCAGTGAGTGGCTTTGTTTATTACATCCAAATAGCTAGCAAGCAAGCTAATAGACCATAGGTAACAATATCAGTCTTTCATCAGGGCTCCGATTTCACTTTATGAGACATTGTCAAAATGCTAACTTGTGATTTGGAAGGTGTGGACTGGAGTGCAGTGGGCCACCGAGTCACGTAGACATCTCCTTGCCGGTCGACTTTTCACAATCACCAACTCACTCCACATTATCCCTCCCAACGCTAACATGACATATTTATTTGTCATACATTGTCTACATTAAACATATAAGAGTTACTCAACTGACATGGCTTTTTCATCCAACATTTGAACGGTCTGATTGTTCGTGTGTGAGCCATGGCATATGGTGCATTCAAGGGTAGCTCGGACTTGCGTGTGGTAGCATGGTAAAAAGCATCTTAGTAGTTTTCATGGCTGTAAAATTGTGTTTGTGTGTATGAGTGAGGGGGACCAGGGGAAATAGTCATTGTTGCCCTGTTTTCTTATATCTTTTCCTTTCTTGTTATGGCGCCCTGATTCTGGTTACACTTGTAACTTTTATGTCTGATGAATCTGATTCTCACTCGTGGATGAGCACCTCAAACATGTATCACATTTGTCCATCCATCCATACCACTTAGGGTCGCCAGCCAATCGCAGGCCACATAACGCCGCCACACTTAAATCACATACCGTATTTTCCGAACTATAAATCGCTCCAGAGTATAAGTCAAACCATCCAAAAAATGCATAATAAAGAAGGAAAAAACTTACATAAGTCGCACTGGAGTATAAGTTGCATTTTTGGGGGGACATTTATTTGATAAAAATAAAAAATTAAATCCAAGAACAAACATTTCATCTTGAAACTCTATTTAAAATAAAAATAGAATAGAGAACAACAGGCTGAATAGGTGTACGGTATGCTAACGTACCAGATTCAGCTAACGTTACAGACGCAAAAACAACGAACTGAGAACGTGCCTGTTAACAGTTATTCAGATACCTATAGCATAAAGAACATGCGAACAAGTTTACCAAACCATCAGTGTCACTCCAAGTCACTAAATCCCATGAAATCTTCCTCCTCGGTGTCACTTCTAAACAACTCCGCCAACTCCGGAGGCAGACGATGGGCCACTTCCTCTTCTACGTCGCTTTCGTCAGGCCTAGAGCGCCCTCTTGCGGTTGTCAGTGTGAAAATAACGTGAAATTATATAATAATATGTTAATAATTTCACATATAAGTCGCTGTAAACTGAAAAACTGTGACTTATAGTCTGAAAAATACAGTACTAATTTTCCCGTCTGGAAGCAGAAGGGCATGTTTTACATGGATACAACAGCCAATCATAGTGCAGCAGCGCATGTCCCGGAGCCAGTAATATTAGAGTGGAGCGTGTGCTGCCTAGAAACTATGTGGGAATCCTAATAACATGCCCTTCCCCTCTCACATGCTCTCTGTCTTTATTTAAACATGTATAACTTTGTTAATTCCTTAATAAATTATTAGTTAATATTTTTTTTCAACACGGTTACATTAGATTTTATTGGTGAAAGGTCCCAGACAGGCTTACACACACGCGCACACATTTAAAAAATAAAATAAAATTGACAAATGGCACCTAACCCCCCCCCCCCCCCCCCCACCCCCCACCCCCATCTGCACTCCCCTGCAATTTAGAGTTTCCAATTAGCTTAACAAAGGAAGCCTAAGTAACCAGAGAAAACTCACAGAGAGAACATGAAAACTCAACGCAGGAGGGCCTGAGTTGAAATTTGAACCCTAAACGTCAGCACTGTGAGGCAGCGATGTCAGCAGTACAGGTCTTGTTCAAATGCTACCTCATGCTCACTGTTTAGTTTGCTCTCTGAGCTCGATTAACTCTACCATATCATAAGTACAATTGTTTTTGTTTTTTTTAAATCATTGTTTTAAGTAACTATCTGTTATATGTGCAACCTACTTCCGCATTCGGCAAAACGGGTAAAGGCACCTTCTCCTCGCTCGAGTGTATGACTTAGCACCCATGGGAACTTTTATATGTGTACAATCTCTTTTTTTTAAACATAAGATGTGACCACAGAGCCACCAAAGATGACAATACTAAATGTTTACGCTTTGTTTGTGTTTCCATTCTGTTTATCATATCATTTTTGCATAAATAAATGAGATACATGTATTTAACCTTTGTTCGAAGACACCAGCCAATAAAGAAAACAACATTTTGGCAAGTTCGGCTAAAAAAAAAATCATCGCATGTGTGTGTGTGTGTAAGTGTGTGTGCATGTATGTGGGGCATCAGAGTTCAGGTGGGCAGAGGACAGGATAGGTAGAGGGGGCAGAGCGGGCAGAGAGTTCAGATTCCTGACAGCCTGAGTAATAAAACTGTCTTTGAGTCAGCTAGTCCTGACTCCGCAGTCCTGGTCCCTCTGTAGAACGAGCACATGATGGGGGTCGGGGCTGTGGCTCTTCTCAGCTTGCGCAGGAAGTAGAGACGCTGGTGAGCTTTCTTGGCCAGTGATGAGGTATTGCTGGTCCAGGAGAGGTTCTCGGTGATGTGCACGCCCAGGAACTTGGTGCTGCGGACTCTCTCCACCGCAGCACCGTTGATGTTCAGGGGAGCATGCTGGGAGTGCGCTGTCCTGAAAATTAGGGATGTTATGCAGCGTTTGTAGTTACTTATGAACCCGGGCCAAAGTTTGTGTGAGTTAAATATGCGATTGATGCGTGTGAAAATGAATGACAGGTCATCGTTTGCTATCTGCAATCCGGCCGACACCCACACTGACTTGTGTAGCGTTTCCCCAAGACCTTTTTGGCTGACGCCAACTCGTCTGTCTGGCATTTTAAGCAAGGCGCTCAAAGGTAAAGAGGCTGCCAGCCAGAAAGTGAACGGCGGGGCACTAATGAGAGCGCCCGAGCTTATCACTTATTCCATGCAAATGCTGAGCCAAATTATCTCGGTGTAGAATTAGCTTCATAAAAAGGTTAAGGGTCGGACTTCCGCCGACGTGCCAGGCACACTTTAAAAATATGAAAGGAGAGACATGGAACATTTGCTATTTTACTGCTTTATTGATTGATAAGTTTGTCCTAAGGGGGGCACTGGAAAGCAAAAGACAAGGGGGTTATTACAAGTCTGTCTACTACTCTTGACTGCATAAAAGTGCTGTAAATTGATGAATAATCTATTTTAGTTCACATAATAAAAATTATTACATTTAGGTGAAACATTCAGGGCAGATTTGATAAGGGCACGTATTAGTTTATGACAAGATACATTATTAGGACATAAGCATTGAGATGAGAATCTTACTCAGTGAATTCATCACTTGTAGGTTGGTCAGACTAATTAAAATTGTTCATCTCAGTACAACATGTTCTTTGAAGGAGCAGTTTGGGGAAGACCAACTTCAGTCCCCACTGCACAAAGCAAGGTGCATGAAGACATGCTTCAATGAATTGGTGTGGAAGAACAAGCCCATCAAACACCTTTGGGATCCTCATAAAAATTTGACAAGCGTAATTCCACAGGCACACTTTGTAATCTTGTAGGAAGTTTTTCATGGCGACCAAATATTTTCTGCACTTTTCAGTTGGCTCTGTGATCCAATACCTTTGTCTATAAGTCTACATGATTTTGCATGCTGACGTAACTTAAATCCAAAGTAACAATCAATCAGACACAATTTTGTGTCAAGGTCCTTGGGGAAATGTTTTAGGTCCATCTGTTTTCACTGAACTTTTAAATGCCATACACTATAATTTCTATATAGTTTATATAGCATTTCCATGGAACATGCAAAAAAATTTAATTCAGTCAAATTAAAAACCTGAATGCTGTCTTTCTTTGGCATTCGTTTTATAATAAGACTCAAATAGTAACCTTGTTTTTGTGTAAAACGTACAAAGGGAAGAGCACTTTTTTTCATATCCAGCAAAACATTTAAAAGCAGCAATTTCAATTGTGGGTAAAAACAAAACAAAAAAGCAATTAAAGAGAATAAGTATGATGTCGGGCAGGTAGGCTGAATGTTTCCCTCCTCCTCTGTGTCTTTTTATTATTGGAGTAATTATTAAGCCTGTGTTTTCCACTCGTCTCCCCGATGGGAAATGTGAAAAACCTAATGAACCACTCTGTTAGAATAACTGCAACGCAGGCACCAAACTATTGCGCTTAACAACAATGAGTCATTAGCGTTCTACTGCAACACAAGAACACCCCAGACGAGTCTGTCCTGGCATATGGTTACTTCTTTAAACAATGTTGAATTTCCCATCATCCAATGACCAGTGATGGAACATGATATACAGTATAAATCCACACCCTATGATTAAAAACTCCCAACTATCACCCGTCTAGCAGAGATGGGGACTCGAGTCATTGTTACTTGGAGTCGAGTTGACTCGAGTCACAATTTTGATGACCTGTGACTTGACTTCACAAAAACTAAAAGACCCGAGGCTTGACTTGGAGTTACAGACTCTTGACTTAACTTGAGGCAACTTGACAAACTTCATTATTATTTTAAATATAAAATTAAGGAGGTGATAACATGTCATAATTCGGCTGCACACTAGAAATGTCACTGTCATGATTAGAGTAATAACCGTCTCAGATCAGATGGCACTTTTTTAAAGTGTAATGTAAACAGCAAAGCTTCTTCTTCTTCTGTGGTGGTGTGTTTCAGAGAAGTGTGAGGGAGAGTTGGAAGAAATGTTTTTTATATTTATGTAAATACATGTTTTCTCACAGTGTGATTATTGTATCTTCACGGTGTAGGCTTTTGTGTATTAATAGAGGTTAGTTTTTTTTTCTCGTAAGGTTTTGTCCGTGCCTCGTGGCGAGGATGGCGCCGCCTGAGACGCCACCGTCTCTGAGGCACGGCGTGCGGATTGTGCCACAGCCTAGCTTCACGGTGGAGCAAGTGCTGCTGGCTGTTGGCGAACAGGTTGGATATATGCATATCTCACATGCATCCCGCATGAATAAAGCGGTGGTCGTGTTTTTCAAGCAACAAAAACATGTAACGGAACTTATAGAGAATGGATTAATTCTAAATGACGAGTTTATCCCAGTTTCCCCGCTGGCCGTACCGTCAACACGGATCACTGTTTCGGGCGTCCCTCCGTTTATTTCGAACGAGGCGCTGGAACGGGAGCTTAAGCGGTTTGGTAAGTTTGCTAGCGGATTTCGTAATGTTGGGTTAGGATGCAAAAATGAAAAACTGAAGCATGTTCAGTCTTTTAGACGACAGGTTTTCATGTTTTTAGACTCTCAGACGCAGACGTTGGATGTTTCTTTCCGTGTTCGTCATGAGGAAGGAATGTATATGGTGTATGCAAGCTCGGGAAGCATCAAATGTTTTGAGTGTGGAGATGTTGGTCATAAACGGGTGGCGTGCCCGCATAACAATGCTACAGTGAGACCTGCTGTTGTTGATAGCTCCGAGGATCACGCCCAGGCAGGTCCGGTTGTGGACGCGGTCGTTGACGTTGAGGAGCGGACGGCTGAGCCTGACTCTGTTGGAGTGGGCCCTATGAGTGTGAATGCCGTCTCGACGGCGGAGGTAGCCCTTGCTGAAAGCCGTGGATCGGTGGCGGCGAAGGTAGAGGGACAACGTGCTATTATTGAGAATGATGAAAGTCAGAATGACTGGCAAATTATAGAACAGAATAGTATTGTTGATCGGATGAAAATGGCACAGGCTAGTGATGTGAGACAGCAGCTGAAGGCTGCTGACAGGGTAAACACTGATGATGATATAGTAGACCAGGTTCAGCATGGTTATGGTAGCCAGGCCATGGGGCTGGAGACTGATGGTGACTCTGATGGTGCTTCAATTGCTGACAGCGTTTCCCAGAGTAAGGATTTATACCCTTTGAAAGAATTAGATGAGTTTTTGGAGGATACATTCGGTAAAACGGTTGATGTACAAGAATATTTTCCAGATGTTAGAAAGTTTGTGAAGACTGTGAGTACCCTACAAAAGGTGGTAGGAACAGACTTGCTTGATGACAAGAAGAGATATCGCCTGAGGAAGCATGTGACTGCTGCTAGGAAAATTTTAAGTGGTAAAAGACAGAAAAAATTGAAAGTTGATTATTAAATTAGGAATGGAACTACAACACTGGGTGTTTTCTCTGCTGTTGGCTTTTGGCTGGTTATTTTTCTCTCTCTTTTATTAATATGAATTCTTTACGTGTTGCATCCTTAAATATTAACGGGGGTAGAAATGCACAGAAGAGGGCGCTAGTGTTAGAAATCCTAAAACAAAAAAGAATAGATATCGCTATGTTGCAAGAAACACACAGTGATAATTTAAATGAAACGGACTGGGGGCTATGTTGGGGTGGTCAGTACGTTCTCAGTCATGGCTCTAATCTTAGTGCGGGGGTCGGTATATTATTTAGTCCCACTCTTAGTGTTAATGTTTTAGCGATCACAGAAATAGTTGCAGGGAGGATTGTAATGGTTAAAGCAGAAATCCAAAACATTATGTTTAAATTTGTGAATGTATATGCACCAAATTGCGGGCGGGACCGTTTGAGTTTATTCAAAGTATTAAAGGAAAATTTGGACAACTGTGATAAAGGAGAATGTGTTTTAGTTGGGGGGGACTGGAACTGTTGCACCGATCCCGCTTTAGATAGAATAGGACAGGAGCTCCATACCCAGTCATCCTGTTTCTTGTCAAAGAGATGACCAAGGAGTTGGATTTAGATGATGTGTGGAGGACAAAGCATCCGACCGACAGACAATATACACGAATGAAAGTTTTTGATGGCGTGGTTACTGCAGCCCGATTAGACAGATTTTATATGTCTGTGGCTTTTAACACCAGGGCAATTAATTGTCAAATTTCCCCAGTTGGGTTTACAGATCATCATTTGGTATTATTGGAACTAATTTTGTCCCACATAGACAAGCCGAAATCATTCTGGCATTTTAATGTCAAATTTTTACATGATTTTGTTTTTAGTGAAAATTTTAAATTGTTTTGGAGCAATTGGAGAGCCAAGAAAGAGTTTTTTCCCTCCTTAATTCAGTGGTGGGAGGTAGGAAAAAGTCAAGTGAAAGTGTTTTGCCAACAGTACGCATCCTTCTCTAGTATTAATACTAGGAAGGCTATAGAGAAACTAGAAGAGGACATTGAGGTTTTGGAGAGTGTGGCTGCTGAAAATACAGAGCAGTTAAATAAAAAAAGACAGCAGTTGACTTGTTTTCTTCAAGAGAAGGCGAAAGGAGCTCTGGTCCGGTCACGTTTTACCACACTGAGGGACATCGATGCACCCACCTCCTTCTTTTTTAACCTGGAGAGATCTTTTGGACAGAGGAAACAAATGGTGTGCCTACAGTGGCCTGATGGGACGCTGACTTCAGATTCTGCAGAAATGAGAAGGCTAGCGGTGGATTTCTACTCCAACTTGTTTGAGGCAGAAAGGTGCGATGGAAAGGCTACAGAGACACTACTTCAGGGTGTCCCTCAGCTGGGATCTGATGTACAAGATGTCCTGGGTTCTGACATTACTCTAAAGGAATTGACTACTGCGGTGACCCAGTTGACCTCTGGTAAGGCCCCAGGTTTGGATGGAATACCAGCAGATTTCTATAAACACTTCTGGAATATAATTGGGATTGACTTGTTGGAGGTTTTCAAGGACTCCTTTGGGAGAGGGACTCTTCCAGCTTCCTGTCGGCGTGCGGTGATCTCTCTTCTGCCAAAAAAGGGGGATTTAACTTTGCTCAAGAATTGGAGACCTGTTGCCTTACTATGTACGGACTATAAGATTTTATCCAAAGTTTTGGCAAATAGACTAAAAGTTTATATGGACATTGTAATTGGTGAAGACCAGTCGTACTGCATCCCTGGCAGATCTTTGTTGGACAATTTATTTTTAATGAGAGATATTTTTGATGTGTGCAAGGCGTACGGTGTTGATGTAGGCATTATTTCTATTGATCAGGAAAAAGCATTTGATCGGGTGGATCTTTCGTTCTTATTTTCCACATTGCGCGCATTTGGAGTTGGGGAGCATTTTGTATCATGGGTGAGACTCCTGTATGAGAGTGCATGTTGTGTAGTTAAGGTTGGGGGAGGACTGAGCAGACCAGTCGTGGTCGGGAGAGGGATTAGACAAGGCTGTCCTATTTCGGGACTATTGTATAGTTTTGCTATCGAGCCTCTCCTATTGAGATTTAGGAAAACTTTGAAAGGTCTATGTCTGCCAGAGATGACTTATAGCCTTCCCATAGTCGTGTCAGCCTATGCTGATGACATTACTGTAATGGTCCAGGGACATGGGGACATAGAGGCACTGAGAGAAAGTCTAACGCTGTATGAAAAGGCTTCCTCATCTAAGGTAAATTGGGAAAAGAGTGAGGCATGCTGGGTTGGTAATCCAACACAGGCGACTGCGTATGGTCTCCCTGGTGGCCTTACATGGGGAAATAGTGGGTTGAGAATTCTGGGGATTTATTTGGGTGACAACAAGATGGTTGCTAAAAATTGGGAGGGAGTGCTGGGAAAAGTGCAAGCTAAGTTGTCTAGATGGAAATGGTTGCTACCTCAGCTGTCCTACAGGGGAAGAACTCTGATTGTAAACAATCTTGTCGCCTCTCTTTTGTGGCACAGACTTCAGGTGTTAGCACCCCCACCAGGACTGATTAAACAGCTACAGAAGATGCTGGTGGACTTTTTCTGGTCTGGTCATCACTGGATGAGAGCGTCAGTCCTGTATCTCCCTGTGACGGAAGGGGGGCAGGGCCTTATAGACATTGCCTCCAGGATGGCTGTTTTTCGTTTACAGACGGCACAGACGCTGTTGTACAAAGACTCAATCTGCTGGTCAGCCGTCGCTCGTCTGCTGCTCCGGAGGGCCAGACGGCTAGGTTATGACAAACATCTGTTTCTGCTGTCCTCTAGCTCCGGTTTGGATGGACTGTCACCTTTTTACAGCTCTGTCCTTGATGCTTGGCAGACGTTGGACTTTACTCGAGCCTCTGCAGAGCCTGGATTGTGGTTGTTTGAAGAGCCACTATTCAATAACAGTTTTCTACCTTTGAGTGCCTTTTCGTCTGACACAATGAGAAGCGCTTTCAGGGAAGCAGGGATTGTGAAGATGGGACACCTAATGAGGACATCCCCAGAGAAACTGGCTGAGAAGACTGGTGTCCACTCCAACCGGGTTCTACAGGGTCTGGTGAAGGAGGTGTGGCAGTCGCTGTCAGAAAAACACCAGGACTTTATACGGAGCAGTGATTTAGCTCAACAGTGGAGTGAGGGGGCTGAGTACGTTTTTCCTCCTCTTGGCGTGATTCCTGCTGGTGGGGAATGGAGGGAGCAATGTGGAATCGTACTGTCCCTAAAAACTCCAAAACTTGGGAACTTCAGCTCTTGCAGTGGAAAGCGGCTGTATGAGAGTTGTGTAAAGGTGCTGAACAATGGATCGCTCACTGGAGTCAGAGAGTCGAGGTGGACAGAGGTGTTTGGTTCGGAATTTTCCCCAAAAGGAAGCTGGTGGGTCCTGTATAAACCTCCTGTTGAAAAACGGATGGGTGACGTCCAATGGAGGATTATACATGGAATAATAGCTACGAACAGATACAGAGCTCACTTTGACCCTAGCACTGGGGAAGGTTGTCCATTTTGTTTACACCCAGAGACATTGGACCACTTAGTGCTTCTATGTCCCCGGTTGGATGTTTTCTTTAAAATGTTAAAGGAGTGGGTGGAGGGGTTGGGAGAGGTTTTCTCTTTCCATCTTTTTATTTTTGGACCAACTTATTCCAGAAAAAGAAAGAAAACTGTGGTGTTAATGAATTTTATGTTTGCAAGTGCTAAATTGGCTATATGGAAAAGTAGGAAAAACAAGATTGTTGGAGCTAGTTGGACTGATCCGCTTTACTGTTTGAGAGGGTTGGTGGCAGCCCGTTTAAGGGTGGAGCACACCTTTTATACGGTTACCAATAATCTGGAGGATTTTGTGGCTCGGTGGGCTATTGGGAATGTTTTGTGTTCAGTAGATGAATATGGATCACTGGTGTTGAATTTTTAATTTTTCTTTTTATTTATATTGTGTACATTTTCATTTGTTTTTGTTTTGTTTTAATTATGTTTCTGGTAATATCTTTTTCATGTTTTTAAAGTAAATGCATATTGGGATCTTTTTTTTTTTGTCAAAAGGTGTGCTAAATAAAGTTTCTTGAAAAAGTCAAAAAAAAGTCTTCTTCTTCTTCTTCTTTTCCTTTCGGCTTGTCCCATTAGGGGTCGCCACAGCGTGTAATCTTTTTCAATGCAAGCCTATCTCCTGCATCCTCCACTTTAACACCAACTGCCCTCATGTGTTCCCTCCCTACATCTATCAACCTTCTCTTTGTTCTTCCTCTAGCTCTCTTGGCTGGCATTCTCCATCCTCATCACCCTTCTCCCAATATACTCACTATCTCTCCTCTCGACATGTCCAAACCTTCAAAGTCTGTTCTCTCTAACTTTGTCTCCAAAACATCTAACCTTGGCTGTCCCTTTGATGAGGTCATTTCGAATCTTATCCACCCTGGTCACTCCTAGAGAGAATGTCAACAACTTAATTTCTGTCACCTCCAGCTCTGCTTCCTGTTGTCTCTTCCGTGCCACTGTCTCTAATCCGTAAATCATGACTGGCCTCATCACTGTTTTATAAACTTTGGGTCAGATCTTGCTTACCCCAGGCTCCCCTGCACCTTCGGTACTAAGGGAGTCCTGACCGGCTCTCCGTTTAAAGGGTTAAAGCTCTCCATTATCCCTGTGTATTACACAATGGACCGTAAACGGCGACGGGAGCTTGCTTAAGCCGTTGTCGAGAAAGATTTGCCTCGGTTTTAACAGCTATAAAGCTATTAAGTGTCGGCCCTGCTTAAGTTAGGCCACGCCTCGAGAGAGTACCCATAGCAGATGTCGGGCGAAACTTTAACCACGCTTCTTTAAAGGTGCTCCCTCTCTTAATGATCTTTTGCACTTGTTACTGACCTAGAATTATTCAACGGTCTTTATGCGACAATCAGGACCTGTTATTAATTTATGTTATAGCCGAAGTAACCTTTCAAGAAGAGGAGTAAAAATGTTTATCGAATGAGATAAAATATTTCAAGCCGATCCTTTGAGATGAAAACCGAAACAATCCAAAAACATAGTCCGAGGAAAAAGTTGGTTCCATTCAAAGTCTCATTCGATTATAAATGAATACAGTCCAAAATGTGACAATTCAAAACATGATAAAAATAAAATCCAATTCAAAAGGAATATTTGATTGATCTGATTGGCCATTCCCTCAACGAGCTTCTTCTTTAAATTTGTATTAATATTAGGAAAGGGTTTGAGGAGGAATGTTGAAAAGGCTCTCTCCCTATAGTTTTGCAGCCATCCTCTATTTCTTCACCTAATCTTTGTCAGACGTTTTTCAAGCCGTCTTACAGAAGCTGCTTTTCTTGTCATCTTGCATCTTACACAAAGAAAGAATGAAACACTCATGAAAACAGTCTCCTAATCATGCACACTACGCGACAGTTGAGCCCGGTTCGGCGGCATTGGTCGGCGTGCAGCCTCCTTTAGATGCTTAACTTGCTTGTTGGTCAATCATATGACAGTTACGTCACGGTCCACTTTGGCCTGGGTTTAAGAACCAGGTCGGAGGAGGTTCTGAAAAGCGGTGCCATTGTGACCGCTCGGCCTCGAAAAAGTATAATGGAGGAGCGACCACGGGGCGGAGCGAGGCTGGTTGGGGGTAGAACCGGTACGATGGAAAAGGGGCATTAGGCATTGACTCTCATGCCACAGATCTATTTTCATACTGGATAATCATAACGATTTGAAAATGATATATGGGTCATTCTACGGATGTGGTGAAATGTTACGAGCAATTATTAACGTCAAAATACATTTAAAGACATCAAATATTAACACACAACAGGTATCAACATTCATTCATTTATTCATCTTCTGTTCCGCTTTTCCTCACTAGGGTCGCGGGCGTGCTGGAGCACATATCAGCTATCTTTGGGCGAGAGGCAGGGTACACCCTGAACTAGTCGGCAGCCAATCGCAGGGCAAGGTATCAACATGTAGATATAAAATAATATTGCATCAAGAATTTTCCACCTCCAATTATTTTGCAATAAGCCATGTCAAACGCATTTTTGTGTTTTTTAACCAGCGCCGAAGTGTGACATTTTAGCAGTCATCAACGCAAATAGGCACAGTGTGAAAAATATCGGCAAAATCATGCAACCACTTTGCCAATATCTGCTAAAAGAGTGCGCCTACCACGCAACAGAAGTTAATGACATTCCACTGCGAGATTTCTTAGAGGCACTTATTAGAAATAGGCATCGTGCTCGTTACGAGCAAGCGGCCATTCAATTTCATAACTGTAAACAAACAACGACCCTTTTACGACGGCTATTTGGAACTGATGCAATAATCTCCAAAAATAATCATTGAAGGATCAATCAATTGATTCAGAAATAGTCAGAGACAATATTGACTTACATTTTTAAGTGTCGGTCATATTTTCGTTCGAGCGACTCGGACAAAATAACAAAAACGGTCGACTATTTTGCGACATTGATCACCCAGAACCATTTTCAGCTTACATACGACCAGAATACGGCAGCATTTGAGCTTGATGGGAACATGGAGGGGCCGGTAGAACATGGTGTTTTCAAGAAAAATATGTCAAAATGTTACAAGCGTCGATTTCAAACGGTCAAGTTACCAGCAATGATGAAAAGCGAGTTTGTATAGAATTAGATGGTTTCTTGTTTGATTCGCTGAAGGAGAAATAATTGGTGAATTTCGACCGTTTTCTATTGGTTGTGCACAGGCTGTATTCTGTGTCTCCTGACTGCACTGCTGACTCGCTGGTAATTTTGACGAGTCACAGCAGTGTTGAGGATGTGGTCATGATTACGCGCATACTTTAATCCTAATTATTAAACTTGGATTCGGTTCCGATTATACAGACCTCCTGTCAAACGTTTTTAACTATCTTTGATCAAAACATATGATTCACTTTGTTGATAAAAATGTCGATGTTGTGTGGTGCACTGTGGATTGTTACTGGTGCTTGTAACATGACAAGGGCACTGACAAAGACCGCTGGTGTCAAAATTACACACAGGTCTAAATGGCTGTATCAGAATCAGAAGCATCTTATTTGCCAAGTATGTCCAAAAAACACACAAGGAATTTGTCTCCGGTAGTTTGAGCTGCTCTAGTACGACAACAGGCAGTCCATTGACAGAGAACACTTTTGAAACATAAAGACATTGAGAAAAACAGTCATTGAGCAATAAAGGGTTGCTAGTTATCCGGTAATGCCGGTACAATTGTATTTTTATTTTTTTTGACAATTGTGCAAAAAGATGCAGAGTCCTCTAGCACTTAGAGCAGTTCGAATGACTAATCCCGCAATAGTCCGGTGCACTGACCATTGTGCAAAGGGCGCCGAGACTTCAAGGAGTGTATGCAGTTTAAAGTAGTGCGATAATCTGGGACAATGTTGATTGTGCAAATGTTGCAGATACTCCACAGTCAGTGTGCAAATGGAGCAGATGCTACTTTGGCATGAGTGGCCAGTATTGGTCAACAACAGAGATATGTATTATGTATGTATTATGTATTGTATTTTAATGTATTATCGTTTACTAACACTGACTTCTGTAGAGACATCATCTATCCACTGAATTCATTCACTTATAACTTCATTTTCAATGTTGTATTTTTGTCAGTTACACACATCTATATTTGCCCTAAGTAAATTTTTTGCTCGATACTTTGCAGTGCATTAACAAGTTGGACATAAATTGGTTTGTGAACCTATTCTAACACTAGAATTTGTGTGAAAAATTCCCAAGGTTTTCATACAATAAACAGCTTTCCATGTTCATATCTAGTCAGTGTTACAAGCGACCACTGGTCAAATAATGGTCATATTAAGTAAACTGTGTATGTTTTTATCCCATGAACCCCTAAATGTAACTGGTGTACTTCAAAGAAATGTTACTAACATATTTTCAACAAAATGATTCAAGTTCTTAAATTTTGTTTTACATGTCACAAATTGTGTACAACCTCAGTGGAATGACCCATATGTAAATAAGCTATAAACTGAAAGTTATAAAGTTATAAACTGAGTCAGTGAAGTAGTAAAATTTGGTAAATTTCAATTAAAAACAGTACATGGAATAAATCTGTTTTAATGTTGTTTTTTTTTAAAGTTAAAACTATGTGGAATAAATACGGTTTTGGAATGAAGTAAATTTGTAAAGATATGCTTTTAAAAATTAATGCATGAACGTAATAATGAAGTTAATTAATAAAAACAAAATTTTCCAGTTGCAATGAGACTGCCGTGCCAGCATGAAGTAGCCCAGTTGGGTCTCCAGTCTTGGTGGAATCATTATGAAGCCAAATCATGCTTTGTTTGCAGACAAGACCCTATCAAATCTCATGTTTTGGAAATGCAACAACCTTGTAAAATGAACATGAATTATTAAGATATCCTGCAAACAGAAACATGTTGAGATGTAAAAAAAAAAAAAAAAAAAAAAAAAAAAAAACATGCTGACGTTGTTTGGAATGTAAAATGAGTTTTGATTTGACACTCGGATATCAAAATGTAGAATGATTTTTGAAGTTGTGTGTTTGAGTAGGGGTGTCCCAATCCGATCTTTGAGATCGGAAATCGGTCCAATGTCAGCAAAAAAAATCTATTTTCTGGATCTGGAAAATCTGGATCTATTCATCCATGCATCCATTCTCTTCACTAGGTTCGCGGGTGTACTGGCACCTATCTCAGCTGACTCCGGGGGAGAGGCGGGGTACACCCTGAATTAGTCGCCAGCCAATCGCAGGGCACATTTAAACAAACAACCAGTTGTTCTCCCATTCACACCTTCGGACAATTTCGAGTCTTCAAGTAACCTACCATGCATGTTTTTTTGTAATGTGGGAGGAAACCAGAGGACCCAGCGGACGGGGAGAACATGCAAACTCCACACAGAGAGGCCGGATTTGAACCCATGACCTCAGAACTGCGAGGCGGATGTGCTAACCAGTCGACCACCGTGCCGGACGGACTGGATCTAAAATCTCAGATTTTAACACTTTCATACCAGCAGTCCATTCCATACACGCTCTAGCACTTCTATCAAAGTGCCCAGACGGCATGCCAAGCCCACGTGATCAAAACAACAGGTTGCTAAAGTGCTAACTTAGTAGCAAAAAGTAAAAGTGAATGTTGCTTGCTTAAAGTCCTTTATTGACACTCCAGTTGAAATTCACTCTAAAACTAAACACACCTATTGAACGTTCAAATACATCACAAACTTCGTGTCTTTCTTTGTTTTTTTGTTCAGAAAAAGCTTACACACAATAAATGAAAAACACCATTAACGAGCTAATGAATATAAGAATAGAACTCGCGGCACTGATTGCTCTCAAAATAATGAATATTGGTCCACAAACTCTGTATAAACGCATACACAATGGTAATATAACAATACTCTCAGGCATATATTGTTCAAACTCTGTGAAAAACGAGTTATATTAAAAATATTCGATCGTGACTTCTACTTTCTTTGTTACTGCAAGTGTGTATCTCATTGTGTGCACCTGACTGCCCCTCAGAGTTAAAAAGACGTGCACAGCAGGAACAGTGAGTAAAACTATACCCCAGATGCATTGCCACCGCACGTGTAGAAAACAAATGCTGTTCCCACCATATACAGACAGTAAAAAATAACTGAATTAAACTTTGTTATTTTGCACTTTAAAAGTATAATTTGTAGAAATTATTTATTGAGGTTATTTTTCATGGTTTTCTAACTTTTAAAATTGTATTTAATCCATTCAAATATAGAATATTCTTCTGTTGTAATGCAGTGGTTATGTTGCAATGTAAGTATATATTTTTGTTATTGGTTTTATTGATGTTATTTTTCAGGATTTTCTAATAAAAATTGCGCTTATTTTATTAAATTCTCGTACATTCCTATGTTTAAAGTTACAACCTCAATTCCAATGAAGTTGGGACGTTGTGTTAAAGATAAATAAAAACAGAATACAATGATTTCCAAATCATCCATCCGTCCATCCATTTTCCTTCTCCTCACTAGGGTCGCGGGCGTGCTGGAGCCTATCCCAGCTGTCATCGGGCAGGAGGCGGGGTACACCCTGAACTGGTTGCCAGCCAATCGCAGGGCACATAGGAACAAACAACCATTCGCACTCACAGTCATGCCTACGGGCAATTTAGAGTCTCCAATTCATGCATGTTTTTGGGATGTGGGAGGAAACCGGAGTACCCGGAGAAAACCCACGCAGGCACGGGGAGAACATGCAAACTCCACACAGGCGGGGCCGGGGATTGAACCCCGGTCCTCAGAACTGTGAGGCTGACGCTCTAACCAGTCGGCCACCGTGCCGCCGATTTGCAAATCATGTTCAACCTATATTTAATTGAATACAAAGACAAGAAATTTAATTTTCAAACTGATAAACTTTATTGTTTTTAGCAAATAATCATTAACTTAGAATTTTATGGCTGCAACATGTTCCAAAAAAAGGTGGGACAGGTGGCAAAAAAGACTGAGAAAGTTGAGGAATGCTCATCAAACACCTGTTTGGAACATCACACAGGTGAAAAGGCTAGTTGGGAACAGGTGGCTGCCATGATTGGGTATAAAACGAGCTTTCCTGAATTGCTCAGTCATTCACAAGCAAAGGGCGAGGTTGAACAAGTGCGGGAGAAAAAAGTCGAACAGTTTAAGGACAATGTTCCTCAACGTACAATTGCAAGGAATTTAGGGATTTCATCATCTACGGTCCATAATATCATCAAAAGGTTCAGAGAATCTGGAGAAATCACTGCATGTAAGCGGCAAGGCCGAAAAACAACATTGAATGCTCTTGACCTTCGATCCCTCAGGCGGCACTGCATCAAAAACCGCCATCAATGTGTAAAGGATATCACCACATGGGCTCAGGAACACTTCAGAAAACCAATGTCAGGAAATACATTTCGGCGCTACATCCGTAAGTGCAACCTGAAACTCTACTATGCAAAGCAAAAGCCATTTATCAACAACACCCAGAAACGCAGGCCGGCTTCTCTGGGCCCGAGCTCATCTAAGATGGACTGATGCAAAGTGGAAAAGTGTTCTGTGGACCGACGAGTCCACATTTCAAATTGTTTTTGGAAATTGTGGACGTCGTGTCCTCCGTGTCAAAGAGGAAAAGAACCATACGGACTGTTACGGACGCAAAGTTCAAAAGCCAGCATCTGTGATGGTATGGGGCTGCGTTAGTGCCAATGGCATGGGTAACTAAACACATCTGTGAAGGCACCATTAATGCTGAAAGGTACATACAGGTTTTGGTGAAACATGCTGCCATCCAAGCAACGCCCCTGCTTATTTCAGCAAGACAATGCCAAACCACATTCTGCACGTGTTGCAAAAGCGTGGCTTCATAGTAAAAGAGTGCAGGTACTAGACTGGCCTGCCTGCAGTCCAGACCTGTCTCCCATTGAAAATGTGTGGCGCCTTATGAAGCGTAAAATACGACAACGGAGACCCCGGACTGTTGAACAGTTGAAGCTGTACATCAAGCAAGAATGGGAAAGAATTCCACCAACAAAGCTTCAACAATTAGTGTCCTCAGTTCCCAAATGTTTATTGAATGTTGTAAAAAGAAAAGGTGATGTAACACAGTGGTAAACATGACCCTGTCCCACCTTTTTTGGAACGTGTTGAGGCCATAAAATTCTTAGTTAATGATTATTTGCTAAAAACAATAAAGTTTATCAGTTTGAACATTAAGTATCTTGTCTTTGTAGTGTATTCAATTAAATATAGGTCGAACATGATTTGCAAATCATTGTATTCTGTTTTTAATTTATGTTTAACACAACGTCCCAACTTCATTGGAATTGGGGTTGTACTTTATGTAACCCATTTGTTAATAATAAATTGGTCAGTTTTTCTCATATCTACTTTTGCTGATTATTGTTCTCTGTTAGAGTAATATCACTTCATCAAACCTTTTCTAACATTCCATACTACAAATGGTTATTGCTGACATCGGATCAGATCGATATTGGTATTGGCCCCCCCAAAAAAACATTCTAGAAACAAGTTCTCCGACGCAGAACGAGTGTGATCACATGTGCTCGAACAAAACCAAAGAAGAAGAAACAGTTCCAGATATGCACCGATGTTTGCTGACTGTTTTCAGAAGGTTGCTGGAGCCAGGCGCCTTGTAAAATGGCGTTGTCGTAAAAAAAGGACTTGCTCTGGAAAAAGCAAAACATCTATCCATCCATCCATTTTCTGAGCCGCTTCTCCTCACTAGGGTCGCGGGCGTGCTGGAGCCTATCCCAGCTGTCATCGGGCAGGAGGCGGGGTACACCCTGAACTGGTTGCCAGCCAATCGCAGGGCACATAGGAACAAACAACCATTCGCACTCACAGTCATGCCTACGGGCAATTTAGAGTCTCCAATTCATGCATGTTTTTGGGATGTGGGAGGAAACCGGAGTGCCCGGAGAAAACCCACGCAGGCACGGGGAGAACATGAAAATTCCACACAGGCGGGGCCGGGGATTGAACCCGGTTCGTCAGAACTGTGAGGCTGACGCTCTAACCAGTCGCCCACCGTGCCGCCAAAAGCAAAACAAACAACCAAAAAAAACAACATTAGGTAAGATGTTTGTTTTTATGGTCGTTTCCTTGTTCTTGAGTCAGGGCACTTCTTTGATTGGCTACATTTTGTTCCACGTCACAATTCAAGGTGTCATGACTTGGGAGACGGCTTCCCCCACACACATAAATACACACGCGTAAATATTGAAATAGTTAAGATTGTCGGCCCCGACCCCTTTTGGACCTTATTATCATGACAAATCCACACCTCCCAAACCTCTGACCTAAAGATAATCTTATGAAATAATCCTATAAGACATAAAATAGTCGGGAGTTTGATGTCCTTGGTTTGGAAGTGGCAAAATCAGGAAAGAAAAACTGCCTGATTGGCTTTATCTGTGTACCAGGCCTGACTTGAGACAAGAACAGTTGTGATTTCCCCCCCCCCCCATCTCTGTTGTCTTGAACACCTGCTGGTGGCAATTGACAGAATTCCCTATAGGAGGAATTCATTCAGGTATGACCCCTGGAACCAAAATGGCAAACGACCTGCCTAGGTTCTTTGATTTTCATGCATCCAGTCATAATATGCATACTCTATTTTCAATCAGTCACACTAGGGGCCTAGCTAATATTTTTCTCACTGTCCTGGGTAAAATACAGACATTTTGCCCGGTTATACCAGTTTTAAAACTTTTGAGTGTTTTTAAGTATGTTAAACGCCCCCAAAAGGCAATTTAGTAATAAGGAACACAGCTACAGTATTTCCATAGGTTCCTCTCTCCTCCATGCATGTAGCCTCTTTGCAACAGCAAAGTGTTGGGAAAAAAAGCCTGAAGGGGGCCAAAGATTTTTTCCACAGGGTTGGGGTGCATAAACAGACGTAACCCCGTAGTGACTTCATTATTGCTGTTTGTGCGTGTGTCACTGTGGGATGGCTTGCATCCTCATTAACAGCTTCCCCTCTTTCTCTGGGGATGAAATCTCACGTGTCCCGTTTTCCAATTTTTATTTATTTGGACAAATTCATCCGGGAGCGAACCCCGTCTGCTAGCTGTGACTGACGCCATTCTACGTTCGAACTCGTCCCTGGCCACTTAAAGGAGCTTGAGGGAGCATGGAAGCTGGGATTTCACGACCTTGCCCAGAGTCAAACCACTACGCACATGCATTTCCCTGGAGGACTTCTATACAGTAGCTCACACTAAACCACCATTAGAGGGAAAACTTAAAATAAGGCTTTTGAAATACGTACAGCATATTGTGGTATTCCGAATGCACTGGTGGAGGGAAATAAGCCACAGTGGAGCATCTAAGGTCAAACACAATCCTTGCATTTGTGTGGATTTCGAAGTATTATTTCCCATTGGAAATAATGAAAATATGAATAATCAATTTCAAGGTCCAAATGTCACCTTGATGAACTGTACAGTCAATGTTTTAAATTATATACAAGTTTGAAAAGAAGTTAACAATTGTTAATAGTAATATGTAGGCTTTACACGTTCAGGATTTTTTAGGCCAATCACTGATCAGCGAGTTTAAAAAAACGATAACCGATCACCGATCCGATCAAAAGATGGAGCGATGTGTCTATTTAAATTACTTGTTCATTTACTGTATATACTTGTGTACTGTATACTGAGTATGTTAAAAAATATTCTCTAGCCAGGTCATTTCTAATGATTTCATATTCTAATCAGTGAGGTCAAACCAACATTACAACATGACAGAAATAATGGGTGCTAACTTACTGTAAGTAAATTGCTTTATTATAATTAAATTACTTCACACATACCGAAACCTTACAGCATGATTCAACAAAACGCCGGCATGTTTACATACAACCGTTAGTGCTAGCACTAGCTTGCTAGGCTACATAACGTTTTGTCGCCTGCTTGTGAGCCGTATCGTATTAAAAGTACGTGAACTTACCTCAAGCAATCCTTGAACGGACAGCTTCTCATGAGCACCGGTGACCACCACCACCGCACATTATCCCCCAATTTATTCTTTTTTGATCAACACAATACACACGTGATCGATCCATTGTTGTTGTCTTGGCCGTGGTAACGAGTGTATTCGGTCGCGTTTGATTTGACAAAGCCCAGTGATCGTAAATGATGTCAAAAGAAACGTAACAAGGCTAAAAATAAACTAGCTTTTGGATTCAAATATACTGTATACGACAGCGACGCGGAGTAAATGTCTTTTGCACAGCCGATCAATGACGTCATTGATGGGATTGGCGAATTATGACATTAAAGCCGATCAGCCAATCAGCATAAAATGCTAATTATCGGCCGATACCGATCAAGACGACCAAATCAGTGTAAAGTCTAGTAATATGTAAAAACGACTATCCATCCATCCATCCATTTTCTGGACCGCTTATCCTCACTAGGGTCGCGGGCGTGCTGGAGCCTATCCCAGCTATCTTCGGGCGAGAGCCAGGGTACACCCTGAACTGGTCGCCACCCAATCACAGGGCACATATAGACAAACAACCATCCACGCACACATATAGACAAACAACCATCTGCACTCACATTCACAAACAGTCTTAATTTGACAAAAGTGTAATGCGACACAGAGAGCACATATTCACCTCAGATTTTGAATTATCATACAGGTGTAGCAAGAAGTTAGCTGCTGTAAACAGTAACGCAAGAAACCATAAATAAGCCTGTCATAATGGTCTTGACAAATGACAAATATATAACATGTCAGTGCTATGATGTTTTGGGCGATGCTGTGGTTTTACTTTTAAGAGTTTTAATACGAAAAGAAGGGTGGACAAAATATAATTAAGGGGGGAAAATGATAAAAAAAAGAATAGGCACAACAGAAGTCATAATTGGGTGATCATCAGCGCTACGGGGGCGTCGTCATGTGGTTCCGTATGTCCTTTGTGTTCTTAATACCAATCCACTGGGAAGACACCCACACGCCAGACAACCACTCGCAAGAGCAGATGGTGGTATTTCTGTGAAATGACAAATTCAGTATAACACATGCTAGTGAATCATTAAAGGTCGTTTTAAATGAGTGAATGTGTTCATGTTTGCACAGAAAAAAATAGTTTGTTCTCAAGGTAGCCATTCAGGGGAAGAAAATAGCTACATCATCTTCTGGAAAGACTTGCTACATGCATATGTGTGCTAGTATCTTTTGAATTCCTTCATGGCCAAACTTTTTCTTCCCATTGTCTTTTCTTCAACTGCCTTTTATCATTCTCATTGTTCCACACCTACACCCAAGATACAATAAACAGTTCAGTTGGACCCGAAGCACTCAAACTCCCCTTGGAACAAAAAAAAAGGTTATGAGGTTGTTTATCGCCTAGCTGTCGTCCGACATATGACTTTGGACCCTGAGGACAGATGCTAACTGCTGCGACGATGATTTTTCCACTCTCACGTGCTCTTTTTCTTCATTGATTTTCAGCCTGGCCTGAGTCTTAGCTTATTTAGGCAGTGGTGAGAACTTATCCTGACTTTCCAGAAGCTGGGGCCCAGATTGCTTCTACAGTAGCCTTTCCTCTACACTTTAGGCTCCAAGTGCTTTGTTCAGTGGTAAGGCCCATGCTTGCTTTTCTCGTGACTTGGTCTTAGTTGCTTTCTTTGGTGGAAATAACCCAGTTTGTTTCTACAGACGTTAGCCTTGTTTGTGTTTTTATCCAAAGAGTCCAGTATACCTTACGTGGAACATCACGTGACCAAACCCAGAAAACAGTTTAGCAGACTTCCTGTGTGTGCTGCCATAACTACATTGACTATGGGGTAATGACATGATGGTTTGAACTTGATCAAATTTAGTTTTCTTTATCACTGGCATCTATGGAAAAAAAGTTAAGTACATGTACAGTATATCATTTATTTACACATATATGATATGATATACAGTATGTAAATATGAACGGTGCCTAGACATCAGATATGGAGATGTATTTTGTCAAACAAACATCTCTGTTAGTTAAAGGAACTGATTTTGACTCCCTTGAGATTAGGCCCCGAAGGGCTTCCTCAATGGCAGGGCCTAAGTTAGCTTTTTTTTCTTGTGGTTAGGCTCCAAATGTGGGTTGATTTAGTTGAAGGAACCCTGCTTCGTTCTCTCCTGAGGTCAGCCTTCATTGAGTTTCCCCAGTTGGAAAGGCCCTAGCTTTAAATTCGAGCATTTTGGTTCCAGATGGTTTGTTTCATGGCAAAGTCATTGCTTGCTTCTGCTGTGCTAAGTCTTTGCCTTCTTCAGCCATAGGAAGCCATTCTCCATAGGTTAGGCCCCAAAGGGTTTCCACAGGGAAGGTCCAATGTTGGTCTTCTGGTGTTCAGGCTGCAAATGGTTTAGTCAATGCCAAGGCCCTCATTTGCCTCAACAGTGACAATGTCTTTATTGGGTTGTGTAGCAGAAGCCGAACCCTGATTGATTGTCTCAAGAGATTAGATCCATAGGCTTTCCTCAGTGGCGAGATTGTAGCATCTTCAGTGATTTGGTCTCTTTGGCCAAATGTTCTCAGCTGGATTTTCCTGAGGTTGGGCTCACCATGTTGAGCCCCCTTGTTTTTTCCTGAGTAGGCCAAAACTTCTTTCTCCTTCGCTTTTACCTAAAATGTAAAAGTCTTTAGTTTTTCTCTTTTCTTCTATCACAGGGGTTGGTTTTGCCATTGTAAAGTTTAAACAGGAAGCCCTTTGCACAGTAGAGGTTATTAAGAGTTCTCTGGGTCATCGTCATGATGATGATGCTGATGATGATGATGATTATTGCTGTACATTAATGCACTACCTTGCCAAAAAGTGGTACAAAGCATATTAGGTATTTTGATACAATTTCCAGGTTTTAACAATCAAAACTGCACAATACTGAACTGGGCTGGGCTTTACTGCTGGGGTTGATGTGCTCTCACCTGCTTCCAAGCAGACATATTATACGCCGGCTTATTCTCTGTCATAACTGTAATGGTGCCGGGGCTGGGGGGGAAAAGATAAGCACTATGAAAGTGTTTATGTTTTGACAGAGGATGAAATGAGCAGCCAAGCTTTGGGAGCTGTTTGCCAAATTGAACTACAGTATAGCCGTCCAAATTAACATATTAGGTCTCTGTTTTAAGAAAAGACTCATTCCTCCTTGGCACAAGTGCCAATCTCGCCCTTAATGGCTGCACGTGGGCCCTCGATTCTCTGGTGTGAAGCAGCCTCCGTATTTAATGGTGCCACGGCTCTGCAGCGTCCCGCAGGCGGCTTGCATCTGTGTTTGCTACAAGACAGCAAACTACGCCAACATCTCTGTCCATGTCTTGACTGTGAACTCGTCACAAATCCCACAAGCAAAGATGTATCCTTTGCGGCTCTTTGCTTTGCGGCATGATTCCTTTTTGATTGAATATGTCACCTGGCAAGAATCAGTTAGCAGCATCATTAGTCTTTGGAGAGACTCCATTGTCTAGTATATCCCTTTGGCTTTGTAGGGAGATGGAAATGAAAAAGACAAATGAAGCTTCACAAATGCGCTGTGACATGTTTTGTTCCTGGATGTGAGAATGCCTTTTTTTTTCTGGCGGACAAATATGAAAGGATATTTCCCAACCACATGATGATTCTTATCTTCAATTATAAATAGAATCGTAGTGTGTAGTTCAAAAGGAGGAGGAAAGACCTCTTCCTCAGGTTAGCCTTGGTGTCGGTTAATATTCTGGCTTTATTTTTCATATTCAGTCTCTGTTGCTTCATCATAGGTTGCATTACATGATGTGCTTCAAGTGACACTGTTTTGATTTTGTACATTAAGAGGTGTATATAACATTAAATATGGTGTGTATATATGCTACATTAGCTGTGTATAGACCGTTAAAAATGATGTATCCATGGCACATTAGAGGTGTATAGAATATTACATACAATGTGAACATGGAACATTAGAAGTGCACAGAACATTACACATTTAAATATTGTACATTAGAGGTGTATAGATTACTACCTATGATGTAAATATTTTGCATTAGAGGTGTATAGACCAGTAAATATTATGTAAATATTTTACATTAGGGGTGTATAGACATTAAATATAATGTTATTGTGGTACATTGGAAGTGTATAGATGAATAAATATGGTGTAAATACTGGACAATAGAAGTGTCTAGAACATTTAATACATAAATGTGGTACATTAGATGTGTATAAAACATTTAATATTATGTAAAGATGATACATAAGATGTGTGTACAACACTAATTATGATATAAATATGGTATATTAGAGGTCTCTAGCACCTTAAAGATGTTGCAAATATGATGCATTAGAGGTGTAAAATCATAAAATGTTGGTACATTTGAGGAATAACGACCATTAACCTTAATGTTTCATCATGGGGACAAAAGCTAGTTCTTGGTACTGGTTCTGCAGTAGAGCGGGTGTGATGAACAGTAGCTCATTTTCATGAGAGAGGACCAACCCCTCAAAAAACTAGTAAATAACAGGAGGCTTAAAACAATAGGGTGTATTGCATTTGGGATGTTTTGACAAATTACAGTTATTACTACAAATGGGAAGTCTTTTCAATTGTGAAATTAAACAAACATAACATCTCCTTTAATAGGGAAAACAGTTGCCAGCCTTTGTGTTAATGATTTGCCTTAGCCTAACGTCTTCTTTCTGATTCTCGCAGACGTTTGTCGGGAATGTCAATTCAGAGGGTGTCGTCCAGAACAAGCTCTCCCACTCTTTAAGAGCCCGTTTCCTTCGATTCGTCCCTCTCCGCTGGAATCCAAGTGGCTGGATGGGCCTCAGAGTGGAAGTCTACGGCTGTTCATATAGTAAGTACCATAGTCGATGAACTCACTGTTAAGAAGAGTAAAAGATCTGATTTCGATCAGAAGCTAGTCCATGCAGTTTTTTTGTTTTTTTCAGTTCACACTGCCAAGACACATATTATGTCACTTGAGAGCAAAAATGCGCAAATGAGTGAAGGGACACCTTTGCGTACAGCAACATGCCCACACTCGCCGCCTACAACTCTTCTAAGGCTCAACCATATATTTAATTTTCCTTACAATGCCCACCGTGGCATACCTTATAACACTTAATGTTGAACGTGTGTGCGTGTGTGTGTGTGTGTGTGTTTGTGCGTGCACATGTGAGATTGAGAGAGAGAGAGAGAGAGAGAGACAGTAAGACA
Organism: Phyllopteryx taeniolatus; assembly: GCF_024500385.1. Classification (NCBI taxonomy): domain Eukaryota; kingdom Metazoa; phylum Chordata; class Actinopteri; order Syngnathiformes; family Syngnathidae; genus Phyllopteryx; species Phyllopteryx taeniolatus. Next base: position 855,977 of record NC_084513.1, read on the forward strand.
GCGTGTGCTCACATTTTCTCCCGTGGTCAGGCCAGCCTCGACTAGAAATATGAAGTCAAGCCAGCCTCCACTTAGATTGTCAATATTTGTTTACCGCAGTTATTTTCTGGCAATGCGAGCGCATGTTTTGGTACAAGAGATGGATTATTTATATTAGTTGCTGACAGAAAAGTAATATTAGCAACATTTATTGAGCGGCAGAATGTGTTCATATGCTCATGTGTGGCTTTTAATTCTGGATTTTAAAACTCCCATTTTATCTTTGCTCGAGGTCACGAGATAGCAAGCTAGTTGAAACGTGCTTCTAAAATCGTGTCGCGAGTTCCTTCACTCTGCATTGCGTTAAAGTGCACATGCTATTGACATACCTGACATGTTTTAGACAGAAGGTGTCTCCTGTGTGACAGGAGATTGATAATCTCTTAAAGCAGTGTTCCCCAACCTTCTTTGCACCGCGGACCGGTTAGGAGTCCGCATTTTTCTCACGGACCACCTGTGGTGGCGCATATATATATATATATACATACATATATATATATATATATATATATATATATATATATATATATATATATATATAGTATGGTGGGACACTTCCACCCGAGTGATATCCGTTGATAACATCGATTATATGGTTACATCATTCTGAAATTTCTGTAATAACATAAACATTGGCATATTGAGCTATGGAGAGAGAGAGAGAGAGAGCTGCAGCGTGTTTGTTTTGGAATACTTTGGTGAAAGTGGCAAGTATTTTCAATTCAATGGGCTCGAGTCCGAGTGAAATCACGAGTCTTTGCTATTGAAGTCCAATTCGAGTTGCAGGTCTGGTGACGTTTTGTCAAGTCGAGTCTGGATTCATCAAATTCATGACTCCAGTCTGACTCGAGTACAAGTCATGTGACGCGAGTCCACACCTCTGCTGTGTAACAGCATATGCAGTCCCTAATACCATTAGCATTGTTAGGGAATAACTATTTACATGTTATTAGATTATGTAATTTAGTTACAAAATTAATGTAATTGTAATCATTACGTTACTGAAAGAATGTGTAATTAAATTCATATAATTTTAGTTACATTTGGAAAATAGGTGCAAAAGCTCAGGTTTTTTCTTTTTGTTTTCTCATATCACTTCCTCCTTCCGAAGCCGGCGCTTTTGATTGGCTCTCTTTGGTCATGTGCCATTCTGCGATAGTCTCAAGCATGACAGACTTTTCCAAATATGACCTTAAAGTGCCACCTTGTGGTGCAATCTATTAGTTTGAAAAGGATTCTGTGGTTTTATCCACTTTTCCAAAGGTCTTGTTGATGCATTCATTCAAAATTAAGAAAAGTAATCAAAATGTAATCAATTTGAATTAGTTAACACTAATTTAACACATTTTCAACCCGGTAACTTGTAATTGTAACAAACTACATTTCCACCGTAATCTTCCCAACACTGCCTATTACAGTATCTATTGAGATCCCGCACACAAGCTGTATCAAAAATTGTGCCTTTATGAAGATAATAATGCTCAGTCTTGGGTAGGTTGATTAATTTAACAACAGGTTTATTATTTTGGTTGCAGTTTGTAGTAGTGTCAAGTTACACTCCATCATTTTGGGAGTTGTTTCCAATATTTTGTGTATTTAACAGTCTGATGCAGCATAGCTGACGCAAACGCCAAACAACATTGTTAAATTAGTACCAAAAAGTGAGCATTAGAATCCCTGTGAAAGCCTTTTTGGCCGTTATAAATGTAGGTGTACTTAACGAGGTGTCCCTTGAGTTCACATGATAACAGTTATCCACAGTTGTTAAAAAAAGAACAGATTCACTTGAAAATGGGGCAATTAAAAGCAGTGAGCATGGCAGACAATGTCACAATGAGCAGTTTTATGGCATTCGGCTGCCTCACACACACTTCACCGTCAGTGTTAGGCAAATATAAACGCTGTTTCTCCGTTGCCGCCGCCGTCGTATTTTTCAGATGATCAGCTTCAGCGTTCGAAGGAAAATAAGACCGGCCAGTTTAGCAGAGCTCATCTGCAGTCATATTGTCATGCGCGGACCGCTTTGCCACATCAGAGCGCGGCATTCCTCACAAGAAGGATTATGTAAAGGTGATGGCCAAAATGCTGCCTCGCCATCAATCGATTGTAGACTCTATGAACGATGAGGCACGATAAGGGAGGATGAGGTGTTCGTCTGAGCCGCCACGCCGTGACGGAAGATGTTTGTTAAATAGAAATGTCATCTTCATTGTGAGCACCAACACTTTGCTTTTCTCATAGAGATCACAGTTTTTATTATTATTATTGAACACTCCGCAGTCAGCTCCACTGCAGAGGCCATTCTCAAACAAAGACCAACAACACAACGCAACAGGGGTGGGCATCAGATAGTTGTGGTGTGATAACACAAAGATTTTTGCGTATAAAGAGGACATATTACAAAAGATTGACTTTTTAATTGCGTGATTACAAATAGTTGGGTCTCTGGAGTGCCTGTAAACCTGTCAAGTGTGATATTAAACAACCAAGTAAAGCTGTTATCGACCTATTTCTAAAAAGGTGTCAATGAACGAACTGTAACTGCTTCTACAAGGGAATATAGAATTCATGCTATCTTGCGGGCCTAGTGTGTGCGTCGAAGCTCGCAGCCACCCCTAGCGCCGCCCCGAGTCGTCATAGTAACAAAATCTGTACTCACCATTGGCCCTGCAGTATGAGGGGCACGATGAGAGCTGGCTCACTTGCTTGAGACAGGGAGCCTTCTCAATTCCCTACATGCAGAATGTCACATGACCAAACCCAGAAAACAGTTTAGCGGACTTTCTATGTATGCTGTGCTAATAGGCATAACTACAGGTTGATGACATGAAGGTTTGAAGCTGAATTTTGTTTTCTTTATGGTTGGTGTCTTTAGTCTTTAGTTATTTATATAAATATGTTATGATATACTGTATGTAAACACGAATGAAGCCTAAACATCGGATATTGTCATCTTTGGTGACTCAGTGGTGACATCTTGTTTTACACAAAAGACATTGTATATGTTTAAAGTTCCTATGGGTGCTTAGCCACGATTTCTGGCTTAATGTTCCGCCATTTACCCGTGCTGGAAGGAATTGTTTTCACCTGTTATGCCGAATGCCGAAGTTACTTGTGCATATACCCGATAGGGTGTGTAGAGTGTAATATAATAATTCATCCCTGATGAAATTATACCACAGACAGGTTTTAATGATATTGTTTTACATTGTGTACAAATGCATAATGTCTGATTTAGGCCAAGTAAAGGCCGGCATCGTTGAAAGCAATTTTTTTTGGGGGGGGGGTCAAATTGTCACCGTCATCATTACAGATTTTAAATGTAATAACTCAAACATTTTAAAAGTACCCATAAAATATTTTGAATATTAATATTTTGGAAATTGAAACACTAGGAATGCATAAAAAATGCTTTTTAAGTGCAGAAGTCTGAATTTGGCCGAGAGGTGGGGAGCACCCTGGACTGGTAGCCAGTCAATCACAGGGCACAAACAAAAACCCTTTACACTCAGTTTTCACATCTATGGAAAATTTAGAGCAGGGGTCACCAACATGGTGCCCGCAAGCACCAGATAGCGCCCAAGAACCACATGAGTAGCTAAAAATACATAGCTCACCAGCGATGGGACATTGTCATCTCCTACGAATGTTGTAGAAGTGTTCAGTTGAAAATGTAAACAATTGTAAGGATTTATAGAAATATATTACTGTTATTGATATGGCTGTTGTTGTGCCCATTGTTCTTTCATCCCTTTTGATTTGACTTCAAAGTGTAACATATTGATATTTATCTGTGTCCTACCTTGTTAAATCATATTTGATTGTAATTGTGAGAAATCATTAACACGATAGGTGTCTTTACATAGATGAATATCATTTATTATTAGTAATGTATTTTGAGCAAATTTGTTATTTCAGAAGTGTGCGTGAAACTGGTAGCCATTCGCATTGATCAGTACCCAAGAAGTAGCTGTCAGTTTTAAAACGGTTGGTGACCCCTGATTTAGAGTCAGATGTAACCTGACTTGGATGTTTTGGGGATGTGGTAGAACGACTGAGTACCAGGACCCAGGCACGGAGAGAACATTCAAATTCCACAGCAGAGATTTGAACTCAGAACCTCAGAAGTGTGAGGCAGACATCCTCTAGTCCACTGCGCTGCCATTAAACACATATTAGTTTTACAAATTTAAAATACTGTACCGATATTTCGATTTCAGTATTGGAAGTGCTGGTATTGGCAATACGAATACTAAAGATGAACAAAAGAATTTCAATTTCAAATTGTTATGTTCATTATTGTAGCTGGTAAATATAATCACTCAAACTTGATTAAACAGTTTCACTTCTTTACAAAATATTTTGAAAGTAGTAACAGTACGGTATTAAGCCCGCAATGTATTTTGGCAACCAATCCCAGGTGTAGTCCACCCACAGTTATCTGAGCGAGACTCCAGCTTCCCCGCAACCCTGACCAGGATAAATGGTAGAAAATTGATGTTTGTATTAGTATATTAATATTTTGTCCCACGGCTAGAACACAAGTGCCTTAAAATGGTGCACATGTGCTGTCATGTGGTCCTTTTGCCCCGGTGATCAATCTCAAGTTTCCAAGCAACGCTGAACAGGATAAGCAATAGCAACTTGATGTCTGTATCAAGATATTGACGTTTGGTCGCACTCCAACTCTACAAGTGGAGCACCGGTGCAGTCATGTGGTGCTGTTTTTCATTTGATTCATCCTAATTGTTGTAACTTGGACTCCCCAGGTAGCAGGATTAACTGTATTCTAGTCAGTTACTTTGATTAGTCTTTAAATTTGTAAAAAAATAATATATATATATATATATATATATATTATGTTTGTTGCTTTTTTGTGTATGTTTTTTCTTTTCATTCTCGCTCCTCTGCGGAGAGAGCCGACTGTGGAGAGCCACAGGCGCACTCGCTTGCATAGCATTACTTTGTATTTATGGAGCACACCGTAGCGCTCGAGGCTACACAAAGTGATTCACAGATCACAAAACAAACAGGAGTGGTATAAAACAAACAAGGGGCCTGCAGAGTTAAAGCACACGGTTGAGGAACAAGTTGCCCCTGCTGAAGAGTGTTTTTTTGCTTTGTGTGTCATGTTAGTTTCCGCGCCATTGTGCCCCTTCAGGAGATAAGTGGCAGGTCCTGCTACTCCATGCCCCCCTCCTGCCTCAGGGGAAACATGAACATTAACACAGATAATGACCAATTCTTTTGCCCCACAGCTACTGCATATTGGAACCATTTTTCACATGCCTTACTGTCGTAGACCATGCGGGCATTCTGACACCAAAATAGCTTTTTTTTTCTGGGAGACAATAAAAAAGTTAGTCTGAGACTTACAGTAGCAACACTCACTGCCTTGCATTAAAACACACACACACATGCGCACACACTCATGCACATACACACAAAATAATAAAAGTAATGTAAAATATGACCCATTTCTTGTGAAAAGTGAAACACAATCCGTTCTGTGACGCTGGTAGACCTTCAAGTTGTTCTGGTTTCGAAATAAATTTTCCTATAGGAAATTATCTGACGTAACTGATCTGTCTAAGTGGATTTTTGGTGAGTTCATCAGTATGTTAAAGTCCCCAAAAAGGCAATTTAGTAATAAAAACAAATACAGTGATTTCCTTATTTTCCTCACCCCTCCTAAAGTAAAACTACTCACCCTTTGAAGATCTCTGATAGATATGTAATGGTGAGTGAACAGCAAGGCGTTGACAGAGCAATACTGTTTAGTAGGGTTTGCTGGAATTAATAAATCTTGTCTATGTTGGCAGGTAGATTAAGAAAACATCTTACCCTTTGTGCTCGCTTTGTCACAATGTTAAGAAATTTATGTTCAACATCAATGTTAACATCTACTTAGTATAATGTACTGTATTTGTACATGCATAATGAATACACATTCAACACTCAGCTGCAATAGGTGAAAATCTGCACGATAGAGACCATATAAAAACCCTTTAAAAATATTATAATTATAATAAACTATTTGTACCCCTCCCACAAACTTTAAACAAATTAGGCCTAATTTACGAACTGTGCATATGCATAGATATGTGCTTAAATCATGCGTACGCACGCTTGACGCACTGATCTGTGCTTTATCAATATATCCATTCTTGTTTTTGTTTGTACTCTGAGAACACATTTAGAACATCCCCAGACCATGCGTACACACAATTAATGCAGGATCAGCCATCGTTAATAAGTCAAAAGCACCTTTTACCCAAGGTTTTACCTTTTACCCATTCGTAAAAACAATAATAATAACTTTGGCAATAATAACCATAAATTTGCTAATAGGTTGACTCTCCTAAATAACAATTAAAAGGCCGCTTCTCATCACTTTTAACCTAGTTCTGTTCAAGAGCTTGTAAATTAGGATATCTGAATTTAGGTGTCTAAGTGCACGGCCGACTTTGACACTCAACGAGGAAGAGCAATCAGAGCGCAATTCGTAATTTCCTCCTTTTTTCAAGGCTTTGGTATTCTTTATAATACCTACGAGAATCTGATTTATATATATTTTTTTTCTGTAATTCTGCATGTGCAAATGTAAATTGATCAATTCACAGTAGGCACACACCGCTGCTGGTGTGGTTGAATTGTGCATGAAGTCCTTCGGTCAGCATAGGGCTCATATATTTTATTTCACTTCCAACTCAAATTCCATAAATTTTATCAACTACAAATTCCTCTTTGCTCTGCTATATTTATTTGTTACTATGTATCTTAACATTGTATTCAGTGTTTGGTCATTCTCTGCTGTTGAATTGTTTTTTCTATATTTTGTGCCTCATTCTCTAATTTAACTTTGGAATTAATTAAAAATGATTATCATGTGGTGGCACGGTGGACGACCGGTTAGCGCATCTGCGTCACGGTTCTGAGGACCCTGGTTCAAATCCGACCTCGCCTGTGTGGAGTTTGCATGTTCTCCCCGTGCCAGCGTGGGTTTTCTCCGGGTACTCCGGTTAAGGACGGGGTTTATGCAGATTGCAGGTCCCAGGCTCGAGCGTGTGAAATAGAATGAATTCTGATTCATTAACATACGCATGGTGGGGTGAAGAACATTGACACGGTACCCACGTATCATGAATCTGCAGAGTTAGAACATTTCTATGCATTTATTAGGAAAAGAGGCCGATTGAAACTTATTAAAACCCTTTTTTCCCCTTAGTATTCCTGCGCTTACTCTCCTACTGTCAAGAATTGGGAGACTATCATATAACAAATCTTTAAGAAAACAAAAACAAGAAGACTCTCTCACTCACACAGTTCTCCAAAAAAGAGGCAACACATGCTTGGTTAAAACTGTTTATTTGTCACTGGCAGTTTAAGATTCATGTAAAACTGACACATAAAACAGAAGTATATTTATATTTAAAGACCAAAATTCAATCAAAGCGTATGATTTTGTCTTGCCAAAGTCTGCTAGCTCAATGCTAACATATAATGCAGAAGGCCATAGACAGGCTAACAGAAATCAGCATAAATGTTTTGGAACATAGAGGTAATTATAAACCTACAGCAACTGCTACTTTAACACCTACATGTAGCAACACATACAAACAGAGCATATAACAATACTCAGAGGCATATATTCTTTCTGCTTTACAGGGATAACAACTTTTGCTGTTGACTGCTGGTAGTTGTGGACCTTCTCTACCTCTTCTTCTGTCTCTTAATTACACTGCATCTATTCCAGTAAACTTCAGTGTGCCTGACATGTTGCGGCACACCGTGGTACTACACTGAAGGCACTCAACTCTAAATTCAATGGCTTAAAAATCTGCACTATAGTTGAGGCGAGAACCTGGGTGATTATAGACTCTGTATATCACTCTTAAGCAGCATGTTGCTCCCTGCAACTAATACACTCAGAGCCTAATTGGAAAGAGATGGAAGGGACTCTAGCTTTTTTAAAAAGGTCATACAGTGAAAAAAAATCTCAAATCTTAGGGGTGCTAGGATTAAATAGGCTACAAACGCCTATGGTGGGAATGATGAGCTGCATATAGTGCAGCTTCACTGTACAGGTACAGTCGTCACTCATCATATCGTGCCTCACTATTTGCGTCTTCGTTATATCACAGATTTTTATATCGTACATTTTTATTATTATTTTTCCACAGGGACTGCTACTGCAGAGCAATATAAGTACGAGCCAGGAGGAAACAATGCGTAAAAGATGGAGAGAATCCAAAGTTAGGGATCATTTCACACTAAAATCCAATGTGCCTATTGCAAAGCACAACTGGCTTAAGATACACATGGTAAAGAAAATATTATCTAATTTAGTATAGCCTACCACTCCTAGTTAGAAAAAAACACAAGCACATATTCACACACGACCTGCCATTTGCCACAACTGACCCCAAGACACTCAACACAGAGTGGCTCACGGTTTAGCCAGTTAATGGCCAGCCAACTCTACACTCTCATTCGCTGACTCTGATGGCCTCCAACTGGCCCTCCTTTTAAAGTCCGACGCAGCCAGTCACAGTCACAGATACAGTGGAACATGAGAATGGCGATTCCAAATGGACAAAAATAATATCTGCACCTCACATGCATATAGTATTTTTTTATGCGTAAAGCCTTAAAATCTATCCATTCTCTGGACCACTTATTCTCACTAGGGTCACAGGTATGCTGGAGTTTATCCCAGCTGACGTTGGGAGAGAGGCAGGGTGCTCCATGAACTGTTTACCAGCCGATCGCAGGGCACATATAGATAAACAAGCATTCACAGTCACATGCACCCCCAAGGACAATTTAGAGTCTTCAATTAACCTACCATGCACAGTTTTGGGTTAGGGTGAGAGAAAACCTATGCAGGCAGGGGGGGGGGAGCTTGGATTTGAACCCATGACCTCTGAACTGTGAGGCAGATGTGATAACCAGTTGTCCACCGTGCCCCCCTTAACATATATATACAAATAATGAAATAAATATATGTACTCTACTTCGCAGATTTCGTCTATTGTGCAGGTTGTCTGGAATGTAACATCTACGATAAATGGGGGATTACAGTAATTGATATTTACCCAATTTAATGGCTCATATGGCGGCACGGTGGACAACTGGTTATCACATCTGCTTCACAGTTCAAATCTGGCCCAGCCTGCATGGAGTTTGCATGTTCTCTCCGTGCCTGCGTGGGTTTTCTCCGGGCACTCCAGTTTCCTCCCACATCCCAAAAACATGCATGGTATATTAATTGAAGACTCTCAATTGCACGTAGACGTGAATGTGAGTGTGAATGGTTGTTTGTTTATATGTGCCCCGAGATTGGCTGGCGACCTGTTGATGGTGAACCCCGCTTCTCGCCCGAAGGTAGCTGGGATAGGCTCCAGCACGTCTGTAACCTTAGTGAGGATAAGCTGTACAGAAGAGGAATGAATGTATGAATGAATAATTGCTCATATTGGAGTGAGGCATCCTGAACCCTGTTCTTTCTGACTGAAGAGAGAAACATTTTTTTTTTAAGACTTTGGCCATTAAAATGCACAATCTTGAACTACATTAATTTTTATGAAGTATTGCTTTTGAGCTTTTAAAATAACTAAATGTCCTGACAAATTTTGAAATAAGATCACATCATTTTGGCTGTACGTGGACTCAATGTCTTTTCTGCCCCTTCACACTGATGCGAGCATTGTTCTGTCCACCACCACCCCTCCCGACCCCCCACCCCACCCCCGCCCAATCTTAGAGTCCTACGTGGCAGACTTTGATGGCAGAAGCTCCTTGCTGTATCGATTTAACCAAAAGTCGATGTCCACCGTGAAAGATGTCATCTCGCTGCTCTTTAAGAGTCAGCAGGCCAATGGGGTTTTGCTGCACGGCGAGGGCCAGAGAGGCGACTACATCACTCTGGAGCTCCACCGGGGGAAACTGGACCTCTACCTCAACTTAGGTGATGCATATTTTGTGGTTTAACACTTTAAACTGATAGCAAGAAATCCTCAGTTCATCATATAGCCACTTTCTGTATAGAGAAACATACTGTAGCTTACATTTTATCAGCATCATAGCATTTTTGTGTTTTGTCTACAAAACACTACCGTATGAGAAAATGATATTTGGACAGACAGTACTTAACAAATGTATTTGACAACCTGTTTACAAAAACAAGGATAGCATTCAAAATCACGTAGTGCTTTAATGCGGACAATGTTCATTTCAAACTGAATTCAACTTTTTATAGCCAAATTTGAGGCAGTTTACTGGGTTTTTTTGAGACGTCATAAATTAATGAAGCATAACTTTCAACCTCAGAAATTCACAAATGTTTCTGTACAGTTGTACAGGTCAGTAACTATAATTTCTCATCTAAATCAGTAATAATGTGCTTTACAATTTTTCCCCCATTTTTTGTAACAGTCCATTTGAAAATTCATGGATAACCATAACAATAATAATATTTCAGCATAAAAATGTTTGTTTGGGTTGAAGAGCTTCAACATTATTAGTCTATCTGGTTATTTAATTTCTTAAGCACTATATTTTTATTTTTATTTTCATAATACTATACAATGCAAAAGTCCATTATTGTATTTTAGAGATGGGAATTCCAGGGTCACTCTCAATCCGATATTATCATGAAATCTTACCAGCAATGGCATCTGTAAGGATTTGGCGCTTTGGAACCATATGGTCTTGGTTGAGTGCTGCTGCTGACAACAAAAATGTGTCAGATGTTTGTGTGCTTACTGACTCATGTCGAGATGCCCTTGAACAAGGCACCGATCCCAACCCGTAGTTCAAGAGATGCAGCACTGTTTGTGTGCCCCTTTGCAGTCTATGTTTAGTGTTGATGTTTATATCTCCCCTAGGATGCTTGCAGTGTCTGATCTGGATCTCTGTATGGTGTTCAACACAAAATACTGTATACAGCGGAGTTTAAATTTAATTTTGTGTTGAGGGATTTTAATCGGTATGATATATTAAAAATTAATCAAAATATACTGCAATTGGCTGGCAAACAGTTTCGCCCAGTCAACTGGGATAGACTCCAACTCACAAAAGCAGTGTCAAAATTGGATGGATGGATAATCGATGTATACAGTATGGTTTTACAGTCCGATGAAAAGCCAATTTATCAAGTTAACATTTTTTAGGATGGAGAGAAAAATAAACAAGAAACAACAGTAATAGATAGAACTATCAGAAGAAATATATGTATTTTCCTTGACCTCGGATACAGGCAGAATTACCATATGTATTGATATTTTGTCTTGCCTCTACCCTATTTAGCGTGACCTCTTTCACTACTACACTTTTTTTGATTTATCATTGTTTTTATAATCACCACCTGCAGGCATGCAAGGAGCAGTGTCAGAGTGAAGGGGCGCACAAACTGTGCTGCACCTCTTTAGCTCGATTTGTGTTATAGGGGATCACCCCTTGCTTAAGGGCACTTTGACAGTAGTCAGAAAGCAGACGATCACATCTCTCCAAAATCTAGTTGCCATTTTGCTTGTTTCAAAGCCCAAGTCCTTACAGATGAGCTACTGCTGCCTTCATATACGTAGTCATACTTGTATAGCATGGAGTGAACGCATATTTAAGGTTAAAAAAATAATTACAAAAATCAATTGCACAAAAGTGCAACACCGCAGGGAGCTCTTTCTGTAAAAACAAAAATGAAATGTAACCCTAATTAATGCTAACACTAACGTCCCACTATTTATTGCTGTGAAAAAGGTCATTAAGACAACAAATGTAGTGGGTTTTTTTTGTGTGTTTTTTTTTTTTTTTACATTATCTAACAATGGCCAACACACAGTTCAAGAATTGGTGTCCTGGACGCAACTGACCCCACTTGCACACGTTCGACTCACCTGACACCACCTCCCCCCACCCCCTGCTGTTTTTCCAGACGACAGCCCTCCGAGGTTGAGCTCCCCCCGCATTGCCATTACGGTGGGCAGCCTTTTGGACGACCAGCATTGGCACGCCGTGCACGTGGAGCGCTTCAACAAGCACGTCAACCTCACAGTGGACGCCCACACACACCACTTCCAAACCCAAGGGGAGGCGTACTCACTGGAGGTGGACTACGAGGTGAGCAAATTAGCATGAAGTGGTCCGAATCAGTTCGTATAATTGGAGTGCACTTGACGCATTTATCCCGTAAGCAGAACATTGGTAACACCACGCATGTGAGAAGTGGTTGAAGTATTCTCTCTCCAGGACTGTAGGGGGGGAAAAAGCCCAACATTTAATAGCGGAGGAACTGTATAAAGTATGGATTGAACACCTCCATGCTCCTTCTGCATTATACATGCAGGCGAGTGCATATTCAGGATCCCTTTAAAGCCTCCTCCTTTTAAAAGTAGTCAGCCGGACATAATGCTTTCAACTCATGCACCTAGCATTAATTAGGGGGCCAAAGCTGATAAAATCTCAACTGTTAAAAAGAGACGTTTCAACCGTGCACGCCGCGCAAGAACTGGCGGGCATAAGTAATGGCTCAATTCCTGAAAACCTTACCTTTTAATGACCACAAACTCCAACCCATTAATAATCAAATGCTGGAACAGCCTTCCCGGAAGACGTTTGCCGAACGGCTGTGGGGATTTGTTTTACAGGGAGCCGCATCATCTAAGTGAGCTTGGCTTGCATTCCACAGTCTCAGCGATATGAGATCGGATGGGTTGAGGTCAGAGCTCTCAGTTAAGTTCTTGGAACGCCGCTTTGGGAGCTCTCTTTAGGGGAAAGTGACTTGTAATAACTAGGTTAAAATAGCTTAAAATTTAGAAAGTGATGTGTTTTAAACATGCATGGTGACAGTCTGAGTATTTTCTGTTGAACCCTTGAACCCTGGTGTCTCATAGTGGTGGAGTTACTTGCACGGCTTGAACCATTCAGACAGCCCAACTTTGGGTTTGCATGCATGGGTTTTCTCCGGCATCCCGCACAACCCAAAAATGACTAATGTCAATCTCCAATCAGTTGCCTCAACCAAAGGGCTGATACAAGATTTGGATTCTGCGTTATATGGTTGGTGCCCACTGCTCCTCAGGCATGAATGGCTGAAAAAAAGTATATTTTCCTTTACCTATGTCACAGCTGAGCTTTGGCGGAATCCCACTTCCTGGAAAACCTGGCACGTTCCTCAGGAAGAACTTCCAGGGTTGCATGGAGAACCTTTACTACAATGGCATCAATATCATAGACCTGGCCAAACGACGCAAGCCACAGATACACAGCGTGGTAAGTTTGAAATATTTTCAAAATATGGTGGTGGCTACTATTCGACCTACTTAAAGAATTGAACGCATCCTTTTAGATTGAAAAACACACTTGCATTGAGGGCCAACCTCTACTAGTATTTGACGAGCATTCTTACTCATCACATCTTTTTTTTTGCAAATGTCAGCCACTTGTACCCCAGAGTTCTGCCCTTGGACCATTCTTTTTCTGTTAGCCGATTCTCTCTCGGTAAGAAATTTTACTATTTACTAATTTTAACGCAGCTTTTCCAGCCATGGCAGTCTTAAGTGTCTGCAGACAGGAAATACACAACAGACCATGTAATGTGAGTGACCATGTGAATTGTATCTCCGCCTATGAAAACATTTTATTCAGTGTTGAGCCAGGCAAAACGTTATGAAGAACTGTTTAATTGTTAATGTTAGTTAGGGGTAGCATGGTGGACGACTAGCACATCTCCCTCAAAGTTCTGAGGGCAAATCAAATCCAAGCCCCGCCTGTGTGGAGTTTGCATGTTCTCCCCGTGCCTGCGTGGGTTTTTTCCAGGTACTCCGGTTTCCTCCCACATCCCAAAAACACGCCTGGTAGGCGGGAGTGGGTAGTAACGCGCTACATTTACTCAAGTAACATTTTCCATAAACTGTACTTGTTAGAGTACTTTAAATGCACCGTACCTTTACTTGAGTATTTATGTGAAGAAGGATCGATACTTTTACTCCATTACAATGATCGACATGCCGTTCGCTACTTTTATTTATCCATTCTTGTGTGTGCCTGTCACTTTTTAGACTCCATCTTCGACTTCCGCATAGGGCGCCCGTCGCGCCAATCCCTAATGTCATTTGACTCCAATTTACCAATCAGACGGAACAAGTCAGTCACATGATCGCGCACGTAGCTTTCGCGTGCCAATCAAAAGGAGTCATTTTGGGGGGAAACTGCCACGCGACTGTGTCAATTTTATTGACTCCAAAAAACAACAGCTTTATCATGCAGCTCTTAAATTGTGACTGCACAAACCTGGATATTTCAGCCCACTTCTAACTTGAAAAAACATCTTGCAGTTGCAGATGTTTCTGTTGTTTTGGCAGTGGATATGGCAAAATTAGCACTATCCCTATGGTGTCGCACACGCACACACAAACAATAAGTCTGTTCAGCAAACAGCTTCTTCATGAAGTCATTTAAGCGAATAAAGGAAATAATGTTTCTGTAGGGCCCAACGTATGTGTTGTTGGTTTTTGGGCAGTTAAAATTTGAAATGGTGGCAGGTGTGTGTCGACTCCCATATATTATTATTTTTTTTATTTTTTTTTATTTTGATGTTCATACTCTGATTAAAAAAAAAAAATCAGAAGTTACTCACAAGTTACTCTTTACTTGAGTAGTTTTTTAATTGAATACTTTCCTACTCTTACTCAAGTAAATATTTGGATGACTACTTTTTACTTTTACTTAAGTCATATTATTCCAAAGTAACAGTACTCTTACTTGAGTACCATATTTGGCTACTCTAAGCACCTCTGATGGTAGGTTGATTGAAGACTCTAAATTTCCCGTAGGTGTGAATGTGAGTGTGAATGGTTGTTTGTTTATTTGTGCCCTGCGATTGGCTGGCGACCGGTTCAGGGTGTACCCAGCCTCTCGCCCGAAGATAGCTGGGATAGGCTCCATACAGAAAATGGATGGATGGATGGATGGATGTTAGTTAGGATTATTTTTATATAAAATATTCAGACCACAACAACTCAAAAAAATGCACACTTTAACTATTCCTTCAAAATCTTTTCATGCTCCCTTTTTGAGGCACTTTAGGATGGTTTGTTTAAAAGCATGTGAATTTGAATAATGAATATTGAATATTTGAATATTTTTGTTCTTTCATTTTACTAAACCTGGGGCTAACGAAATGAACTCGAACTTTCTTTAAAACTGAGGATTTACAAGGGTGACCCCTTTTTGCTTAATCAGATAAATAATATACATACGATTAATATTAATATTAACAGATTATATTATTATTATTATTATTGGTAGATTAGTCGAATTTTTTAAAGCATTCATCAGACCCCCATAACTGAATTTTATTTTATTTTATTTTTTTTAATTAAATCATTTGTCTTTGATGGTTGTCTTCCAGAGATTAAAGATTTATGAACAAAACATATTTATTGTTTGAGGTACTTAAAAACATTTATATTGATCAACCTGAATACTTTCACATAAACACATTACCCAAACATATATTTTTTATATAACAGGAAGATTTTTGGACTTAAGGAATTTTGGGAAGAAAATTGGAAGGAGGGACCAGTAAAGAGCCCATCATTTCCAACGTGATGGCGCGATTTGGAGGGTCCGAAAATCAGACAGTAACCACCGTGCAAACCTTCGCACAGCATCTCGCCCAAGCCAATCCCTGGCCTTTAAAGTGTGATTGGGGCATTAAAAGTCCTTTGCTGACAACAAGAGTAGGGAGGCGGAGAGAGAGAGCAGCTGCAATGATGGGAGCTATAATGGAATTTCAATGGGACAATCTCCCTGAGGTTGATGGAGGGGAATCTCATTGCGAGTCAAGGAGCTGTGATTGCTCTGCTCTACTCTGCACTGCCCTGCGGGCGGCGATAAGTCCTCGGCCCACTCCAATGCCGCCGGTCGCCTGTCCCGGACATGACGCCTGCACTGTGCAGGATACAACCCCAGTTTAAATTTAACTCATTTCGCTCCATGGACGATAAATGAAGTCATTTTTGTCAGTTCTTGAGGGATTTTAGAGTCACTTCTGTGAGGTTTTTCATGTAATTGCCTGGGGTTTTATCAATGTCATTCAAATGACCTTTTTTGGACACACTAGTTAGAAAACAACCTTGATGCTACTTGTCAAGTATGTGTATGTAAACTTCTGTAGTGTTTGTAAATCTTAATTATATACAATTCAGCAAAATGTATTAAAACGGAGCAGGGGGTGCGATATGTGGTCTGCATGCTTCACATGCACACATCAGCACACTAACTGCCAAGTGTAATTCAGCAGCTTAGTCATTAAGTGCTGCCTCCATGAGTGAAAATACAATTTTATGAATACTGAGGTAGTGACAGTAGCAGATTCATGCAAGCGTCATTCACTTGCAGTCTGGACGCAGCGGGCGAACAGCTCCTGCTCTGAATGCAGCTGCGAGGGAGTTTCCAAAAGTCTCTAATAACGCCAGAAAAAGTTGCTAGATTTGCCGCTAATCACTTTTTTGAAAAACATTTGCTGGGGAGGTGGTCTCTATCGTAGCAAAATATCAAATGGAAAAAAAAGGTTGCTAAATTGGCAACACTGTAATAAGGACACGTTGCCATCAGCTAGCGGCATGCCTCGTCATTATGGTTAGGGTTACTTGCCATTGGCACACACATTGGTGATGAGCAGTGGCGCATATGCACAGGCGCAAACGTCAAAACCTGCTGGTTTCAGCGGGGTAAATAAAAGGGTGAAAAGTGTCCTATAATTCCGGATCAGGAGTGTCAAACTCCTCCCTAACAGTACCCACCCTACTTGGAGTCCTGTACGGGGTCCTGGAGAACAGTCCTGCTAGGGACTCCCTTGTTCTGCTGGGGGACTTCAATGCTCATGTAGGCAATGACAATGAGACCTGGAATTGGAAAGAACAGCCCCCCTGAATAGAACCCAAGCGGTGTTCTGTTATTGGACTTTGCTCTTCACAGATTGTCCATAATGAACACTATGTTCAGACATAGGGATGTCCATACGTGCACTTGACACCAGGACACCCTAGGTCACAGTTCAATACTTGACTTTGTGATCTTATCATCAGACTTCCGCCTGCATGTCTTCGACACCCAGTTGACGACAGGGGTGCAACTGTCAACTGTCCAACTGATGGTGTGTTGGCTCAGATACCAGTCACGTTTGGCAGACTCGAATGTATTGTGCGGGACCCCTGTCAGAAGGAGTTTCAACTCTCACCTCCAGCAGAACTTCGACCACGTCCAAATGGGACATGTTCTGTGCCTTAATTGTTGAAGCAGCCGACTGGAGCTGTGGCTGTAAGGTGGTCAATGCCTGGCATAGCGGCAATCCCCGAACCCAGGGACACCGGAGGTGAGAGATGCCATCAAGCAGAAAAAAGAGCCCTATCGGGCCTTTTTGGCCAGTGGGACTCCAGAGGCAGCTGATGGGTACCAGCAGGCAGAGCAGAATGTAGCATTGGTGAGCGCAAAGGTAAAAGCTCAGGCATGGAATGAGTTTGGTGAGGCCTGGAGAACACTTTCTTGATGGCTTCGAAGAATTTCGTGTCTATTATCCAACGTCTTAAGAGGGGTAGCAGTGCACCATCAACACTGTCCAGAGTGTGTATGGGGAGCTGGTGACCTCAACTTGAGACATTAAAAGGAGGTGGGGAGAGTTTCCCTTCGAAGACCTCTTCAAGTCCACTGACACACCTTTCTATGAGGAAGCAGCGACTGGGCACTAGGGCAGACCTGGGGTGATGGTCTCCAGAGGTGGGAAGCAACGAAGTACTTGTACCTCGTTACTGTTTTAAGTACCCTATTTTCGCGACCATTTGGCACACCGTATTAAAAGGGCAGTCTCAGTTACGGGGTCTATTTCTGTGTTTAACACATACATAAGGCGCACCATATTATTGGGCGCAGGCATGGTAAAACATACGCTATCTTAAAACATACGCTAGCATACATGAACGAAGATAAACCAAAACAGGAAGTGTAGGTACTCACATTGGTCGACGAGTGAGTACGGAAGGCTAATAAAGAGTCGCGATTTTGCTACATTTTGCAGTTCCTGCACCAATTACGACTCTCTCTCTGTCTGGGATGCTCAGAACTACTTCGTCTAGCTCCTTCCAGAATTTCTCTTTCACCTCTAGGTCACATCCTACCTGTGGGGCATAGCCACTAATCACATTATACATAACACCCTCAATTTCAAGTTTCAGCCTCATCACTCGATCTGATACTCTTTTCACCTCCAAGACATTCTTACCCAACTCTTCTTTTAAAATAACCCCGACTCCATTTCTTTTCCGTATCTATACCATGGTAAAATAATTTAAACCCTGCCCCTAAACTTCTAGCCCTACTGCCTTTCCACCTGGTCTCCTGGACACACAATATATCAACCTTTCTCCTAATCATCATGTCAACCAACTGTCATTGTCCCAACATTCAAAGTCCCCACATTCAGTTCTAGGGTCTGTGCTTTCCTCTTCTCTTTCTGCCGAAGAACCCGCTTTCCACCTCTTCTTCTTCTTCGACTTCGACTGAATCGACTTCGACTGAATCTGGATTAAATAAACTTTAATATTATAAACACGAGAAATAAAATTTGCGATAAAATACATCAATGGTATTTGTTTGTTGTTTTGTATTTAAATAGATAACATGAATTCTCCTGTCTCTCTATCTTCTATTTATCTATCTCCAACTACCTTTCTTTTTTATGTAAATCTTTTTTCAAAGGCCAACAACAAAACAACCCCAAAAACAGGAATGTCCTTCAATAAAAAGCCAAACTTCAAACTATTAACAGTCCCTACCTCGGAGTTGATAAAGGGCATTAAAAAAAAAAAAAAACATTAATTCAATTGTGTTATATTCTTTGTTACAGCCACGTTGCTCTGCACACGACAAACAGGTCTGTCTTTTACTTTAGTGAACAGATAATCTGCCTCCCACCTGTCTTGGAAGTTAACTGTTTTCCATCTTTCGTTTAGCCACTTTAGGGAAGGGGAAGTGTAAATTTGCCCGAGGAGACTGGTAGCACAGTTGCTAACGATAGCAAAAGAAAGGGAAGGGGCCCTCGCCGGTCTAGACTGATGGGCCAACACACTAGCAACGAATTCTGGGATTTGTAATAGTAGTGCCGCATGTGCTATATAGTGGCGGGCCAGCTCTAATACACATTTGATATAGTCTTGCAGGCCAAATATAATTACATCGTGGGCCAAAATTGGCCTCCGGGCCTGAGTTTGGCATATATGGCGTAGTGGGTCAGATGTGGCCTGCGGGCCGGGAGTTTGGCACATATGTTCTGGATCCTTGGGGTATTTTGACCAAAGCATGTTATTAAGACAAGTGGGAACTGTTTGAAATTGGGAATACAAAAGCATAACATGTCTCTTTAAGAATTACCTGCTGAGGCTCACTTGAACTGTTGCCAACCAAAATAACACCAACAGAGGCATCTAAACAGTCTCTCAGATTAAATGTTTTATATTATTCCAAAAATGTGTTTGTACAAGTGAATGGCCCTCACAAAAAACTAATGCCTCCCTATTTTCCCCTTAAAAAAACTAAACAGCTACAGTAAATGTAATTTTCTAAGTGCATACAGTAGATGTTATTGTTCATACACAGTCATTAAAGAGTCTTCTGATGAGCCCTACAACCGTAACAGCAGCAGGTAAGGAAAGTTTCTTTCAGATGAATCCAAGTGTGGAGACTTCCCCCGTGTTGTAAACGACTTCCCTGAACAGTATTACAGATGATCTCACATTATGTGGTGATGGCTTCTTTAATGACGATTACCGTTTCGGCAGACTGATGTAGTTGCTCCACAGTGTTATGTCTGACCATGTTTATGCTCTGGGGAACTACGTGACATTTACAGTATATCTCTTCCAGTTTGACTCAGTTCTTGACGTTTCTCTACATTATACAAAAAATGTGTTGTGTTGTACAAATAAAGGCCTCTTCCCTAATTGACGCATTCCCCAATGTGCAGTTGAGTCAAGGAACTTCCCGGGCCTGTCGTGGTCCTACTAGTTACTGTTTTACTATGTCAGCATGGCCGCTTATTTAAATATTGATCGTGGTTGCATCAAACTTAAGTCTTGTGTTGTTCTTGGTCTTTAAGATACACCTGAATTTGTAAATATTACAATAAATGGTTATTTTGTTTTTGTTTTGTTCTCTTTGGTTTGGTAAGGTTGGCAATTTCATGTGTCGGTCAAGTTTCCTAGTTTCCTGGGGGTTTTTTGTTGTTGTTTTTCGCCCCATCTTGGAGGATATTGATTTTTGGCTCCAATTAGCACCTCCTGGGAATGACGGGGGTGTTGTAGATGTGAAAGGCTGGCCTGGACAGACCGTCTTCCAAAATTATCCGGAGGTGTGAAAGCTTTAAAAGAGATGGTGTTACGAAGACGCGATCAGAGTTGAATTACCAATACCAATTAACTTAGCCTCATAGAATAGAGGACAAGAGCTGTGTCAAAAAGTCTACTTTTACAAAGAAAATGCTCAGTCTTAATGGACAATTATAAAGAATTATTCATAAAGCTCTTTAATTTGATTTTACTATATTATCTACCACTCCAGAACCTTGGGAAATTAGTTAATACGTGCAGCTCAGACCCTTTCATCTATGTTTGGTAGCTACAAAACATATGTAAATTTCCTGGTGGAAAAAACACCACATTATGAGGCTAACAAATGTTTACATCAGCAGATTTTGCCTTGTTTCCTTTAAAAACATACATTTTAAGTTCATATTTATGGCTAACTGGGATGCAAACGTCGATTAACATGCTGACTAGCTGGCTAGTCAATGTTGTTGCTTGAAAGATATACTAAACAAAGAAAAAAAACATTGACCTTGCTTAATATTTTAGAGGTTCCCATTATTTGCATTTTGTTCAATATTAACTTCACTTTTTGGTGTGTTTCTTTTGGAACCAGTAAAGTAAAATCAGTAGGTCATTTTACTTGGGGGGGAAAAAGGAAACCATCCATCCATTTCCTGTTCCGCTTATCCTCACAATGGTCGCGGGCATGCTGGAGCCAATCCCAGCTACCTTTGGGCGAGAGGTGGAGTATACCCTGAACTGGTTGCCAGCCAATCGCAGGGCACATAGAAACAAACAACCATTTGCACTCATGTTCACACCTATGGGCAATTCAGAGTTGCCAATTAACCTACCACGCATGTTTTTGATGTGGGAGGAAACCGGAATGCTGGGAGAAAACCCACGCAGGCATGGGGAGAACATGCAAACTCCACACAGGCGAGGCCAGGATTTGAATCCCGGTCCTCAGAACTGTGAGGCAGATGCGCTAGCCAGTCGGTCACCATGCCCCCGAAAAAAGGAAACATTGACTTTATTTTTTTTCTACAATTATATTATGTAAACCACATAATAACATTTCTTGTTGTATTTATCTCACATAATCTAAGTTAAGGGAATTGGTTTACAAGAATAGATTAAAGTTTGGCATTTATTTAGTTTGCGTTTCTGTTTGAATGGTCAACATAAACATATTTCGGTTACAGCAGAAGGGAAAAAGAAAATAATGTTATTAAAATTATATATAAAATCTGAATGATCTGTTATTTTGAGAGATTTGTTAAGAGGTAGTATATCGATGGTGAGACAGACTATCTTGCTGCTGCATCTATTCACTGTGCAGTAGCATGTGCTGAACAGACAGTGTATCGTCCATGTATCTGACTGACATCCTAAATGGGAATAGGAACAGTCAACAAAAAAGTTTTAGATTTATGATGTTTTAAAGCTGCCATAATTTTGCATCAGTCGCACAACTTCAAGCGATGAAATGAATAGAGTTCAATTATTTCAGTCCGGGTGAAAGTAAGACATGTATCCAGCTGACTTCACAAAAGGGAATAATAACATTCCACAAAAAGTCTTAGATTTATGATCTTTTAAAGGTGTCCTATTTTGCATCCAAGGCAGACAACTGTCTGCTGATGCATTGCAACAGTTGGAGTTTAATTATTTGTTGGGTGAGAGAAATCCAACTGACTTCCCAAATGGGAATACAACTATTCCACAAAAATTCTCAGATTTAGGATGTTTTAAATATGTCAGGTGTTGTATCAAAGCCTTACAAGCTGATGCATTGAAACAGTTTGAGTTTAATTATTTCGGTCTGGGTGAGAGAGAGGTTTCACTCGCGGTTCTGTAGCCATATGCTCCGTGCCCGAGCATGTCAACTTGATTTCCATACAAATAGAATTCCATCTCACGTGAGACATGCTCTCCTAAAAAGAGGTGTAAATTGGAGCCTGTGTCACACTCTAGGGCAATGTGACCTTCTCGTGCTCGCAGCCCCAGCTGGCGGCTTGTACCTTCCTGAGCTCCAACAGCAGCTTCCTGACACTTCCGTCAGCAGTGGCGGGGGCGTCTGCCACGGGGGGCTTCTCCGCCCGCTTCCACTTCCGCACGTGGAATGCCGAGGGGCGGCTGCTGTCTGCGCCACTTGGCCCGAGCCCCCAGAGAGTGCAGATACACATCCACAACGGCCGGCTGCAGCTGACCCTGCACACCTCCGGGCCTAAGTCTGAGGTCTCTCCAGGTGAGCGGAAAGGTGACACGCAAACAGAATTTAATCAGCTTGTAAAAGAGTGCCGTGGAAACAACATCAATTGCTGTATACTCGTCGCCGCCTTGAGCAGCATATCGAGTGGAAAGACAGAACAAATAACTCTTTGGTTGCCATTTCGTTGGTTCTCCTGCAGATTACACAGTCAATGATGGATTGTGGCATTCTGTGAGTCTGGAGACAAGCAATTTCCTCATTCGTCTGACGGTGGATAGCGAGCCGCCGTCTGAGATCGAACTGTCGGCGGCTCTGGAATCGAGAGGCAGATTTTACTTTGGAGGTTGGTGTGTATGAATCTTTTCTCCCCCTCATAGACCTTTTCAAATTGTTTGTAAACAATAGGCTAAGTTGTTCCGAGTGGCAGAATGTGAGTGATGCCACTGACCTGAACTGTAAACGATGAAAAAAACTTGTTTGGGGTTGAACCACACCATCAAATACTCCTAAAAGGTTTAGTTTTTTTCCGATATCCTTAAAAACAAAAGACATTCAAAAGTAATCCATTAGAAACTGTGGGTGAAGAGGATCAATCAAGTGGATGTCATACATAGTTAGTACATAGTGTACATGTACATAGTACAGAAAAGATCGCAAGACTGCTAAATGGCAAAACAAGTGGACCCAAGGTAAGTAGAGGACTAAAGGCAATCCTTTAGCAGTTTATTTGAATGGAACAAACCGTTTTAGCCCAAAAAGTTAAACTAGAAAGGAAGGAGAACAGGTGACTGTGGTAGAAGGCAGGCTGATTAGGAAATAACTGGCAGATGGATGAGCACTGGTGCAGCATGTAGCATAAACTGAGAAAGACACACACACACAAAAAAAAAAAAGAAAAAAAAAATATATATATATATACATATATATATATATATATATATATATATATATATATATTAAATCACTGGAGATGAAGTGGGATGGAAACACATGGAAGCACTACGAAACTTGGAAACATTTTCTGGCAGAGTAGTGAGTCTGAGACAGGCTTTTCCGGAGGAGTTGATGAGTGGTAATCGGAATCTGGTGTACCCTGCTGCAGCTCTGTGACTGGTCAGCCACACTCCCTGCGACACGCTAACACTGCAGAAAGAAAGAAAAAAGCACAGCACAACAAGACCGGACTATGACCAAAACTGAACATGCAAATTATCGGCACTGCTTGCATAACATTTTCTTTTTGGCTGACACGTCACACATTCCATGGTAGAGAAGAAAGCTAAAATTATCATTCAAGCAATTTATAATGTTTTCTCAATTGTTTTGCCTTGGTCAAATGACATTGAATTTTTATTTATTTTTTTAGTAGTGAAAGGCTCCATCTTCTGCCAATTTCGTGTGATGTCATGGTGAAAAGGTCTATAGCACTAGTAAAACTCAAAGGACATACACGGTGTCATTTCCTTCCAGGCTGTCCTGCTGCTGACTGTCCATCTCCAGCATTCCAGGGCTGCATGCAGCTCATCTCCATCAACGGTCAGCCGATGAACCTCAGTCATGTGCAGCAAGGCATGCTGGGAAACTTTAACCACCTTAACTTCGACACGTGCGCCATCACAGACAGGTAGACTCTCGTTTTGATGTTGTGTTATATAAAATGTGTAAAATAATGGCCTTCATTCTTATTGACGCCAGATGCGTTGTTCACTCAAAACAAACACCACACCCCGAATTTCTTCTCTCTGTGAATCAGGGATTAAGACAACAGTGAAATCTAAGAATTCCTGACCTGCTATCTGTGGATTAGGGAACATTGCATCATATTGCCCAAGACAAATTCTTCAAAGCCCAACCCTCTCAACTGTGTAGTGAATTGCTTTGAATTGACCTGTCACAGTTGATCTTAATTTGATTAATAATATCTTTTCAAACTTTTCCGGTGTTTCAGTGTTTTGCACTTTGGTCCTTCACCACACCCGACTCGTGTAACCAATAGAGTTAAGAGATTTGCTTTCAAGCTATTCTGAACACATTAGATTGGTTATTAATTTGTAAAAACAAAAATAATAATAATAAATAACAGACCACGAGGGGACTGAATAATAGGACCATCCATCCATCCATTTTCAACATCGCTTATCCTCACTAGGGTCCCGAATTTGCTGTGGCCTATCCCAGCTGACTTCGGGCGAGAGGCAGCGCACACCCTGAAATGGTTGCCAGCCAATCACACGGCACATATAGACAAATAAGCATTCACAGTCACATTCATACCCAAGGACAATTTAGAGTCTTCGATTAACCTAGCATGCATGGTGGAATGTGAGAGGAAACTGGAGCACCTGGAGAAAACCCACGCAGGCACAGAGGGAACATGAAAACTCCATAAAGGAAGGCCATATTTGAATCCAAGACCTCAGAACTGTGAGCTGGCTGTTCCGACCAGTCACTCACCATGCCACCTCTAAAAGGATCAGTTAGTGAAAAAATAAGAAATTGACCAAATTTGGACATTTTTCCACCCGGCAGCGATGAAATACAATTTAGCTTGTAAATGTAGGTCAGTGCTTCTCATAAAGTTGATACAAGCAGAGAAGGTCTTGCTGGTCCTTATCTTTCCCCACCAGTGAATACAGACAAATGCCCATGGTGTGAAAATAACTAGATTTTAACAAATGGCAAACACATGATCCAAGATGGCAGCAAAAGTGTGCCGAGTGCTGTTTGGAAGTCTACTGGTGAGACACTCCCCGATGGCGGCGGCAAGCGCAGTGACAGGAACATCCAATTAAGTGGCAACAAAAGCGGGTGACAGTCTTCCCTGGCAGAGGTCTATGCTAACGAGCTTGCTACTTGCTGCCCGGCGTGCAGTGCGCCATCCCTCATTAGATAACTCAGCTGCAGGGCTGCTGAAACAGGTGCGACGGGCCGACCACCTTCGTGAAGGTCCGGATGTGACTGCGAGTATTGGTAGCTGCTGTTTTTTCTCCTCGTTAACTCCCTGGGGAATGTCGCTCCTTTCCAGTTTCTTGCCTTTGGACACGGTGACTACCAACAGATACTAAATATACGCATACTTTTTAAATCCCTTTTTTCTGTCAGCAATACCTTTGATTTACTGAGATATTTGAATACAAGGTTTCAAAATAATGAGCCCATTAAAAATGAGAAATGTATTGCTTTATATTCAGTTGGGTTCAGAATAATGGCAGTGTGCTTGAAAATGGCTAAAGCTATTTAAAAATATATACATATGAGAATATAACAGTTGCATACAACAATTGTAATTTATAATGTTTTACAGTGGGTACGGAAAGTATTCAGACCCCCTTAAATGTTTTACTATTTGTTATATTGCAGCCATTTGCTCAAATCATTCAAATTAATTTTTTTCCAGATTAATGTACACACAGCAACCCATATTGACAGAATAAAAAACAGAATTGTTGAAATTTTTGCAGATTTATTAAAAAAGAAAAACTGAAATATCATACAGCCATAAGTATTCAGACCCTTTGCTCAGTATTTAGTAGATGCACCCTTTTGAGCTAATACAGCCATGAGTCTTTTTGGAAATGATGCAACAAGTTTTTCACACCTGGATTTGGGGATCATCTGCCATTCCTCCTCACAGATCCTCTCCAGTTCTGTCAGGTTGGATGTGAACGTTGGTGGGCAGCCATTTTCAGGTCTTTCCAGAGATGCTCAATTGGGTTTAAGTCAGGGCTCTGGCTGGGCCATTAAAAAAAAAAAGTAACTGAATTGTTCTGAAGCCACGCCTTCGGTATTTTAGCTGTGTGCTTAGGGTCATTGTCATTTTTGAAAGTGAACCTTCGGCCCAGTCTGAGGTTCTGAGCACTCTGCAGAAGGTTCTTGTCCAGGATATCCCTGTACTTGGCCGCATTCATCTTTTCTTCGATTGCAACCAGTCTTCCTGTCCCTGCAGCTGAAGAACACACCCACAGCATGATGCTGCCACCACCATGCTTCACTGTTTGGACTGTATTGGACAGGTGATGAGCAGTGCCTGGTTTTCTCCACACATGCCACGTAGAATTAAGGCCAACAATTTCTATCTTGGTCCCATCAGACCAGATAATCTTATTCCTCACCATCTTGGAGTCCTTCAGGTTTTTTTTAGCAAACTCCTTGTGGGCTTTCATGTGTCTTGCACTGAGCAGAGGCTTCCGTCGGGCCACTCTGACACTGGTGGAGGGCTGCAGTGATGGTTGACTTTCTAGAATTTTCTCCCATCTCCTGATTTCATCTCTGGAGCTCAGCCACAGTGATCTTCGGCTTCTTCTTTACCTCTCTCACCAAGGCTCTTCTCCCCCGATTCCTCAGTTTGGCCGGACGGCAAGCTCTAGGAAGGCTTCTGGTCGACCCAAACGTCTTCCATTTCAGGATTATGGAGGCCACTGTGCTCTTAAGAACCTTAAGTGCAGCAGAATATTTTTTTGATCTGTGCCTTACCACAATTCTGCCTCTGAGCTCTTCAGGCAGTTCCTTTGACCTTATGATTCTCATTTGCTCTGACATGCACTGTGTGCTGTAAGGTCTTATATCGACGGGTGTGTGGCTTTCCACATCAAGTCCAATCAGTATAATCAAACAAAGCTGGACTCCAATGAAGGTGTAGAACCATCTCAAGGATGATCAGAAGAAATGGACAGCACCCGAGTTAAATATATGAGTGTCACAGCAAAGGTTCTGAATACTTATGGATGTGTAATATTTCAATTTTTCTTTTTTAATAAATCTTAAAAAATACATAGCATTAATCAAGCCTGGCTGCTAATGTGATGTAATGCTAATATTTCCGCAGCTGATACGATATCCTTTGTTAATCAATATATATCCATCCATCCATCCATCCATTTTCTGAGCCGCTTCTCCTCACTAGGGTCGCGGGCGTGCTGGAGCCCATCCCAGCTGTCATCGGGCAGGAGGCGGGGTACACCCTGAACTGGTTGCCAGCCAATCGCAGGGCACATAGAAACAAACAACCATCCGCACTCACATTCACACCTACGGGCAATTTAGAGTCTCCAATTAATGCATGTTTTTGGGATGTGGGAGGAAACCGGAGTGCCCGGAGAAAACCCACGCAGGCACGGGGAGAACATGCAAACTCCACACAGGCGGGGACGGGGATTGAACCCCGCACCTCAGAACTGTGAGGCTGACGCTCAAACCAGTCGGCCACCGTGCTGCCCATCAATATATATATTATATATATTATAATATTATAATATTTGTTTTATTTATTTCCTTACATACAAATGCATTGAGAATAACAGAAAGAAATGTGTTATTCATTTACACAACATAAAGTAAAATAAATGTCAAGTTATTAAAAAACTAGCAGTCCTTGCATTTTCTTCACTACTGTAGAAACTGAATAAAGCTTGAAAGATTTGGTTTTCCTGTGAATCAATCAACTAATATTTTGTTTCAGTCATTCATTAATTTTCCATACCGCTTATCCTCACTAGGGTTGCAGGCTTGCTGGAGCCTATCCCAGATGACTCTGGGTGAGAAGCGGGTTCCAGCCTGAACTGGTCAGCCAACCAATTGGATGGCGCACATAAACAAACAACCATTGGCACTCACATTCACACCTAAGGGCAATTTAGAGTCTTCAATTAACCTCCGGTGCATGTTTTGGGGATGTGGGAGGAAACCGGATTGCCCGGAGAAAACCCACGCACACACGGGAGAACATGCAAACTCCACACAGGTGAGGCCCGGATTTGAACCCAGTTCCTCAGGACTAGGAGGCATATGTTCTAACCAGTGAAGCACCGTGGTACCTGATTTGTTTAAATTTATGAGAACCTCTTCACTTCTGTGTTGCATAGGGTTGACTAACTTCAGGCACCTGTGAACTGATATTCCAGCCCACTAGAATAGGTCCACAAATCCTTTTTGCTTTCCTGTGAACACTTAACTAATGTTTAGTTGTATAAGCTGTGTTGACTGTGAAAGGAAGATTAGTCTTTTGGGGTCCAGGGGCCACAGACAGTTTGTCAGACAATCAACAAACTCTCAAATGAAGCCACAGTTCATTGTGAAGACAGTAAAGGATGGTGGTACAAGCATTTTGATATCAGAATATTTCTCATACTATAGTGTTGGGCCTATTAATGGCACACCAGGGATCAGTTTGAATATATCAGTATACTTGACAAGGTCATGTTGCCTTACGCTAAAGAGGAAATGCCCCCTGAAATGGGTCTTTCAACAAGACAGCAGTACAAATTCACCATTTTGTATTGCATCCACCTTAATTATTGAAAAGTATTGCTATTATCAGGGATACGGCCCTGTACTTACAGTACTATGTCACAGATCAATACCAAATGATGCCAACAAGATTAACCGTATTGAGTGAACAGCCCAATACCCAAAATCCAATACAGAACGAGTGAGGTGACACCAAAAATGCTGTTTCTGAAGCCCAAAAAGGAAGCAGAATTATGGAACGAAAAGCAGTTTACAAATGCCAGAAGTTGGTCGACCCCGTGTGTAGCAGTTAACAGAAGCAGAAACTAAAAATTTTAGTTACGTGATTCACAGGACAACCAGTTCAGGGTGTACCACGCCTCCTGCCCGATGACAGCTGGGATAGGCTCCAGCATGCCCGCGACCCTAGTGAGGAGAAGCGGCTCAGAAAATGGATGATTCACAGGAATGCAGCAATGATTGATTGATTGATTGATTGATTGATTGATTGAATGAATTCATGAATTCTTTATTTCGAACGTAAAAAAGTAACAGAACAAAACAAGTTTTGAAAAAAAAGTTAAATTACACATTAATCAAGTATAGTCACTGATGTTGTAGTGGTACACTCGCCTGACTTTGGTGCAGGCAGCATGGGTTCAGTTCCCACTGAGTGACGGTGTGAATGTGAGTGCGAATGGTTGTCTGTGTCTATGTGCCCTGCGACTGACTGGCGACCAGTTCAGGGTGTAGTCCTCCTTTCGCCTAAAGTCAGCTGGGATAGGCTCCAGCACCCCATGACATTAAACATTTTTCAGGTTAGAAACTAAATCCTAAAAAAAAAAAAAATGCATGCCAATGTAATAAAGTATGGCAACCTTTTATCTGGAAAGAAATTTCATACATTTTGATATTTTTTTCTGCCTCACAGTTCTGAAGACCAGGGTTCAAATCCCAGCCCCGCCTGTGTAGAGTTTCCATGTTCTCCCCATCCCTGCGTGGGTTTTCTCCGGGTATTCCAGTTTCCTCTCACATCCCAAAAACATGAATGGTAGGTTGATTGAAGACTCTAAATTGCCCACAGGTGTGAATGTGAGTGCGAATGGTTGTTTGTTTATATGTGCCCTGCGATTGGCTGGCGACCATTTCAGGGTGTACCCTGCCTCTTGCCTGAAAAAAAATTTCTGTAGGGACCAACGTATGTGTCGTTGGTTTTTGGGCAGTTAAAATCTGAAATGGTGGCAGGTGTGTGTCGACTCCCATATATTATTATTATTTTTTATTATTATTTGATGTTCATGCTCTGATTTAAAAATAATAATAATCAGAAGTTACTCACAAGTTACTCTTTACTTGAGTAGTTTTTTCATTGAATACTTTCTTACTCTTACTCAAGTAAATATTTGGATGACTACTTTTTACTTTTACTTGAGTCATATTATTCCAAAGTAACTGTACTCTTACTTGAGTACCATATTTGGCTACTCTAAGCACCTCTGATGGTAGTTTGATTGAAGACTCTAAATTTCCCGTAGGTGTGAATGTGAGTGTGAATGGTTGTTTGTTTATTTGTGTCCTGTGATTGGCTGGCGACCAGTTCAGGGTGTACCTTGCCTCTCGCCGGAAAAATAACTGGGATAGGCTCCAGCTCCCCCGCGACCCTAATGAGGATAAGCGGTACAGAAAATGGATGGCTGGATGTTGATTTGGAATAGAATGTGCAGTGTTCCAAATGGTGTGCCTGTATGGAAATAAAAAAAAGGATTTGGAGCTTTACTCACTTTTTTTTTTGTAACACACTCCAGTTACTCTGAACACCACTGTAGGTGGGAGATGCACAATATATTTTATCCTAAAAGGAGGTCCTCAGTAACAATAAATGTGTGCTGTCTAACAATTGAAAAGTGAGGAAATAATCAGATTTAATCACGGCAAGCGGACACAGACGCTTTTGCAATGTTTATGGCCCATTATACGCTAAGAATGCGAGGGCCAAAAGCAGCACTTAACATAAATAACTATGCTACAGCTACAGTTGAGGCCACCTGTGGTGTCTGACTGCACTGCAGGTGTTCCTAATATTTAGGTGACCTTATTCAGCTACATGAGGGGTTTTAAACATTAGAAACAACTGTCAGCAGGATGCAGTGCAGTTCTACCCAGCTATAACGTAGGTAATGTGTCTTCTAGGTGATAAAACACATAGCATTAATCAAGCCTGGCTGCTAATGTAATGCTAATATTTCTGCAGCGGATACGATATCCTTTGTTAATCATGTTTGGGCATTTAATGAAAAACTAGGTGGTTCCTCTGGGGATTGAAGCCAGTGCCTTCTGTGTGTTAAGCAGAAGGGACTACTACTACACAATGGATCCTGTATACAAACTGAGTAATATGCAACTTTGGAGAAGATTAGGAGACTACTGCAAAATCAGTTTTTGAGTTTGTTGGTATATGTGGGTGAAAAATTAGCATTTTTGTTTTATTCTATAAAGTACTGAAAATATGCCACCCAAATTCCAAATAAAAATATTGTCATTTAGAACAGTGTTCCGCAACCTTTTTGCACCACGGACTGGTTTAGAGTAAGCATTTTTTTCCCCATGGACCGCCTGTCAAAGTGTGGCATATATATACTGCAAAAATAAATTAACATAAAAAACGAATGTTAAATGAAAAATACAACTCATCATAATGGATAAAAGAAGCTTTCTTTTTCTTTGAGGTGGTAGGCGCTTCTTCTGGCTCCTCAGGTGCCCTTTTTTCTTTTGAAAAGAAGCTCACCAAAGATGTTTGTTTTTTACTCATTTTTGATAGTTTGCGGACTTATTTTTAGTAACGTATCACGTAACCGACGTGCAGTTTAGTGTTGTTTCGTTCGCGAACGTTTCGTTCAAAATAACGGATCTTTTCAGTGACCGTAATAAACTGAATCAGTTTATGAAATGATGGGTTCTTTGAGCTTGGCCGCCATGAGCGAGTCGACTGGGAGCGGAAACGGAACTGCTACAGCGTTCTGTGAAGTCTTGACGTGTCAATTGCGACACGCAGCTGTTGCAGCGGAGAAAATCCGGTAATTTTTCAAAGTAACATTTGTAACAACTAACATTTGACACACAAAAACGCAATGCAACAGAAATGATATAAATTGGTCATTCCTTCTATGCGGCCCGGTAACAAATGCCTCACAGACCGGTACCAGTCCACGCACCAGGGGTTGGGGACCACTGATTTAGATTTCAAATGGTAAAAAAAGAAGAAAATGGTCTTATTTTATATATATATATATATATATAAATACACACACACACAATATTTGTCACAGTGATCCTAGGAGCTGAGTCACCCAGGCCAAACAGGTCCCAGGTAAGGGCCCAGACAAAGCACAACACAGAAACCTTCTGTGATGAACAAAAACAATTGAAGACGTTTTCCATCGCCCAGAAACAGGTTACCAGGGTCCCCCCTGGACCCACACCTGGAGTTGGGGCTCAATTGTGAGCGCATGGTGGCGAGTCCTGCACCCGTGGCGCCCAGCCAGCCACAGCCCAAAGAGGTAATGTGGGTCGCTCTTCCCATTGACTCCCAACCTGTGGGAGGGGCCAATGAGGTCAAACCCATGTAGCGCTGGGTGGCGGCTTATCCCCGGCTACAGAAGCTGTCTTTAGGGACGTGGAATGTCACCTCTTCAGCAGGGAAGCCCGAGCTAGTATATGAGGTTGAGAACTTTCAACTTGAGATAATAGGGCTCGGCTCGACACACAGTTTGGGCTCCGGTAGAAGCCCTCTTTAGAAGGGTTGAACTCCATTTCACACTGGAGTTGTCACCAATAAGATACAGGCACTGTCCCCAGTGCCTGTAGGTTGGGGCTGATCGCAGTGGACAAGAGGGTGGCCTCCCTCTGCTTTCAGGTACTGACTGTTGTTTGTGCCTATGCAACAAATAGTAGCTCAGTGTACCCATGGTTTTTGGAATCCTTGGAGGTGGTGCAGGAAAACTCCTGCTGGGGACTTGTGTTGGGGGACTTTAATGCTCATATGGACAATGACAGTGAGACCTGTAAGGGTGTGATTGCAATTCTGTCAAACAACAACTAGCATCCCAGCAAACATAACGGGACCATAAAAAATTATTCAGCGTAATTATGTCGATCCATGTTAAAAAGCCATGTTAAAATTTTATTTCCTTTGTTGCACATTAAGTTATTAATCATTTGTGTTGCCTGTTAGATTTATTTATTTATTTTAAATTATTGAAACAGTCAGACGGTGAGAGAGTGAAGTCATTTTTTTGGTTATGTTTTACTCACTGAGTACACTAAACAGATGTTTGTTGCCTTCATTGTGATCAACAATCCATGCTGGGTATTGCAGGGAACAGCAGACTCGATCCATCTGTCTCCCAAGACAACGACAGAAATAGCTTGTAATTAAGCTGCAATTGAATAGCTGTGTCGTACTGTATCTGACGCCTCACTCAGCGGAAAACGGGTGAAACTGTTTGAAATTACAGATGCCTGCTTTAAAAACGAAAGATGGTGTCAATCAAGAGGATGCATGACTAAGTATTTTTGCTCAAATCCAATAAGTGGCTAGTGTGGTGTCAAGGTGAGAGGAATTCTTTTAACAAGCCTCAGCCTTTTACCAAAACTGGACAAGGACATCGTGTGAATTATCGTGTGCTTTTGCTGGCTGAGATCCAAAGCAGAGAATAAAAAATTATAGTCAGCAGGGATCCCGTGGACTTAGTGTCAGGGCCAGCACAAGTAAACAAAGAATGAAGTTCATGCTCAGGAGAACAAATGAACTGAACATTCATTCATTCATTTTCCATACCGCTTCTCCTCACTAGGGTTGCGGGCGTTCTGGAGCCTAACCCAGCTATCTTCGGGCGAGAGGTGGGGTACACCCTGAACTGGTCACCAGCCAATCGCAGGGTACATATGAAAAAGACAACCATGCGCATTCACATTCACACCTACAGGCAATTTATAGTACATAACCTACCATGCATGTTTTTGGGGATGTGGGAGGAAACTGGAGTTCATTAGTTAGTTAGAGCTCTCAGTGCCATAAGTCACACAAAGGCCGCAACTCCGGTTTGTGTAATCGGTAGGTTTTTACGGGCGCAGGTGATTGGCCGACTGCCCAACCCCAGAACCTGGTATGCCTACGTGGTCTCCCATCAAAGTACTAACCGGGACCAACCCTGCTTAGCTTCCAAGACCAGATGAGGTCAGGCATTATCAAGGTACCACATGGGGGGAAACTGGAGTACCAGGAGAAAGCCCACGCAGGCACGGGGAGAACGTGCAAACTCCACAGGCGAGGCTGGATTTGAACCCGGGTCCTCAGAACTGTGAGGCAGTCGTCCACCGTTCCACTGAACCGAACAGTAATAAATAAGTCTTATTATTTCAATAACAACTAGAAGAATTCCCAAGGAATTTCTAAATGAACCAATGACATATTGGAATAGATTTATTTTGAGTCTGGTTTATCATTTTCTCATAGGTGCTGATGTGCTGAAACCTGTGGAGATCGGTTGAATCCTAACATGTTAACAGATCATATACTGACCTTTAGGAAGATAGCAACCAGATAACAGAAAGATCGATATGTATTTTACATCATGCCCTTTAGTGAGTATAGAACCACTAAGATAGATTGTAACATTTCAATTTGGAAAACATCAACCCGATAAACTACTTTCGCGGGCTCACCTTTCATTTCCAGTAGGAACATTAGCAGTGTTTTGGGGGGAGATTTCATCAGTTACATAAAATGTTTAAAAGCATAAATTCTTTTTGTTGAATGATAATTTAAGATGGAAGCCAGTTTAAGATTATCCATTAGTTTGTTTATTTGGACTAGTTATAGTTCAGCCAAAAGTTGAATATAATAAAAATGTAGTGGCTAAAAGGCATATTCTGGATTGTATGGGAACATATAAAACATTTAATTTTAATTGATAGCTATTTACAAAGATGGGTATTGTGTGATTTTGTCCAGATTTACAAAATTTAAATGGAAAATACTGAAGTGTGAGACATGGCATTTAAAGATAAGGCCCATATTTGAGGAAATGAGGTAATTTACAAAGAGTTTAAGAATCAGAATCATCTTTATTTGCCAAGTATGTCCAAAAAACACACAAGGAATTTGTCTCCGGTAGTTGGAGCTGCTCTAGTATGACAACAGACAGTCAATTGACAGGGAACACTTTTGAGACATAAAGACATTGAGAAAAACAGTCACTGAGCAATAAAGGGTTGCTAGTTATCTGGTAATGCCGGTACAATTTTTTAAATTATTTTTATTTATTTATTTATTTTTTTTGACAATTGTGCAAAAAGATGCAGAGTCCTCTAGCACTTAGAGCAGTTCGAATGACTAATCTCGCAATAGTCCGGTGCAATGACCATTGTGCAAAGGGCACCGAGACTTCAAGGAGTGTATGCAGTTTAAAGTGACGAGTAGTTGTGCCCCATGAATTAATTGATAATCTGGGACAATGTTGATTGTGCAAATGTTGCAGATACTCCTCAATCAGTGTGCAAATGGGGCAGATGCTACTCTGGCATGAGTGGCCAGTATTGATCAACAACAGATATGCACATAGTGCAGCGTGGCAAGACTACTACAGTGAGTACACGAGTAGTATATAATTGGCCCGACAGAAATGTGACAACAAACTCAGACAAAAGAAATTGGCAGGATGTTGCAATGGAATTGTAAGTTAGCTGTTTAAGAGGTTCATTGCAAGAGGGAAGAAGCTGTTGGAATGTTGCTAGTTCTAATTTGCATTATGTTTGAAATATGTTTGAATCATCACAGCATATCATAGGCATCCCCAAATAGCATGTGACTATGCTCCCTTACTGGCTTTATGCAGCATAAAATGAGAGGTCAAAGCAACCTTCAGTTTCTGACACCAAAGTTGCCGAGCCCATATTAACTTATTAGACACTGTATGAATGAAGGTTACGTGAGTGATCCACTGCATCCTCAAAATATCCAGCCATCCATTTTCTATAATTTATCCTGTTCAGGGTTGCACGGAGCTGGAATTTATCCCAGCTGGCTATAGGTGAAAGGAAGACTAAACCCTGGACTGGGCACATATACAGTACAGTAGAGGCAGAGAACCAATGACACTCATATTCATACCGTCACTGAGGCCTGTACAAAAGTCAAGTGGGAAAACCATTGCATCATCAAAATGGATATGTTGATATAACCAAAACAGATTTTTTTTTTAAATTATTATTCATTGTCAAGAACTTTTCAAGAAACAGTGATCAAGAAACAGTGTGATCTACTGTTAAGTGTTTCAAGAAACAGTGTGATCTACCTTATTAATGTGAGTAAATCTAAGAGTGTTCACAAGAATTCCTGACATTTTAACAGTCATTGCACAACATATGGATCAGAACTGTAATTACTTTGGATGATGTGATATGCTCTGAACTTTGCATTCTACCATATGTCAAGTGCGAACTTTAACCTGCACTGTACTTGATCAACTGTTTAATCTGGATATGACATTGTATTCTATTGAATTATGAAGCAAGTGTTTATAAGGCATAAAACATGAAGCGCAACAATAATGATAATCTGTTCTAGTATGTGTCTGTATTACAATTAACTACTACTACTACTACCACTACCGTTAACTGCACATGTAATGTTTTAAGGCAGATTCACATTCAGAAACATTCACAGTCGTTATATATGTGTCAAGTTAACCACTGTGACAAAGCTAAATACAAATAAAATCATCTAAAACTACTCACCCTTTGAAGATGCCTAACAGAGATATACAGTAATTGAGAGTAATGAACAGTAAAAGGACATGTTAATGCGAGTCGTTATTCATTCATCTTTTTACGTTAGCATCTGCTTAGTAAATGTAATAATTAACTTGCAACTGTTAATTGTAAAATGTTTACACACTCGGTCTTAACTTGAATGATTAAGGCATAATCCGGCAGTGAGTCAGTCATCCATCCATTTTCCGTATCACTTATCCTAACTAGGGTCACGGGCGTGCTGGAGCCTATCCCAGCTATATTTGGGCGAAATGCGCGATACACCCTGAACTGGTCGCCAGCCAATCTCAGGGCACACATTGACAAGCAACCATTGGCACTCACATTCACACTCTCGGACAATTTGGAATCTTCAATTAACCTACTGTGCATGTTTTTGGGATGTGGAAGGACACCGGAGTACCCGGAGAAAACCCACGCAGGCACGGGAAGAACATGCAAACTCCACACAGGCGAGCCCGGATTTGAACCCGGGTCCTCAGAACTATGAGGCAGTTTTGCTAACCAGTCAACAACCGTGCCGCCCTAATTTTTTCCAACATTATGAATTATCACAAGTGTAAAAAGATGTTACCACTGTTAAAAATAAATGTAAAAACAACACTCAGGGCTCTATATTTGTATACTGCGAAACGTGCGCCAGACCGCAAATGGTGCTAATCTTGATATCATGCCAGGACAAGGCTCACTGCACGTGTTTGCCTATTCTGTCAGACGAGTCTGCCAAACTGGCTGGTGTTGGCGCAGCAGAGGGGTGTTCTTTGGCCGCCATGTGACATTTTGGTAACTCAAGGGTCTATTTTCAGTGATGCATCTTCATTTTCGTGCAAGCGCATGACTTGCTTGCACACTGGCAGACCTGTCTCTGCCAAGCTAGGCGCTGGGTGTGCACTTGGAGGTGCACTTGGTGGAGTGATATGGTGTCAGAAAGTCCGTCTAAACCTAGACCTGCTAATACCACGGTCTAAGTTGTGGTGTGGGGATCTAACGTGATATTGGTGAATCTGATTGGTGTACATGAAGACAGGCACACACACGAGTCCTCGAACGTGTGTGGTGGATGAGAGACTGATTTATATAGCAGGCATAGAAACCTCTTAATCACTGTAGCAATCAATTTGTTGAATGCATTATTAATATGATCATATACATATATTAGGGCTGCACAATTAATAAAATTTTAATTGTTATGGCGATTTTGGCTGCCACGATTAAATTATATTTATATAAAACTACACACAACTTAACTAGGAGATTTTTATACTTTTTAGCCACAATGGCTAAAAGGTTTCATGAGGGTTTTTTTTTTTTTTTTTTTTTTCAACAGACCTTAATTCCTATATAACGGGTAGCTACAAATGGCGGGCATTGTCAGACAGCCATTTTTTTTTCACATACGCCACTGCCACAGACGGTCAATACTCAGCATTCTAGAAAGCTACCTTGTTGAAGTGTGGGTCCCCAAAACTGTGAGGCAGATGTGCTAACCAGTCGTCCACCGTGCCGCCCATAATATTTCTGTGAGCTATTTTTAACTATTCATGTTATATATAACTTCACTTCAACAGTACAAATAAATGTTCATGTTTTCATTTAAGCCTACCTGTTTTTATTTTTGTTTGTCCATTGTCGAGCCCAGAAGAATTATGCCAATTATCTGCAGAAATACAAAAATCTCCCTATGTGTATTCTATTTTTGGGCTGGAAAATATCACATTACTTTACTTTTTTTACTTACCGTTAAGTACATTTATAAGTGTGTACTTTTGAACTTTTACTGAAGTAAAGGGGTGGCTTTAGTACTTTTACCTGAGTTGTTTTTTTGCAGTACAAGTGTCCTGAAAAACTTTACTTTTGACACCTCCGCATGCGAGACCGTCATTGCGCCTCACTTAAAGGAAATGAATGAATAAGCCACTTTGATTGGCGGCAAATGAAGTCGGCAGTGTTCACGTCCACCAGCGCAGACAGCCCCTTTTGTCTGCCCCTTAAATACACTGGCTGTGCACATCTTCAAGATTACGACAACCCGGTCTAACCCACCCGCTCGCAGAGATGCTGTATGCCTGATTTGTGCTCATCAGGAAGATAGAGCCCTCGGTCTTAACTCTAATGGCATAGGTGCTGTAGTGTGTAACTTCCTGCGTTTATTCATTTTCTACTCTAAACGGGCCTTGTTGAGGTTTTGAATTAATCCTTTGGCGACTGTAGAGTCGGATATTTTAACTTTGCTCAAATTCCGAATTGTTTTAGTTTACTGGTGCACATGAGCAGAGGGTTACCAAAAATGGCCAATCTGTTGGTCGTGGTTTTGTTGTGTGACAGGTGTGTTCCCAACAAGTGCGAGCATGGCGGCCTCTGCTCACAGACATGGAGTACCTTCTCCTGCGACTGCTCTGGAACAGGATACTCGGGAGCGACTTGTCATGACTGTAAGTGTTAACTTTCTTTTACCGTTTTTACCGCCTTTGTCGCTGCCTGCTCTGACCTTCAACACTTTCCCTCCAAAGGTATAAGAACAGTTAGGCCAATTGCTTTGCTTTGTTGCTTTTTTAGACGTGAAAGATGGGTTTGACATCAAAAGATGAATAGGAGACATAAGATCACCATTGCAGCTTTTAGGATCATTTATTTACATCTGCATAACATAGAAAAATAGCATTATTTTCAACAAAACACAACATTTCTAGGTGAGTAAAGTTAAAGGGACAGACTTAAACAATAGAATAAATACAACCCCAATTCCAATTAAGTTGCGACGTTGTGTTAAACATGAATAAAAACAGAATACAATGATTTGCAAATCATATTCAACCTAGAATTAATTGAATACACTACAAAGACAAGATATTTAATGTTCAAACTGATCAACTTTATTGTTTTTAGCAAATAATCATTAACTTAGAATTTTATGGCTGCAACACATTCCAAAAAAGCTGGGACAGGTGGCAAAAAAGACTGAGAAAGTTGAGGAATGCTCATCAAACACCTGTTTGGAACATCCCACAGGTCAACAGGCTAATTGGGAATAGGTAGGCGCCATGGCTGGGTATAAAAGGAGCTTCCCTGAATTGCTCAGTCATTCACAAGCAAAGATGGGGTGAGGTTCACCTCTTTGTGAACAAGGGTGTGAGAAAATAGTCGAACAGTTTAAGGACAATGTTCCTCAACGTACAATTGCAAGGAATTTAGGATTTCATCATTTACGGTACATAATATCATCAAAAGGTTCAGAGAATCTGGAGAAATCACTACATGTAAGCGGCAAGGCCAACATTGAATGCCCGTGATCTTCGATCCCTCAGGCGGCACTGCATCAAAAACCGACACCAATGTGTAAAGGATATCACCACATGCGCTCAGGAACACTTCAGAAAACCAATGTCAGTAAATACAGTTCGGCGCTTCAGCCGTAAGTGCAACTTGAAACTACTATGCAAAGCAAAAGCCATTTATTAACAACACCCAGAAACGCAGGCCGGCTTCTCTGGGCCCGAGCTCATCTAAGATGGACTAATGCAAAGTGGAAAAGTCTTCTGCAGTCTGACAAGTCCACATTTCAAATTGTTTTTGGAAATTGTGGACGTCGTATCCTCCGGGCCAAAGAGGAAAATCACCATCCGGACTGTTACGGACGCAAAGTTCAAAAGCCAGCATCTGTGATGGTATGGGGCTTTGTTAGTGCCAATGGCATGGGTAACTTACACATCTGTGAACGCACCATTATTGCTGAAAGGTACATACAGGTTTTGGAGAAACATATGCTGCCGTCCAAGCAAGTCTTTTTCATGGACGCCCCTGCTTATTTCAGCAAGACAATGCCAAACCACATTCTGCACGTGTTACAACAGCATGGCTTCGTAGTAAAAGAGTGCAGGTACTAGACTGGCCTCTCTGCAGTCCAGACCTGTCTCCCATTGAAAATGTGTGGCGCATTATGAAGCGTAAAATACGACAACGGAGACCCCGGACTGTTGAACAGCTGAAGCTGTACATCAAGCAAGAATGGGAAAGAATTTCACCTACAAAGCTTCAACAATTAGTGTCCTCAGTTCCCAAACATTTGTTGAATGTTGTTAAAAGAAAAGGTGATGTAACACAGTGGTAAACATGACCCTGTCCCAGCTTTTTTGGAACGTGTTGCAGCTATAAAATTCTGAGTTAATGATTATTTGCTAAAATCAATACAGTTTATCAGTTTGAACATTAAATATCTTGTCTTTGTGGTGTATTCAATTAAATATAGGCTGAACATGATTTGCAAATCATTGTATTCTGTTTTATTTATGTTTAACACAACGTCCCAACTTCATTGGAATTGGGGTTGTAGAATAAGAGTTTTACATAATAGTTAGTGCTAAACCCATCAAAAACACCAAACTTTCGCATTATTCTTTTGTGACGCTTTTCCGGGCTTGTTTTTAAGTCTCACTCCCTTCAGTCTCCTTTATGCAGGTAAAATGCTTGCTTTACAAGGTTTAAATCTGGGGATTTACTTGGCTAGTTGAAAATCATCCACTTTTCCCCTTTGTGGTTTTGGCAGTCTGTTTGGGTCAGTATCTTGCTGCAGGATAGGTGATTCCTCTTATCAGTTTCATTACATTCTCATATAGACTTCTGACTTTAATTTGCTCTTTGGGAACCCATCCCAGAGAAAGCAATGTAAGCCCAAGCCATGACAAAACCTCATTTTACACAATAACTTGTAAGTTAGGAATCATGAGCAGAAGCCTTTCTTTTTTTAAATCATCAGCGTTTCCATCATTTTTTTGTAAATATCTTTGTCTCTTCAGTTCCTCAAACTTTGTCACTGAATTTTTAAATTGATAGTTTTAGGTCAATTCCTGCCTGGCCTTCCTTTTCATTTTGGTAAAGAGTAATTTGCATCTTCTCATGTAGTAACTGTGCTTTCTCTCATCAGCTGCTATTGTTTCTCTTGGTCTACCCATTTGACGTCCATTACATATTACTCACTATATTGGCTATGTTTGTGCATTCACTCTGATTAATTGACCATCCTCTCTCTGCTTCACATACAGTAAATAGCCGTGAACGTTGCTTGTTTTTAACCCATAGAGATCTCTAGTTTTCATGTTGGTTACACTTGTAACTATCCATCCATCCATCCATTTTCTGAGCCAATTATCCTAACAAGGGTCGCGGGCGTGCTGGAGCCTATCCCAGCTATGATCGGGCAGGCGGCGGGGCACACCCTGAACCGGTTGCCAGCCAATCGCAGGGCACATATAAACAAACAACCGTCCGCCTTCACATTCACACCTACTGGCAATTTAGAGTCTTCAATAAATCTACCCTGCATGTTTTTGGGATGTGGGAGGAAACCGGAGTGCCTGGAGAAAACCCACACAGGCACAGGGAGAACATGCAAACTCCACACAGGCGGGGCCGGGGATTGAACCCCGGTCCTCAGAACTGTGAGGCAGACGGCAGTCTGAAAGTGAGCATAGACCTTCAGCACTATTTGTTTGGATAATAAATTTAATAGGACACGTCACCTGTCAGCCATATGTTCTAATACTTTTGTATTGAAAATGTATGGGTTCAAACAAAAGGTGAAGATGTAAATACCTTGAAATAAAAAACATGTTGAGCTCTTGTCTCATATTAAGTTGTATATATTTATATGCAGTAGCAGTATATAAATACGTATATTTGAGTTCCAGGGGGCTGTGTCATTCCATCATCAGCGAGACATGTGGCAAGAAGTCCTGCTTGTCCGCGGCTCGATGACTCATTTCACTTTGTGGGTTTGTCACGCAGGCAATAAATAGCATTATTATTAGACCTCCCTACACTTTTGACATTTTTGTTGTTTTCTTTTAAATTTATTTATTTGTTTGTTGACATCCTGTATCATCACCTTGACATTTGCCATGCAGATGCCTGTATCTCCTGCTCCAGAATACTGATTTACTTATTTTTATGCCAGCAAACACACGTTTTTTTTTTTTTTTTTTTTTTTTTTTTTTGTATGTTTGATGAAACATGACAGACGGGAGCATCCCTTGAATTAAAAATAGCTAGCAATGAGTATGTATTAAAAGCACGGCCACCGTGGATGACAGGTGGAAAGAAGTAAAGCGTCATACTGAGAGACACATATAGTTTACTACATTTTTCAAATCCTGATACCTCACTCTTATCTACTGCTTGCTTAAGAAGTGTAGACTCATGTGACCCCCTAAAGCAAAACTTTTCCAAGTAGTAGCTGCTAGAGAAAGTCAGGAACGTTGCTAAAAATGAATACACGCCACTTGGAGGCAAAACAAAATTTTGTTTGAAAAATCCAAAACATGTATGTCCAAAGCCTCTAAAATATTGCACTCTTTGGCCACTAGTCGTTTAGCTACACATTAAATGAATTGTATTTCTTACTTGATTATTGATTTGATGTGGCAAGCTCTGTGGTTATTCATTCATCCAATTTCCATACCGCTTATCCTCACTAGGGTCGCGGGCATGCTGGAGCCTATCCCAGCTGGCTCTGGGCGAGAGGCGGGGTACACCCTGAACTGGTCGCCAGCCAATCGCAGGGCACATATAAACAAACAACCATTTGCACTCATATTCACACCTACAGGCAATTTAGAGTCTTCAATTAACCTACCATACATGTTTTTGGAATGTGGGAGGAAACCGGACTACCCAGAGAAAACCCACACAGGCACAGGGAGAACATGCAAACTCCAGATTTGAACTGTGACATCAGAACTGTGAGGCAGATGTTCTAACCAGTCGTTCACCATGCCGCCCTCTGTGGTTATCTTCTCACTTTTTCTCATTGCCATCACCAGTTGGCTAC
Source organism: Phyllopteryx taeniolatus (assembly GCF_024500385.1). Taxonomy (NCBI): domain Eukaryota; kingdom Metazoa; phylum Chordata; class Actinopteri; order Syngnathiformes; family Syngnathidae; genus Phyllopteryx; species Phyllopteryx taeniolatus. The sequence continues at coordinate 899,475 of NC_084513.1, forward strand.
CCTTCTGTGGTGGCATCTCAACAACAAGAAGGAAAAACTAAGAAAAAGCTAACGACAAAGCTCACTTATCGATTTTGTCTTTTCGATGCTCACTGAGCTGATGTCTCACGGGAATTGCTGACGTTATGGATTATGATGCTTTTGAACTCATACATCCATCCATCCATTTTCTGAGCCGCTTCTCCTCACTAGGGTCACGGGCGTGCTGGAGCCTATCCCAGCTATCATCGGGCAGGAGGCGGGGTACACCCTGAACTGGTTGCCAGCCATGAACTCATACACATGTACATAATGTTCAGGCTACAAGTAGAATAAAAGTTTACACTTTAATAAGGTTTTTTTCCTCCCAAGCATGCTTTCCCCACAAGGTTTGTCAGTCATCAATTTGAATAAATGTACTTTAAATAAAACAAAAACAAACAAAAAAAAAACAACATTATTTTGTGAAACTGCCCATCAACCTTCGAGTTTGGAGGAGAAAACTCCTGGATCAACATCAAAACTCAACTCAAGTCTTCCCTGGCTCTAAGCCACAAGCTTTCATCTTAATCCGCTCAGAACTTTTTGGATACAACTTGTTCAAACAACAAACAAAAAGCTCCTTGCCAAATAATTGTAAATGTAAATTTTTGTATTGATACTAAAGCTTCCCAGCAGAGTATAAAGCCATCACAAGTGAACATCAACATTACTTAGTATTAGGCGTTCCATTTTGTATTAGTATGATCATTCTCCTTGAGAATGTTTTTACTCCTTTAAAGGTCCCCTTCCATCAGAATCCATTTTATTCCAATCCATTGTGTAATGCATAACATGGGTCGAAATGAGTCGATGGCATGGCTTAAGGTTGACATTATGCCGTTTGTCTGATTTGAAAGCAATAGGCTTTGAATACCAAAACCACTCGCAAACGACAAGATTTGTAATCGCCGACGGTGTGACACGGTTTTGGCAATTAATATTCAAGGACCCGGCCACTTCGTGGTGGGTACCGACCCACCCAACTCAGCTCAACGCCAATTTCACACACGCCATTTCCTGGTTTTGAGCAAGTGAGTCTCAGCTGTACAAATACAGTCTATAAGTATACCTATGTTGTGTTTTACAACAATACTTAATATTTTATATTTCTAATATTTAATGAATTTAATGAATCAGAATCTTCTTTATTTGCCAATTATGTCAGAAACCCACAAGGAATTTGTCTCCGGTAGTTGGAGAAACTCTAGTGCGACACTACTATTGAGACATAAAAATATTAAAAACACACTACGGAGAGTCACATAGCCTCTAGCAATTTAATGGCAAGAGAGAAGAAGCTGTTGGAACGTTTGCTTGTTTTAGTTTGTATTGATTGATAGCACCTACCTGAGGGAAGGAGCTGGAAGAGGTGGTGACCAGGATGTAGAGGGTCCAAGAGGATTTTGCATGCTCTTGTCTTGGTTCTGGCAGCATGCAAGTCCTCAAGGGTGGGTAGGGGGGTACTGAGGATTTTTCCGGCAGTCCTGATTGACTGTTGCAGTCAGAGTTTGTCCTTTTTTGTGGTAGCACCAAACCAAACTGTGATGGATGAACACAGGACTGATTCGATGACTGCTGCTGCGCCTGTGGCAGGCCGTGCTTCCTCAGAAGCCGCAGGAAGTACATCCTCTGCTGGGCCTTTTGAGGATGGAGTTGACCTTGGTCTCCCACTTCAGGTCCTGAGAGACTAATTCCCAGGAACTTGAAGGTCTCGATGGTTGACACAGGGCAGTTGGACATTGTGAGGTGCACTTGTGGTAAAGGATGCCTCCTGAAGGCTACGATCATCTCTACAGTCTTGAACGTGGTCAGCTCCAGGTTGTGTCGGCCGCACCAATGCTCTAGCCGCTCCACTTCCCGTCAATAGACAGACTCGTCACCGTCTTTGATGAGGCCGATGACTGTGGTGTCATCTCCAAACTTCAGGAGTTTGACAGCTGGGTGCGTTGAGGTGCAGTCGCTCGTGTAGAGAGAAGAGCAGCGGAGAGAGGACACACCTGGGGCGCCCCGATGCTGATGGTGCGTGTGGATGAGGTGGTGTCCCCCAGCCTCACCTCCTCTGTCCTGCCTGTCAGGAAACTGTCTTGGAGGAGAGGAATTTGGGAATGCTTTATTTTTCATTATTTATCATTTATACACACCAAACACACATTCGCTTCATTTGCGCCACATTGATTTGCTTCTTCCACCTCAGTCCTCTTCAGCGGGTTGTCTTTGTGCTGTGAGCAGCCACGGCGACACCCATCTGTACACCAGTCTGACCTACGCATCGCTATCTATCAGACACTGTGATATGGACCAATCAGAGCGAAGCTGCTTTCCATATTTAAATTAGGGAAGATGAGCGATACAATCAGAGCAAAGATCATTTACATGTCGCATAATAATGTGAAATCCGACCGTCTCAAATGCCAAACAAGACCAACTAGAAAAGCTTGAAAAAGGACGTTTTGGGCATTTCCAACCAAACTTATCCATCCATCCATCCATCCATTTTCTTTACCGCTTATCCTCACTAGGGTCGCGGGCTGCTGGAGCCTATCGCAGCTATCTTCGGGCGGGTGCCCGGAGAAAACCCACTCAGGCACAGGGAGAACATGCAAACTCCACACAGGCGGGGCTGGGATTTGTACCCTGGTCCCCAGAACTGTGAGGCAGATGTGCTAACCAGTCGATCACCGCGCCGGCACCAAACTTATCATGCAAACCAAATGAGAGGCCATCAAAGATTATCCAAATTAGATAGAAAAACTGATGGCCTTAAAGTGCATTTGATCAGCAACAAGTGTGTACCTGCATAAGCAAATGGGTGAATACTTGAAAAAGCTTTCAGAACGAGGCATTGCATTTCTACACCACAGCAATCAACAATCACAATGATAAGCATATCTTCGCTGTCTAATGGCACCCATTTGTGTCCCATTTCAAAGTAATTCATATTGGATTTACAGTGTATGTCAAAATTGTTTTAAAAACTACAAAACTGACTATCTTGTCACTGAGTGAGTATATTTAAAGGATCTCAAAAGGATTTGTACCACAAAACTGAGCATTATCATAATTGCAAATTGTGGCTTGTGGGTGCGTTTTATGGTTTTTGAATGTGGGACTTTTCCCTTTACCTATGGTTCATTTCCAAGTAAAATATATAAAACTCATCAGCTGGCCTCTTTATGCCTGCTGCACAAAGACAAGAGGTCAGCCACAAATAGCTGTGGAAAAAATACATCAGGAAATGGTCGATGAAATGACATCACAGGGTCATAAAGTCCTTGTATTATTTTTCATTCAAAGTTAATGGGACTATTAGAGTTGAAAATTGTTCCACCTTTGCAGCCATCTACGAGTCGTCCTGCGAGGCCTACAAGCTGACCGGCGGCTCATCAGGCTTCTATTCCATCGACCCGGACGGCAGCGGACCCCTAGAGGCCACACAGGTGTACTGTAACATGACAGGTGAGTTCTCCTGTGACGAGGACAACAGGATTCCAATTAGTGGTGTATGATACTGCAGGTATCCGATACTAAAAGTAAATGAGTATCGCAGAGACCCATGTTGATGCTTTCTAATGATTAAGGTGGATGCATCCTCAAATTGCAAAATAAAAAAAATAAAAAAAGAAAAGAAAAGTTATTTTTTGTTTGTTTGTTCAAACCCACAACAAAATTTTGACAAATAGCATGGGAAAATACTTCAAAAGCAGTTGAAGGGATCCCCATTCACTGTCATGTAGCAAAATGTCCCTAAAATACAACAAATTGGAAGTGTAAATAAATATTCACCTATATTTCATTACATTGCTCGGCCTGAAACTGAAACTAAAGTCTCTATCTCATTATACTGGTATCAGTTGTTATCAATACCAACGTGGATATCAAGATATTTGAATCGATCTGCTCAACACACAAATGCTTACTTTTGACACTGCCCAGAAAACATCTAAACTTCACAGTTAGACATCGCCGCAAAAGACGAAATGCTGTCGCCTCTTCCGTGCTTTTTTTTTTTTTGTGTTACTTTACATGGAGATCCCTCGACTTGACCTCAATTACAAAATACATCCCGGATGCAAATAGCTCTCAGCGTGACGACCTGATATACATAATCATGACGTGAGTGGGGATTTTCTGTGAGGAAGAGTAAACACGCGCACATCATGTACTGCAAGCTCAGTTAAGATGGACTCCTCGTCTAATTTTACTATACAAACAAAGGATCAGCTAGTTGGAAATATTGCTTGTTTGCTATTTTTCTTTCTTAGTTTTGGTGTGGAAGGCGGGGGCTGACAGGTGCAGAGGGGAATTAATTAGGTTTCGCACGGATGGTAAATGTCACCGAATGCACAGATGGGCCTCGTCTGTGATGCTGAGATATGTCTGCATTACCAGCCAGCATCATCCTCCAGCCCGAGTACAAGCACTTTATGGTGACATTCACTAAATATATCCAGGATGATTTACAAATTGTTTTTTTATTATTATTATTAGAAAAACACACAGAAGAAGAAAATCCAGTCCTGTAGGAGAATAAGAAAAGGACAACAGCGTTGCATTTTCAATTCTGCGCAGTCTGAAAATAAAGATCTGATGGTCTTTTTAGGAGAAAACAAATACATTTCTGAGGGCTATTCATGATGACTAGCACCTTACATGATAAAAATTGACGTTTCAAATGTGTACATGTTATATGCTGTAATTATGCAGTCACAGCAGTTATTAATTGTAAGCACACTCAGCACAGTTAACATAATCAGGTGATCGAAGTCTTTTGCAATTGGACCAGTACCCACATTTAAGATATTGGTCAGATTATCATTATCATTATTTGCAATGTCCAAAATGATTCAAGAGGTTGTCAACAAATGTGAAAATGCTATGGTACACCTCAGATTAAAAAAGCCATATGCCATCCCGTGAGACTGGGCTTGGGTGAGAAACATTCACGGAAAGACAATGTAATATACACCACAGCTGTCAGTTCACTCGACACCTCTCTCTGCTGGTAGTCGTTACAAGATGTATGACCAATTAATTTGTGAGTGGACGGCAGAATTAGATGGTGCAACTGCGCCGAGTAATCACATTTGAAGTGTAGCATTATAAAACACACAGCTGCACTGCTCGCAAGCTTAAAAAACACTGGATTCCCTTTCTTTTAATGCACTACACACACCTATCTCTGGAGGGCATAGGGTTGTTGGTTGGCTGTGGGGCCCCTGCGGCCTCCTCCTGGTGGCCAGTTTTCAGGGCACCTCGCTGGGGCCAGTGGACCGCCCTGGATCCCTCGGTGTGGGATGTGTCCGGTCCACCGGGCTGCTCTTCGCGTGGACTCCTGGGCCCGAACCCCCCTCCACCCCTTTCGATTGGGTGGGGGGGTGGGGCTCTTCAGCCCCCACGGTGCAGGCACAGCAATTACAGGACACTTCTGATGGTTATTGTGCATGCAAAACAGTGTCAATTCACTTGCATGTGTCTGCAGAAACACCCCTGGGAATTATTCGGTGGGTGTGGGGCCACTCACTCATTGCAACAAATAATTTATAACTATGCAAATTTCATGGGTATCCCCTCACTTACAATCTGGTCTGACAGATGTTTATAATTTACATAGCCACTCCACCACTCTTCAGTTGTACAGCCGGGTCCACGACTCCTGTCCTGCATGCTTGCCCTCCTGTCCCTGTCCTGTCCAGTCCTGTTTATATTGTCCTGTCCTTCCCTCACAGGGGGGTAGCCCTACTGACCCATACAAAACTCGAATCCAATGTGTCATCATTGTACTAGTTATATAATGCTTTCTTTTCCCTCATATTTTAGTTACCTTTTCACTCTGATTTGTTTTTTTTCTGTCACTCCCCTTTAAAAACTTAAAACTGTTTGACTGAATGACTGTAATTCTCAATAAATATCCATCAGAATACAAAGAGACCACAGTGGCAGCTTACAAAGTCCACTGTGACACAGTAAAAAGGGATACAGATCTTCCTTTCTGTTTGACTTAACAGCCGAACAGGACAAAAAAAAAAAGGGAAGGTTAATTATTTAATAGTACTGACTTGGTGAGTCAGACCTGCTGCAGTAATTTAATTGTTTTTCTGGAACACAAACCTGGTTGAGAATCAACCCTTTTATTAGTGGGGAAATTTGGAGAATTTGTTTGAAATAGATTTGTGGTCTCAGATAAACTTGTTTCTTGTAGAGGAGAAAGTGTGGACTGTGTTGGCCCACAACAGCACTACTGCAGTCCGAGTCCAAGCCTCGTCACTCCAGAGGCCTCACATCATGGTGCTCGACTACGGCGCCTCGCCAGAACAACTGCACACCATCGTGTCAAGGTCGGAGCACTGCCAACAGGAAGTGGTTTACAACTGCAAACGCTCCCGCCTTTTCAACACAAAAGGTAAAGATTGTTTTGTTGATCTGATTATACAGTACCATTCCTGTCTTGATACCCTAGAATAGGATAGCAGTCGCTATAACTTTATAAGGTAGCCCTTGAATTCCTGCCACCCTATCAGGAAGAACCTGACTTCATGTTATCCAATCAGGAAGCACCTTACTCAGTCTAACCCAATCAGGAGGCACTGGACACTCTGTAACCCAATCAGGAAGAACCTTACTTCCCGTAACCCAATAACAAAGCAATCTACTTCTTTTATAACCAAATCAGGAAGTACATTACGATTTCCTATAACCAAATCAGGAAAAGCCTGACTCCTTGTAATCCAATCAGAGGGCACTTTACTGTACTTCTTTTAAACAAATCAGGCGCTTAACTCACCATAGCTCATTGAGGTAGCGCATTTGTTCTGCCAGCCTAGTCATAGTCTTTTTACACTTAATTAATAAGGTAACATTTTATTTGACTGCCTTTAACCTAACCAGGTTACCGATCATAACCCAAGGATCAACCACTCAACCTTCTGTAACCCAATGAATTAACACTTAACTTCCTCTAATCAAATCACACATCACTCGCGATTAACCCTTCAAGTTATCCTCTATTCAAGTAAGCTTCTATAAACCATTCAGATAGAACTTTGATCGCTGCAGTACAAACAGATACTGGTTTCTATCCCATAGGGCCGTAGGCCAATCAAGAAACGTTTTACTTCATAGTCATAGCTCAATCACATAACACCTTAGGCCCTGTGTAAGCCAGTCAGGAAGCATCTTGTGAATTGTGCCTCAAATCAGGAAACACTTACGGTAACTCCCTGTAACCAAATCAGGAAACAACTTTCTCAGGTAGCACTTAACTCTCCAGAGCCCATTGAAGAAATATATTTGATCAATCAAGTAGTTGTACAACCCCAATTCCAATGACGTTGGGACGTTATGTTTAACTTAAATAAAAACAGAGTACAATGATTTCCAAATCCTGTTCACCCTATATTTAATTGAATACACTAAAAAGACAAGATATTTAATGTTCAAACTGATAAACTTTATTGTTTTTAGCAAATAATCATTAACTTTGAATTTTATGGCTGCAGCACGTTCCAAAAAAACTGGGACAGGGTCATGTTTACCACTGTGTTACATCAACTTTTCTTTTAACAAGATTCGATAAACGTTTGGGAACTGAGGACACTAATTGTTGAAGCTTTGTAGGTGGAATTCTTTCCCATTGTTGCTTGATGTACAGCTTCAGCTGTTCAACAGTCCGGGGTCTCCGTTGTCGTATTTTACCCTTCATAATGCGGCACACATTTTAAATGGGAGACAGGTCTGGACTGCAGGCAGGCCAGTCGAGTACTCACACTCTTTTACTACGAAGCCGCGCTGTTGTAACACGTGCAGAATGTGGTTTGGCATTGTCTTGCTGAAATAAGCAGGGGCGTCCATGAAAAAGAATGGCAGCATATGTTTCTCCAAAACCTGTATGTACCTTTCAGCATTAATGGTGCCTTCACAGATGTGTAAGTTACCCATGCCAATGGCACTAACACAGCCCCATACCATCACAGATGCTGGCTTTTGAACTTTACGTCCATAACAGTCCAGATGGTTCTCTTACTCTTTGGCCAGAGGACACGACGTCCACAATTTCCAAAAATAATTTCAAATGTGGACGTATCGACCACAGAACACTTTTCCACTTTGCATCAGTCCATCTTATATGAGCTCGGGCCCAGAGAAGCCGGCGGCGTTTCTGGGTGTTGTTGATAAATGGCTTTTGCTTTGCATAGTAGAGTTTCAAGTTGCACTTACGAACTGTATTTACTGACATTGGTTTTCTGAAGTGTTCCTGAGCCCATGTGGTGATATCCTTTATACATTGATGTCGGTTTTTGATGCAGTGAGGGATCGAAGGTCACGGTATTCAATGTTGGTTTTCGGCCTTGCCGCTTACATGCAGTGATTTCTCCAGATTCTCTGAACCTTTTGATGATATTATGGACCGTAGATGATTAAATCCCTAAATTCCTTGCAATTGTACGTTGAGGAACATTGTCCTTACTGTTCGACTATTTTCTCACGCACTTGTTCACAAAGAGGTGAACCTCCCTCCATCTTTGCTTGTGAATGACTGAGCAATTCAGGAAAGCTCCTTTAATACCCAATCATGGCACCCACCTGTTCCCAATTAGCCTGTTAACCTGTGGGATGTTCCAAACAGGTGTTTGATGAGCATTCCTCAACTTTCTCAGTCTTTTTTGCCACCTGTCCCAGCTTTTTTGGAATGTGTTGCAGCCATAAATTTCTAAGTTAATGATTATTTGCTAAAAACAATAAAGTTTATCAGTTTGAACATTAAATATCTTGTCTTTGTACTGTATTCAACTAAATATAGGTTGAACGTGATTTTCAAATCATTGTATTCTGTTTTTATTTATGTTTAACACAACATCCCAACTTCATTGGACTTGGGGTTGTACTTTTACCTTCAACCAAAAGGGAAGCATTTAACTGTCTTTATTACTCTCCTTATTTAATCAGGTAGCACTTTCACGAGGCCAATCAGGAAGTGCTTTGTTCAGAAATTACGTAAATCAAGCCTGCATTACTCTGAAATCAAAACCTTTTTCCTAGGTTTGATTGGGACAAACTGTGACCCGTGAAGCTTGATGTTGAAAGAGTAGACAGGAGAGAAAGTTGTATCTCCATAACCACGGCCGCTTAGTTGTATGCAAAGATGTTTCCCTTCAAAATCTCCCCTGGAGCGATTCCAAAATGTGTCTTTGTGTCTTGCTTGATTGAAACTTGAAGACACAAAGAGCCTTTCTGTGCCAGGTAAACACACTTCCTACGACAGCATCAAGCGACTTTATGGACGTTTATCGCGTTAATTTACAGGAAAGAGAATCAACAACAGCTGTTACAACCAGCCTGCCACGTTCACAGATGCCTTCCTATGCCAAGAACATCTGAGCTCGCATCCAGGCAAACTCTGCTTGCCGAGTCGAGGAGGCTGGATAACGTGACCTCCTTCTGCCAGCTTTCCCGTCAGACTGAGCTGTTCACTTAAGATGCAGATGTTGTTCAGGCATTTAATGTCCGTGTTGCAATGCTCGATTGTGGACGATTCGAGTAGCAGGTGTTCCTCGCTTCGTCTCATCTGTAACGACTGACGTTGCATGCGGTCGTCATTAAGACAACAGTGAAGAAGTAATTACCTTCTAGAATACCGCCAAAATTCTGCTGCTATATTTAGAGTTATTGTGTATTGCTGAGAGTCAAGCATTCACCCTAATGATATTGTGCGTAACAAGCATATTTTTCTTCTACTTATTGTGCAAATTCCAAATTGCTGTGCATATGAAAATCTATTATTCTGTCACTTGTTTTTCCTGGGCTTAAAGGTCCCATATTTTGGCTATTTAGACCTCCACAGAGTTGACTCTCTAACATCGACTTACTATAAAAGTATGAATTTCATTTAAAAAAAAACACCTTGGTTTTTTTCATTAGAGTGTCCAGAAAAGGCCCCTCTGACAGCTACTTCTGTTTGACCCAGTTTTGTATCTGCTTTGTCCATATTTGGCAAAGACCACCCTCTTTCCTCTGATTGGTTGCCTTCGTATAGAAAACCCACTTGTGAGAGCACACGTGTTTGTTATGTTGACAACGCTGGCTCGGTAGCGGAGAGGTAGGCGGAGATTTTCACTAGTGAAGTAGATAAATTTGAATGACCTGATTTCAGGCCTCTTGACAAAAAAACGTCTGGAACTCAGGAATCCGTAGATGATTTTAATTCATATTTCACATGTCTACTGAGGCACCATAGAAACAATATTGCATCCCAAATACGAGAAAACAATTTTTGGGGGTAAAATATGACACCTTTAATTGCGCCTTCATTGCGTAGCATATCAAACCTAACATCAAAAAACAAAAGGTGCCTCCTCTGGCTATTTAGTTATTATTTGACAATGTGAGAAAAGCAAGGTACAATGGCATTGCCTCAGAGCGTTTACTAAGCGGCTAAACAAACGTTTGTGATGTCATCACCTATGCTGCTCACTGCCACTAGAGGGCATTTTTTTGTCCTACAGTATTTGAGGATTGCTTTGATATACATGTATTATAATTTTAAAAAAAAACAAAAAAAGGGCCTTCTCTGGGACGGTATGGTGATCATACTTCTATGTTTATTTTTTCAAAAGATCCAAAACTGAGGGAATAAAACATTTTCTCACAGACTAAGTACAGGGTGCCGCACACCCAAAGACTCGGCCGAACCGGACTAAATTGTTATGCAGTGTGCTGTGTTTGGCAACTGATGTGTTTGAATTTGAGTCACAGTTGCACGATGTTGCACCTAGCCAATCAAAATGCACATAAGCTTCCACTCGTGCTAAAAATACATTGCTGTTTTAAGCAAGCAAGACAGATCGGCTGCTGCGCTGCCCCCAAGCTATATAAATGCAGTATATAAAATATCAAATATTGTGTTTTATAACAATACTTGTTTATATTTATAATTTAAAATGTGCCTGTGGATGAAAAAGCATAGCTTGTGGCCAAAATGTATGCACGGTACGTACCGCGATGGGTACATTCAAATGAATGGGAGCGAGCGAGATGCTTTTAAAATATCTACACTGTCGCTTTTATTCTTGCCCAGGTCCACCAGCTTCTTCCTTAACTATTACTCTATCTTTTTATGGTTTAATGAATGTAATTAAGTACAATATACTGTATGTGCAGCATTAAATGCCTGTACAGTCTCATTGTTCAGGACGCTCATTTATCCAATCGGATAAATGAGCGGAGTAAGGAGTAAGTCAGCAACTGTCATTTTTTTGCGATGATCCAATCCAGTTGGGTTAGATCGCATCGCACAGTGTGCAGCAGGCCGAGGAAAGCATCCAAATAAATGCTGATGCTCCAAAAAGGAATACAATTTGAAGATTATTTGTCATTCTCAATTTGTTTATTTGGCTTTTCAGATGAACCAATTTGAAAGAACGAGCAATTTCTCATTTCCTATAACCTGCATTGATGTTTACAACAAAGTATTTAGGTTCCATTCATCTTACTTTTTTTGCTAGAGGTGAACGTTTTATTTAGTAAGCAGAAAAGTGGGCTCTCCAAACATCACCAAAAGGTCGATGTTTTAGCTGCAAATCCAATAGAACAACAGGCATGAAACTGATTAGTTTGCAGTTTGTATTTTCGGGGTTTTGTAAGCGCCGACCACCGAGATTTTGTCATTGATAAACACCACAGGCTCTGCTAGCAGAGCGTGGAGCAGCACTTGCTCAACAAAATCAAGCTTCTCATTCATTAATTTGCCGTCTCGCCAAGGTTATCGCGACATCTCGTACAGGAAGTATTGATTGTCGCCTTTTCTTGTTTTCAGGGTGCTGATTCATGTTTTTAAAATAATTAGCAGAGTAATCAGGCCAATCAAGGATGGCAGCTGACACTAAAGACAATAAAGAATGTTTTATTTCCAACCTTGGTAGCACAAACGTTAGCTTGCATGCTAATGTTGTTCTCACCCAGATTGCTTTTCCTGTTGTCTGCTCTTTTGCCATTGCTTACAAAGGAACATTTTCTCATTTTGGTCTTAATAAGGCATTAGACTGTTAGTCATAGGTCATTGCATCCTATTCAGAGGTGATTTCAGAGAGAATTGCTGGTGTCGGAGTCCCGCTGTGTGACTTAGACTAATATGACTTTTGTGGCCATACATAAATGCGGTGCCTAATGCGGCCCTAATGCATGCTGGATGGGCAGAGAGCACTGCAGCATGTGACACTTGATTATGTTTAGTGACAAGAGGCTTAATGGGCTTTTCCCTGCATACCGGCTTCATTTGCAATGCAGGCTTACGTGTGTGAGTGATGATTGAGGCCGCCGTACTTAACCCCGCAGACAAGGCACTGAAAGGTCATTTTTTTACGCCGTGGCTCTTGCTTCACTTATATTCACAGGGGCCTTGTTAGGCATCGCTAGCTGTTGCAGCAGCCCTGACACAAGCATTTTTTAAGCACAATCTTTGTGTTTGTGGAGTCGTGATTAATTTAGATTTCAAGACCCAAAATGTTAAAATGAAGCAGATTTTATTCTTAAAGCCTTGTACCTGCATTTAAATATGAATATTTGAAGAGCACATGAACCTCGTGAAGGACTTTAAACTTTAAAAGAGTTCCAGATCTCATAGCTTCTGTCCAAATGCATTGGTATAAACCGTGTGCATGCATGCTGAGTAATGTGGAGATGATAAAAGCATTTTCAGTATTTGCTTCTCCAAATTTAAACCATGTGAAAAAGAAAAACTTGAGATGGACAAAATATAAAAAGTACAGCTGAAGGTCAAACTCAACCAGTTCAGGGTGTACCCCGCCTCCTGCCCGATGACAGCTGGGATAGGCTCCAGCACGCCCGCGACCCTAGTGAGGAGAAGCGGCTCAGAAAATGGATGGATGGATGAAGGTCAAACTCATTCTGTATTCACTTTGAGCAGCCTCTCAGATTTTTGAGGCGACAAAAATAAGGGTCATAGTCAAAATGGTAAAAAAAAAAAAAACAACAACAAAAAATAGGACAATTCTGATCAACTGTAACAATATGCCAGATGGTGTCTGAATTCCAACTCAGCATGCTGATCTTTGGCCCATTGCCCAAACTTAGAAGGTTGAAACCGTCGTTTTGTCCTTGTGTAAGTAACACCCGGGTCACGCTCGGGATGTCTGCTGGGAATCAGTGCACAACTTGGCTGCAACATGACAATGGATGCCCTTCACCACTTCAGTTCAGACATACAGCTGGTCATTAAACCAGCCTTGTGCCTCACATCCGTAAAGGGCCCATCTAATACTGTAAACATAGAAATAATTCCATATTCTGACCTTAAAAACGATGTCTGCAGAAAATAATCCCCCCCCAAAATAAACTCAATAGTAATTTTAGGCTTTTTTTCTTATTACATGTTTGATTTCAGCCAGATTTTGACCCGCCCACATTTAGGTCATAGCCTCCCTGATTGACACATCAGCCTGGTGACGTCACAAAATGACCAGCACATTTCCTTATATTTGTATGTGTTCTTGGTTGCTTCACAAATTGATACTCTTGGTCTGTCCCCACTTCGTCTGTTATTTTTAGGCAATATTTAACAATTTAAAGTGGTTAAAGTAACTTGAGAACAAATCTGTAAATGCTCTTGAACTCTCAAAATCACTGAGAGCCTAGTTCCTTGTTCCGTGTGGCAAATTGTCGCCTATATTAAAGGTCTAGATGTTTTTTTTTTTCTTTTTTGACAATAAGTGAAAATTTAAAGGTTAGATACATTTGCGTAGGCTTGTTTTGATCGCTGTGATGCTTCGTTGCAGAAGAAAGCAAGTCGCACGAGGTAAGTGTGTGCAGATTCATTTCCTAGGTGTTTGTAAACTCAAGCAATATGGCTTTTTTTTCCTGAACAGTTGTCATTTCAGAGGTGGGCAGATTCTGCCCAACAGCAACGATATAAAAAGTATGAGTAAATATTGCCACTTTATAGTATAGTACATTCCTTTGTCCAAACCAGCTATGCAGCGCATTTGGTCTCCAGTTCTGTCGCTGACGTCACACCAGGACATGGTAGTGTATCAATTTTGGCAATGAAAAAGGGTTATTCCCAGGGCAATTAGTTATTGACCGATTGCTCCCAAACAGACTGATATTATTGGAAATGACTGCCAGTTCAATTCTCTGTAGCAAAAAAATACAGAAAGAGAATTTGTTAGTGAAATATAGGCCATCTGGATGCTATTGGTCCTTGAATTGTAATGAATCGGGATGCATTATGATTGGAGTGAATGTCATCGTGTTGCATCAGAGTAATTTAATACCGACAATGGTACCTTGACTAACAAGTTCATTAAGTTCTGTGACTAAGCTTGTATTCCTAGCTCAAATTGTGTGTGGCATGCGAGTTACTGGGTGGATTTTGTGACGTCCGTTTGCTATCTAGCGCAAGCGGTTATGAAGGTCACTCGTACCTCAAATTTTCCTCACAAAACAAAAAAATTGACCGAGCGACGGCTCAGATCGCAGAAAAAGTTAGTGAAAGTTGGTGCAATTGCAAGTCAGGGTAAAACTGTATAGTGAATGTATCATATTAGTCACAGTATTTTGAGATACTTTCTCTATACCGCACAATTTCAGAAGTGGTTTTAAAGTTAATCACCTGCAACGGAAAGTCAAAGTGAACGACTGATGTTCTCACACCATGTGGAGCAGTTGAGTGCTAAGAATTGACTGCTCCCACTGTACGTTCACATTATTGCTGTTCCACTCGTCTCATGTAGATGTTAGCAGCACACAGCTATTGTCAAAACAAATAAAAAGGTGTTTCTGCTGTCTATGGACATAAAATGCTAATGCTAAAAACAGTGTTAAAAACAAAGCAATGTGCTTCCCTTTTCATTTGTGCCTCGATCTGTGCTGAAAATGCAAAGAGTATACGCGTAACTTGTAAGATCTGTGTTGGGGCCGACCAAGTTTTTGACATGCCAGAAATTCATCTGAAATCTGTCATTCCTTGTTTGCCGCTGCACACTTAGCATGCCCGACTTAACCTTGAATCATCTCCAACTCAGAAGACACAGAATCAGGTTTCAAACTGTCATAATTCATAACTCAGTGTATGCCAAGATTTAGAGGCTTGAGGCTGGAAAAACATGGTACAAATGCAAGATTTTGCCCCAAGCACACTCTACGCTAAACCTCAAAATGTCATATGCTGGGACTGTCATAAACCAATTAACAACTGTATATGAACACAAGCAATTAAAAAGTAAATTTTCCATATTATATCCTCTTTAATGCTGGAAAAGCTTGGTATGAATGCTCGATTTTGTAAGAGTACTTATCCCTGACTGTCTGGTCAGTCGCTGTTGTGGGTAGTCCGCGGTCCTGACATGGCAAGAGCCAAGCCTTCTGGGGAGGCTTAATTCACATAGTGTATGCCCAGGACAAATTGTTGATGTATTTATGTGGATATTCTTGAAAGACTTCTCTGAGTGGTATAATTGCTACATTTTGCCTAAGAACTAGATTATTTCTTGTTACAGGCACTTTGGTATACATGTTTAATTTTGCTGAAGTACTTGATGATCCCTGACTAACTGGTATATCACTGTAGATGGCAGTCCAATGTCCTGGTGGCTGGACCGACGCGGCGAGAGGCGGAGCTACTGGGGAGGATTTCTGCCGGGAATCCAGCAATGCTCCTGCAGCCTGGAAGAGAATTGTGTGGACATGAACTACTTCTGCAACTGTGACGCCGACACAGACATATGGTATGTTACCAAGAACTCAGTGACTCGCAGTGATCTCGAGATTTGTTTTGATTCACCTTCCTTTAGTGATGTTGTGAAAATTTTAAAACAATATCATTAAATGCTTACGATATGCATGCTACCCATTTGGATTAATTCAACGTTAAAGCTGAACTCTACCCACTGCTTACAGATAATAATTAAAACTATTTGAAATTTTGCGAGGAGTAGCTAAAGCTTCATTTGAATTTCACTGTATTAAACGCTTGAAGTGTCTTTGCATTTTGTGCATTAATCCACTCCAAACTCCAAATCTAGCCTGGATTCAGCTCTGTTTGCATATTTCCAAAGGCGCTTGTCTCCCTTGTGATGAATTGCTTTAATGTCTTTACTCCTGCCTTCTGCGCTAATGCAGAAGAATGGGAGCCTTTATCTCAGTTCCCGTCGAGGCGTCCGGGCCCCGAGGGACCGCCATCCCTCTGTTTGTGTTTGCTTATTCCCTCATTTGTTCGATGTCTGTCACAGGGCCAACGACACTGGTGTCCTCTCCTACAAAGACCACCTACCAGTGAGCCAGATAGTGATCGGAGATATCGGCAGAGTCGGCTCACAGGCCATCTACCACATCGGCCCTCTACGTTGTTATGGAGACAGTAGGTGATCACTCATATACTGAATGAATGACTTGACTACAGGCAGGAAAATTACTGTTCGGGAAACTTGGTCTTGGTGTTGGATTTATCTTACCCAACATTATAAAAAATAGACACAAAAGGAATGAAGACACTGGTTTCTTTTTCTCATGAGGAGGGCGTATGGGAGATTGTTCAGATCACAGCCTCTCAACACGCTCTAACAATCTCCCCCGTCGCTCTTGCATTTATTTGAAAATAGGAGGGTTTTTCCCAGACATAATGTTCTAAACAATAAGACACAACACAAAACATTGGACCAACACCTGTCACGTCCCCGACCACATCCGATCACGTCCTTGGTCCAGGCGCCCTTCCATCGGATGATGCGGAGTCATCTTTTTGAAGGCGAGACATCTAAAATCATCCATAATACTAATGGAAGCTAAGCAAATAAATGATAACTTCTAGAATATATTTAACACTTGGTCACAAGGAACAGACTGAAGAACAAATAAGTTAGTAACTAACTCATTTGTTCTCGTTTTCATCATGGCTCACTCTATTTTGTAATGTAATGCTTTTTGTCCACGGGCCTCTGTTAGAGCCACATTTCCTCCAACTGGTACACTTCAGTTTGCGGATAACCATACGAGAAATAAATATTTTGAGAATGAAGTCAAAATATTAAGGGGAAAAAAAGACCGATTTTTTTGTCTTGTAATATTATACCTACAAAATGATTTTTTTCTAATAAAATTCAGACTTTTCTAAACTAAATACAACATTATCCTCATAAAATAATATATATATATTTTTAAATAGAACTTTATTTTTATAATATTAGTGCCTTTTCACACAAAACATATAAAACATATTTTTGTATTACCACTACTCTTCGAAAAGATAGAGCTATATTTCTGGAAAAATAGGACTTCATTGTCATCTTATTATGTCTGAAAAATATACTGTATATGTGACTTTATTCTCAGAAAGTGCAAATTTTTAAAAAGAGTGCACAAGACGACTGTTTTTAAAAACGAAAATACAACTTTGTCCTCATAATAAACTCTTTTGGAAAACATTTTTGTTCAAAAATATGACATTTTTTGTAATAATACAACATTTTGGTGAACATATGACTTTATTGTCATAATATTATCTATTTTCCACACCGCTTATCCTCACTAGGGTCACAGGCATGCTGGAGCCTAACCCAGGTAACTCTGGTCGAGAGGCGGGGAACACCCTGAACTGGTCGCCAGCCAATCGCAGGGCACATAGAGTACAAATAAACAACCATCTGCAATCACACTCACACCTACGGCCACTTTAGAGTCTTCAATTAACCTACCATGCATGTTTTTGGGATGTGGGAGGAAACCGGAGTATCCGGAGAAAACCCACGCAGGCACGGGCAGTACAAACTCTACACAGGCGAGGCCGGATTTGAACTCGGATCCTCAGAACTGTGAAGCAGATGTGCTAACGAGTCGCTCACCGTGCTGCCCCGCCTAGTAATATTATAACATAATATTTTCAGAAGAAAATATTACTTTTGGCTACAAATACTTTATGAATGATATCACTACTTTTTCAATAAAAAAATTACTTAAAATACATAATAAATTTTTCTCAACAAAACATTATTCTCTCAATATTACAACTATATTCCTGTAACATTGGGTCTTTTGTACCTTTGTTTCATTTTATTGTGGCTACTCCTCAATACAGTTCTCGGAGTGCTCGTTCTACACTCATCCGACTTACCTACAACATATGGATTTATTTCTGTCTGTTTCTACTTCAGGGTCCATGTGGAATGCAGCCACTTTCTACCAGGAGTCGTCTTACCTCTATTTCCCCACCACACAAGCTGAGCCCGCCTCAGACGTCTCCTTCTACTTCAAAACCAGCGCCCCCTCAGGAGTTTTTGTGGAGAGCCTGGGCCTCAAAGATGTTGTCAGAGTGGAGCTCACCTGTAAGTCAACAGTCGTGCTCCATAACAAGGGCAACAATCCACAAGAGCACGACGGCATTTTTGTATTGTGTTATACTGTTGTAAACTTGCCGGCACGGTGACGGACTGGTTAGCACATCTGCCTCACAGTTCTGGGGACCGGGGTTCAAATCCCGGCCCCGCCTGTGTGGAGTTTGCATGTTCTCCCCGTGCCTGGATGGGTTTTCTTCGGGCACTCCGGTATCCTCCCACATCCCAAAAACATGCATGGTAGGTTAAGTGGAAACTCTAAATTGCCCGTAGGTATGAATGTGAGCGCAATCGAATGATTGTTTGTTTCTATGTGTCCTGCGATTGGCTGGCGACCGGTGCAGGGTGTACCCCACCTCCTGCCCGAAGATAGCTGGGATAAGCTCCAGCAGCCCGTGACCCGCGTGAGGAGAAGCAGTTAAGAAAATGGATGGATGGATGTTGTAAACTCTTATCTAAATATTTGCTGCACTGCATGAATATTATTTCAGCTATTAGGGCCTCTTGCACAACAAATATAAACCCAAAGTCCAGTGATATATATATGCAGAGTAGCCGGCACGGTGGGCGACTGATTAGGACATCTGCTTCACAGTTCTGAGGACCGGGGTGCGAATCCCGGCCCCGCCTGTGTGGAGTTTGCATGTTCTCCCCGTGCCTGGGTGGGTTTTCTCCGGGCACTCCGGTTTCCTCCCACATCCCAAAAACATACGTGGTAGGTTGATTGAAGACTTTAAATTGCCCATAGGTGTGAATGTGAGTGCGAATGGTTGTTTGTTTCTATGTGCCCTGCGATCGACTGGCGACCGGTTCAGGGTGTACCCTGCCTCCTGCCCGAAGATAGCTGGGATAGGCTCCAGCAGTCCGCGACCCTAGTGAGGAATAGCGGTAAAGAAAACGGATGGATGGATATATATATATATATATAGAGAGAGAGAGAGAGAGAGAGAGAGAGAGAGAGAGAGAGAGAGAGAGAGAGAGAGACAGAGAGAGACAGAGAGAGAGAGAGTGGGGCAAAAAAGTATTTAGTCAGCCACCAATTGTGCAAGTTCTCCCACTTAAAAAGATGAGAGGCTTGTAATTTTCATCATAGGTATATCTCACCTATGAGAGACAAAATGAGAAAAAGAATCCAGAAGATCACACTGTCTGATTTTGAAAGAATTTATTCGCAAAGTATGCTGGAAAATAAGTATTTGGTCAATAACAAAAGTTCATCTCAATAATTTGTTATATACCCTATGTTGGCAATGACAGAGCTCAAATATTTTAAGTCTTCACAAGGTTTTCACACACTGTTGCTGGTATTTTGGCCCATTCGTCCATCCAGATCTCCTCTAGAGCAGTGATGTTTTGGGGCTGTCGCTGGGCAACACAGATTTTCTATGGGGTTGAGATCTGGAGACTGGCTACGCCACTCCAGGACCTTGAAATGCTTTTTACGAAGCCACTCCTTCATTGCCTGGGTAGTATGTTTGGTGATCATTGTCAGGCTGAAAGTCCCAGCCACGTTTCATCTTCAATGCCCTTGCTGATGGAGGGAGGTTTTCACACAAAATCTCACAATACATGGCCCCATTCATTCTTTCCTTTACACGGATCAGTCATCCTTGTCCCTTTGCAGAAAAAGAGCCCCAAAGCATGATGTTTCCACCCCCATGCATCATAGTAGGTATGGTGTTCTTTGGATGCAACTCAGCATTCTTTCTCCTCCAAACACGACAAGTTGAGTTTTTACCAAAAAGTTCTATTTTGATTTCATCTGACCAGATGTCATTCTCCCAATCCTCTTCTGGATCATCCAAATGCTCTCTTGCACAGTGTTCCCCAACCTTCTTTGCACCGCGGACCGGTTAGGAGTTGGCATTTTTCTCACCTATACGTACACACACGCTTGCCTCGCTTCTGCTTCCTCCTTCGCCTTTCGTGGTGCGTCTACTATGGGCGCGATGCAGGAGTGGGGGTCGGAGTTATTGTAGGCACCCAGACCAGACTGCAGTTCCGGGCCTGGACATGTACTGGCTTAACCAGGGGGACACGTCTGGCACTGCAGGATTTGAGTCCCTGGCAGCGTAGTGTTTTACTGATGGAAGCCTTTGTTACGTTGGTTCCAGCTCTCTGGAGGTCATTCACTAGGTCCCCCCGTGTGGTTCTGGGATTTTTACTCACCGTTCCTTTGATCATTTTGACCCCACGGGGTGAGATCTTGCGTGGATCCCCAGATCAAGGGAGATTATCAGTGGTCTTGTATGTCTTCCATTTTCTAATAATTACGCCCACAGTTGATTTCTTCACACCAAGCTGCTTACCTATTGCAGATTCAGTCTTCCCAGCCTGGTCTACAATTTTGTTTCTGGTCTCCCTTGAAAGCTCTTTGGTCTTGGCCATAATGGAGTTTGGTGCAACTGTTTGAGGTTGTGGACAGGTGTCTTTTATACTGATGAGTTCAAACAGGTGCCATTAATACAGGTAACGAGTGGAGGACAGAGGAGCCTCTTAAAAAAGAAGTTACAGGTCTATGAGAGTCAGAAATCTTGCTTGTTTGCAGGTGACCAAATACTTGTGTGTGTGTGTGTGTATATATATATGTGTGTGTGTGTATATATATATATATATATATATATATATATATACACACACACACACACACACACACACACACACACACACACACACAGAGTGGGTACGGAAAGTATTCAGACGCCCTTAAGTTTTTCACTCTGTTTTATATTGCAGGCATTTGCTAAAATCATTTAAGTTTATTTTTTTCCACATTAATGTATACACAGCACCCCATATTGACAGAAAAAAAACAGAATTCTTGAAATTTTTGCAGATTTATTAAAAAGGAAAAACTGAAATATCACAAGGCGGCACGGTGACCGACTGGTTAGAGCGTCAGCCTCACAGTTCTGAGGACCCAGGTTCAATCCCTGGCCCCGCCTGTGTGGAGTTTGCATGTTCTCCCCGTGCCTGCGTGGGTTTTCTCCGGGCACTCCGGTTTCCTCCCACATCCCAAAAACATGCATTAATTGGAGAGACTAAATTGCCTGTAGGCATGACTGTGAGTGCGAATGGTTGTTAGTTTCTATGTGCCCTGCGATTGGCTGGCAACCAGTTCAGGGTGTACCCCGCCTCCTGCCCGATGACAGCTGGGATAGGCTCCAGCACGCCCGCGACCCTAGTGAGGAGAAGCGGATCAGAAAATGGATGGATGGATGGATGAAATACCACACAGCCATAAGTATTTAGACCCTTTGCTCAGTATTTAGTAGAAGCACCCTTTTGAGCATATGCAGCCATGAGTCTTTTTGGGAATGATGCAACAAGTTTTTCACACCTGGATTTTATTTGATCATCTGCCATTCCTCCTTGCAGATCCTCTCCAGTTCTGTCAGGTTGGATGGTGAACGTTTTTCAGGTCTCTCCAGAGATGCTCAATTGGGTTTAAGTCATGGCTCTGGCTGGGCCATTCAAAAACAGTCACGGAGTTGTTCTGAAGCCACTCCTTCGGTATTATAGCTGTGTGCTTCGGGTCAGTGTCTTTTTTTTAAGGTGAACCTTCAGCCCAGTCTGAGCACTCTGGAGAAAGTTTTCATCAAGGATATCCCTGTACTTGGCCGCATTCATCTTTTCTTCAATTGCAACCAGTCTCCCTGTCCCTGCAGCTGAAAAAAACACCCACAGCATGATACTGCCACCACCATGCTTCACTGTTGGGACTGTAATGGACAGGTGATGAGCAGTGCCTGGTTTTCGCCATACATCTTTTCCTTTCGGCTTGTCCCTTTAGGGGTCGCCACAGTGCGTCATGCTTTTCCATGTAAGCTTATCTCCTGCATCATCCTCTCAAACACCAACTGCCATCATGTCTTCCCTCACGACATCCATCAACCTTCTCTTTGGTCTTCTCTTTTAGCAAACTCCATGCGGGGTTTCATGTGTCTTCCACTGAGGAGAGGCTTCCATCGGACCACTCTGCCATAAAGCCCCTACTGGTGGAGGGCTGTAGTGATGGTTGACTTTCTAGAACTTTCTCCCATCTCCCAACTGCATCTCTGGAGCTCAGCCACAGTGATCTTTGGGTTTTCTTTACCTCTCTCACCAAGGCTCTTCTCCCAAATCGTTCAGTTTGGCCGGACGGCAAGCTCTAGGAAAGGTTCTGATCATCCCAAACAACTTCCATTTCAGGATTATGGAGGCCACTGTGCACTGAAGAACCTTAAGTGCAGCTGAAATTATTTTGTATCCTTGGCCAGATCTGCCAGAATTCTGTCTCTGAGCTCTTGAGGCAGTTCTTTTGACCTCATGATTATCATTTGCTAAGACATGCACTGTGAGCTGTAAGGTCTTATCTAGACAGGTGTGTGGCTTTCCTATTTAAATCCAATCAGTATAATCAAACACAGCTGGACTCTAATGAAGGTGTAGAACCATCTCAAGGATGATCGGAAGAAATGGACAGCACCCGAGTTAAATATGAGTGTCACAGGAAAGGGTCTGAATACTTATGGCTGTGTGATATTTCAGTTTTTCTTTTTTACATTTCAACAATTATGCTTTTTTTCTGTCAATATGGGGTGCTGTGTGTACATTAATGAGGGGGAAAATGAACTTCAATGATTGTAACAAATGGCTGCAATATAACAAAGAGTGAAAACCTTAAGGGGGTCTGAAAACTTTCCGTACCCACTGTATACACACACACACACACACACACACATATATACACACACAGACATATATACACACATATATACACACACACACACACAGACCCTTTCCAAAAAAAAATAGAATATCATGAAAAAGTTTATTTATTTCCAGAATTCCATTTGAAAAGTTAAACTTTCACATATTATAGATTCAGGGCCCACAATTTAAACAACTTCAAGTATGTATTTGTTTATTTTTACATAATTTGGGCTTCCAGCTCATAAAACACACGAAATCAGGAATTTAAAAAATTATAATACTGTGAAGAAATCAGCCCAAATGTTGCAGGCCATTAATGTTTTAAACTGAGTGTCACACACTAATCATCTACTAAACTCAAAGCACCTGCACAGGTTTCCCCAAGTGTCATTAAATTGCTTCAGTTTGGTTCAATTGTCTCAGTTGGGTTCAATATGGGGAAGACTGCAGACTTGACAACTGGCCAGAAGACCATCATTGATACCCTCCATAGGTTGCGTAAGCCACAAAGGTTCACAGCGAAGGAGGCTGGGTGTTGACAGACTGCTGTGTCCAAGTATATCAATGGAAGGACAAAATGTGGCAGGAGAAGATGCACCAGCAAAAGAGATGTCCATGGGCTTCAGCGGATTATCAGAGTGGAATGTGGAGGGAGTCACACCTTCAAAAACCACCACATTCAGACGCATCCGGGAGATGGGCTACAACTGTCGGGTTCCTCGGGTCAAGCCACTTCTGAGCTTGAGCCAACGTAGGAAGTGTCTCAACTGGGCCAAGGAGAAGAAGGAGTGGACTGTTGGCCAGTGGTCCAAGGTCCTCTTTTCTTATGAAAGTAAAGTGTGCCTTGTCATTCGAGAATCAAGGTCGGAGGGTTTGGAGGAAGACGGGTGAAAACAGAACTAAAGCTGCTTGAGGTCCAGTGTGAAATATCCATAGTCAGTCATGATTTGGGGTGCAATGTCCAGTGCAGGTGTTGGTAAACTCTGCTTTCTTAAATCCAAGGTCACCGCAACAGTCTACCAGAGTGTTTGAGGACTTCATGATTGCTGAGGATCTGTATGGAGATGCAGAGTTCCTCTTCCAGCAGGACCTGGCCCCTGCCCATACCGCCCGAAGCACCAAAACCTGGTTTGATGCCCATTACATCACAGTGGTTGACTGGCCAGCCAACTTGGCGAATCTGGGTATTATCAAGAGGAAAAAGAGGGGCACCAAACCCAAAAACAAAGAAGAAATGACAGCAAGCATCAAGGAAATCTGGCCTTCCATAACTCCCACGTAATGCCACAGGCTGATTGCCTCAATGCTACGGCGCATCCAGGCAGTGATTAAAGCAAAGGGATTCCCAACCAAGGGTTGAAGATTAACATATCGTTTTGAAAGTACCATATTTTGATTGATTTAATGTGACCCTAATTTCTTTCTTTTTTCCTACAAAAACTGAGAAGTAAATGGTGATTTCTTCACAGTATTCAAATTATTTTGAATTCCTGATTTTGTGGGTTTATGAGCAGGAAGCCCAAATTATGTAAAAATAAACAAATTAATACTTGAAATTTTTAAATTGCGGGCCTGGAATCTATAATCTATGAAAGTTTTACTTTTTGAATGGAATTACTGAAATAAACTTTTCCATGCCATGCCATGTGTGTGTACGTGTATAAATATATAATATACCTCAGCTGAATGGGTAAAAAATGTTGAAAGTGCTTGAATTTGACCTCGATAAAGGCATACAAAGCCAGCGAGAGCTTTAGAATATTAGAAGCCTTCTTTGAGGGTAATGCAATCTGCTATGAAAATGAATGTAAATAATGAAAGAATGCACTCGGGCTCTGTGAGGCTTGTACTTGTCTGCCAGCATGACGAGTGTATCGTGCATTTCTATTCAAAAGCATGTGCAACTGTGGATTGTTTGTTGTAGTGGAGGTGGTCGTGTTATTTACTGTTGATTACAGTGGAGCTTTCTCGACAAACCTGAGCGGGTGGATTGCGCCGTTTTTTGTGTTGAGGGCAGAATACTCATCAGACTCTTGTTCATCCTATTGTGTGTGTGTGTGTGTGTGTGTGTGTGTGTGTGTGTGTGTGTGTGCGTGCGTGCGTGTGTGCATGTGTGCGCGCGCATTTGTGGCCAATCAGCTCCATCTATGGTGTCGTTTTCCTTCGATGTTGGAAGCGGCGCGGTGGTCCTATCTATCAAGTCGCACATCCCGCTGAATGACAGGCAGTGGCACTACGTAAGGGCGGAGCACAATGTCAAGGAGGCCTCGCTGCAGGTCGACCAGCTTCCTGCACGCTTCCTGTCAGCTCCCGCAGACCATCAGCTGCCCTTAAAGCTAAGCAGCCAGCTTTTTGTAGGTATGCTCACCCTCTTAAACAAACAGCCGAGTCTTAAAATTTGACCGTGTCCACGATCAAATCAATTTACGAGTAAAGATTTTAACATAAATATTGCTTCCTTTATTTCTCAAACCGTGACATAAATCCATGCGGAACGCTCAGTTTTGCTTTCTCTCGAATGGTGTAAACATTGTTCACATGCATCACATACAGCAGAGATTCTCAAAGTGTGGTACAAGTACCACTTGCAGTACACGAAAGAGTCACTGAATTAAATTTAAAAAAAAATTGCAACACTGAAAACACAAGAGACAATCAAACAGAATGAAGCATCGAGCCATGCAAACAGCCTGTTCAAACATTTGTAAAAAAACAAGTCCAGTCCATTTTTTTCCTTTTTATGAACAGTACATTTTTTACTCAAGTAAATTTAAGTACAGTTCAGTTGTATTTAACTTTTAGGTACAGTACATTTTCATTGAATTAATCTGTAATTGTTTTTTTAATAACTACAGTGCCACGTTTTGGGTTTTTTGAACGCAAGGAAGGTAAAGCAATACATGGAGGACCCAAGTGCAGGGAGGCAAGGCAGAAGTCTCAAAAATATATTTAATTCCAAATCAAAGGAAAACAAGGATCATGGAAAAAGCTAACTAAACAAAGTCCCAAAACTAACCTAAAACTGGAAACAAGACATGACTAGTGAAACTACAACATTTGACAATGAACCGACAACTGAAAGAAACCAGGGAACTCAATACAAACAAATTGAAAAGACACGAGTGGCTGAGGGAGCTGATTGGTCGACACAAGGTATAAGGTTGACAAGAATGACACAAGATATAAGGTTGACAAGAACAGGTGAACACGAATAAATGAGCACACAAGACATGAAAAACATGGAACACAGGAAAACATGAAACAAAACCAAACACAATCCAAACCAAAACATAGACCATGACAGTTAGACCCCCCCCCCCCCCCCCCCCCCCCCAAAAACAAAAACAAAAAAGAAACAGATGCTAGACAAAAGGTACAACAAAGAAAAAGTCACCAAAACAGTGTGGGTGGAAGGGGGCCTGAAGGTGGGATCAGAGTCCGCCGCTTAAGAGTCAGCAGCCACCAGACGTGAGGTGCTTAGCTGAGCATTCAGGAGGACGGCAAGCACAAGGGTTTCCACAGTGTTGTTCAGGCGGGCAGCCATGATGGTGGACCCTATGGCAATGCAGGGGCCAGGCAAGAGGGTCGGGTGGCAGCCGCTGAACGGGCGCCTGCCGCAGCTGCCGAGGAGAAAGGTCTGCAGTTGCTTCCTTAGCCCGCCGCCATTGAGGTTTGGGAGCACAGGAACTCGAGAAGGTGAACTAGGAAAAACGGGTGGTATGAGACGAGGTGATGAACAAGGCTTGGAACGGGGTGACTTGGGGGCAGGTTTGGATGGATGTGACTGTGGAGGTGTGGAAAATGGTGAAAAATTAAGTGAGCAGAAAAACAGGACGACAAAATTTGACCTTTACTTGGCCGCCTCCGTCGGCAGTCCCGGATAGATGGCCAAACAGGTGCCCAATTAAAACGTCAGAGGGAGAGGACTTGGGCTCACAGTGGTGGGAAAAGGGAAAACGTGACAAAAACTGACAAGGACGAGAAAAACGGGAAGGAACTGGTAAAAATTTAAATCAGTGTCAGAATCAGAAAGAATGTTAACTAAATTGGGCCATCTTCACAATCGGAAAATTTTTTTACCTCCATGTTTTGTTTGGTCGGTTCTTTCCGTCACGTTTTGGTTTTTTTAAAGGCAAGGAAGGCAAAGCAAAACGTGGAGGACCCAAGTGCAGGGAAGCAGGGAGGTAAGGCCGAAGTCTCAAAAATGATATTTAATTTCAGATCAAAGGCAAACAAGGATCATATAAAAAGCTAACTAAACAGTCTCAAAAGTGATCATCAAAGTAACACTTGAATAAACGTAAAACTGGAAACAAGATATGACTAGTGATATAACTGAGCGACACCACTGGTGACTATGACAATGACAGGAACTGAGAGAAACCAGGGAACTAAATACAAATAAATTGACGAGACAACGAGGAACACCTCGACAAGACACGAGTGGCTGGAGGGAGCTGATTGGTCGACACAAGGTAGAAGGTAGATGAGAACAGGTGGACACAATAACTAAATGAGCACACAAGACATGAAAAACATGGGACACAGGAAAACATGAAACAAAACCAAAAAGTATCCAAACCAAAACACAGACCATGACAGATAGTTTTTATTAAAATTTTATGTGCAATTCATTTTAATTGAGTCATTATATAATTAGTTATTTTATTTTTCTGTATTTAAACTCACTGTTAATGTTCAAACATAAATGTACAATAATAAATAAAACCTCTCGTTTTTGATTAACACTGGGCCTATTATGTTACTGTATTTTAATGTTGGTCATGATGGTGGGACTTGGAGAGCTAAATATTTTTTTGGGCCTCAAAATGTTTGAGAACCACTGGCAAACAGGTACAGGTCTTTGTTTTTTTTGTCTTAAGTTAGCCCTTTGTATGGCTCCGAAGAAAGTGAAAAATCCGTCATCCGTTGACGATTGATGACTGATTGTCCGTTCAACTGAAGCACTATTGTTTTAAACTTTTTTCGTGGTCTAAAATACACAATCTAGTACAAAATTACTGTAAATAAAAAAAGCTTGATAATGTTTGAAAAGTGTATCTCAACTTACCTCCTTCAGCCGGGATTTGAACCCAGGCCGTTTTCAAGAGCGCAGCAAGCCAGCATTGGAGAACATGGCTAATTTACATGAATCCTGACAGCTGTAAATGAGCCACATGGCACATAAATGGTGTCCCTTAAAACGAGGTTCCACTATTCTGACCTGTGACTCTTTTTCCAAAAAGGTTATATACTTGTTATATCAGCTTTAGCTTGTAATATGCCACACTTAATTGATCAGCAAAGTTTTCCACGTGAGGGCTGTGTCCGCTACATGCCCCTCATTGTTGTGGTGAGCCAGCCGCTGTTGGCTCCATCCAATACTCCACAGCCTTGCTCCATGTGCAGCGCATAGATTCACATAACAGAGACACTTACGTTAACTGTCGTGTTCGCTAGTTGCGGTGGATCTACGTACGTTCCTACCCTCACCTATGGTCACGAGCTGTGGGTCGTGACCGATAGAACAAGATCGCGGATACAAGTGGCCGACATGAGTTTCCAGGGTGTCCGGGCTCTCCCTTAGAGATAGGGTGAAAAGCTCGGTCATCCGGGAGGGCCTCAGAATCAAGCCGCTGCTCCTCCGCATTGAGAGGAGCCAGATGAGTTGGCTTGAGCATATGACTTAGGATGCCTCCCGGACACCCCCTTGGTGAGGTGTTCCAGGCTCGTCCCACCAGGAGGAAGTCCGGGGACAACCAGGACATGGTGGTCTCGCGACTGGCCTTGGAACGCCTCAGGATACCCCCGGAACAGCTGAACAAAGTGGCTGAGAGAAGGAAGTCTGGGCTTCCCTGCTTAAGCAGCTGCACCCGCGACCTGACCTCGGATAAGCGGAGGAAAATGGATGGATGGCCGAGAGTTAACAAACTAGCATGCGAGCTAACAAGCTAGCAAGTTAAGGAGCTAAACAGCTAGGTCCACCGCAGCAAAGTCGTTTAAAACGTCAGTGCCTCTGTTGTGTGTTAGTTCCCAATTAACACAAACACAGCAACATTAACTTTATTAAGCATATCCTAAATGGCACACGTTATTCAACCAGTATTTGATGACAGCGAACATCAATCATATTTGATTGACAAGTGAGGGGCTCCTTATCAGCGGACCACCCACACAGTAGACTTTTTTGTCATTCCGATTAAAATCATCCCGATTGAAGATCTCTGGTCAATTGTTTACATGTGACATGATCTATTCCAATCGGGTGTATACATGACGTACACATTTATTCGGAGCAGGTCGTCGTGAACCTTACGCCACCTTCATGGCGAAAATGTAATTCTGATCGTTTTGGCAAAAGGAATATTCTACTGTAAAACCGAATTCCATTCCATTCAGTTTCGGACTGTTTATTATTGAGGTGTTTATATGGAGCATTTTCATTCTGTTTGGGCTTCTAAAGATATTATAATCAGAATAAAAAGCTCCATGTAAACCAGGCTGGTCT
Organism: Phyllopteryx taeniolatus; assembly: GCF_024500385.1. Classification (NCBI taxonomy): domain Eukaryota; kingdom Metazoa; phylum Chordata; class Actinopteri; order Syngnathiformes; family Syngnathidae; genus Phyllopteryx; species Phyllopteryx taeniolatus. Next base: position 929,037 of record NC_084513.1, read on the forward strand.
TGCAGCTCTTTATTCTTTATTTCAGACCCAGGGGTATCCATAGCACAGACTAAAGAAAAACAATTTAAGAGAAACAAGAAATTATTATAATAACAACAATAAAAATAAGAACAACAATAATGATTGAAAACCAAAAATATATATATAACAATAAGTAATAATAAGGGTGGGCCTTATTTCTCATGATTTCAGAGGCATTAAAAAAACAACATTATCGTTTATCATGATAGTTTTTGGAAAAACATATTGTCTGAGAAAACTTATCGTGACAGGCCTACTTGTCGCTTTTTCAAAAAAGGGTCACCGGAGTCACGAATCTTCTTCATCCCATCATCTCCTGATCAAGTGTCCCTTTTTCAATCACACCAAGGGGAAATTTGGTGTACCTGAAGCACACATAGTCAGTATCCTACACCCAGGGATCATCATTACATTTTTGTTGAACTTCGAAACAAGCTAATTTATTTTTCAAAATTTGCCACTTCTCATCTTTTCTAAAACAAAAAAATACATGAAGAACTGAGGAGTAAAATTTGACTTTTTGTTTTTATTCTCGTAAAAGTATGGCGTTTTTGCCCAACACCAACTATGAAAAAAACACCTAATTTTTACAATATAATTTTTTTGCTTTAAAAAAAGCAACATGACTTTTTTTCTCATAATACTACAACCTGTTTGGGGGGAATAAAATAATGATTTCAAATGTGACTTTTTTCCTTTACAAATATCCATCCATCCATCCATCCATTTTCTACCGCTTATCCGAGGTCAAGTCGCGGGGGCAGTAGCTTTAGCAGGGACACTCAGACTTCCCTCTCCCCAGCCACTTCATCCAGCTCTTCCGGGTGAATCCCGGGGTCTTCTCAGGCCAGCCGAAAGAAGTAGTCTCTCCAGCGTGTCCTGGGTCGTCCCCGGGGTCTCCTCCCAGTGGGAACACCTCACGTCCGGGAGGCATCCGAATCAGATGCCCCAGCCACCTCATCTGGCTCCTCTCGATGTGGAGGAGCAGCGGCTCTACTCTGAGGTCCTCCCAGATGACCGAGCTTCTCACCCTATCTCTAAGGGAGAGCCCGGACACCCTGAGGAATGAGGAAACTCATTTCGGCCGCTTGTATCCGGGATCTTGTTCTTTCGGTCACAACCCACAGCTCGTGACCATGGGTGAGGCGAGGGACGTAGATCGACCGGTAAATAGAGAGCTTCGCCTTTCGGATACAAAGTCTGCATCTCTGCAGACGCCGCACCGATCCATCCGCCTGTCGATCTCCCATTACATTCTTCCCTCACTAGTGAACAAAACCCCAAGATACTTGAACTCCTCCACTTATGGCAGGATCTCATCCCCGACCTGGAGAGTGCACTCCACCCTTTTCCGACTGAGGACCATGGTCTCAGATTTGGAGGTGCTGATTCTCATCCCAGCCGCTTCACAATCGGCTGCGAACTGCTCCAGTGAGAGTTGGAGATCGCGGCTTGATGAAACCAACAGAACCACATCATCTGCAAAAAGCAGAGATGCAATACTGAGGCCAACAAACCGGACCCCCTCTACGCCTTGGCTGCGCCTTGAAATTCTGTCCATAAAAGTTATGAACAGAATCAGTGACAAAGGGCAGCCTTGGCGGAGTCCAACCCTCACCGGAATCGAGTCCGACTTACTGCCGGATATACAGACCAAACTCTGACTCCGGTTGTACAGGGACCGAACAGCCCGTATCAAGGGGTTCGGTACCCCATACGCCCGAAGCACCCCCCACAGGACCCCCCGAGGGACACGGTCAAACGCCTTCTCCAAGTCCACAAAACACATGTAGACTGGTTGGGCGAACTCCCATGCACCCTCGAGGACGCTACTGAGGGTGTAGAGCTGGTCCACTGTTACACGGCCAGGACGAAAACCACACTGCTCCTCCTGAATCTGAGATTCGACTTCCCCAACGGACCCTCCTCTCCAGCACCCCTGAATAGACCTTACCAGGGAGGCTGAGGAGTGTGATCCCCCTGTAGTTGGAAAACACCCTCCGGTCCCCCTTCTTAAAAAGGGGAACCACCACCCCATTCTGGCAATCCAGAGGCACTGTCCCCGATGTCCACGCGAAGTTGCAGAGGTGTGTCAACCAGGTTAGGAACTCCGGGCGAATCTCATCCACCCCCGGGGCCTGGCCACCGAGGAGCTTTTTAACCACCTCAGTGACCTCAACCCCAGAGATAGGAGAGCCCGCCTCAGAGAACCCAGACTCTGCTTCCTCATGGGAAGGCGTGTCAGTGTAATTGAGGAGGTCTTCGAAGTATTCTCCCCACCGGCTCACAATGTCCCGAGTCGAGGTCAGCAGCGCCCCATCCCCACTATACACAGTGTTGCTGGTGCACTGCTTCCCCCTCCTGAGACGCCGGATGGTGGACAAGAATTTTCTCGAAGCCATCCGGAAGTCTTTCTCCATGGCCTCACCGAACCCCTGCCATGCCCGAGTTTTTGCTTCAGCGACCACCAAAGCTGCATTCCGCTTGGCCAGCCGGTACCCATCAGCTGCCTCAGGAGTCCCACAGGCCAAAAAGCCCTGATAGGACTCCTTCTTCAACTTGAAGGCATCCACCAACGGGTTCGGGTATTGCCGCCACGACAGGCACCGACCACCTTACGGCCACAGCTCCGCTCAGCCGCCTCGGCAATGGAGGCGCGGAACGTAGTCCACTACTCGGACTACATGGACCACTACTCGGACTCGATGTCCCCCGCCTACCCCAAAACGTGAGCAAAGTTCTGTCGGAGGTGGGAGTTGAAACTCCTTCTGACAGGGGATTCTGCCAGACGTTCCCAGGGGACCCTCACAATACATTTGGGCCTGCCATGTCGGACCGGCATCTTCCCCCACCATCAGAGCCACCAGGTGGTGATCAGTTGACAGCTCTGCCTCTCTCTTCACCCGAGTGTCCAAGACATGCGGCCGCAAGTCCGATGACACGACCACAAAGTCAATTATCGAACTGCCACCTAGGGTGTCCTGGTGCCAAGTGCACGTGTGGACACCCTTATGTTTGAACATGGTGTTCGTTATGGACAATGCATGATGAGCACAGAAGTCCAATAACAGAACACCGCTTGGGTTCTGATCGGGAGGGCCGTTCCTCCCAATCACGCCATTCCAGGTCCCACTGTCATTGCCCATGTGAGCATTGAAGTCCCCCAGCAGAACGATGGAATCCCCAGTGGGAGCGCTCTCCAGCACCCCCTCCAAGGACTCTAAAAAGGGTGGGTACTCTGAACTGCTGTTTGGTGCATAGGCACAAACAACAGTCAGGACCTGTCCCCTCACCCGAAGGCGGAGGGAGGCTACCCTCTCGTCCACCGGGGTAAACCCCAATGATCAGGCGCAGAGCCGGGGGTAAATAAGTATACCCACACCTGCTCGGCGCCTCTCACCGTGGGCAACCCCTCTCGAGAGGACTGGTACCAGAGCCCAAGCTGTGTGTGGAGGCGAGTGAGACTATATCTAGTCGGAACTTCTTGACCTCACACATCAGCTCTGCGCTCCTTCTCTGCCAGAGAGGTGACATTCCACATCCCTAGAGCCAGCTTCTGTAGCCGGGGATCGGATCGCCAAGGTCCCTGCCTTCAGCCACCGCCCAGCTCGCACTGCACCTGACCCCTATGGCCCCTTCCACAGGTGGTGAGCCCATGGGAAGGGGAACCCACGTTACCCTTTCGGGCTGTGCCCGGCCGGGCCCCATGGGTGCAGGCCCTGCCACCAGGCGCTCGCCTTCGAGCCCCACCTCCAGGCCTGGCTTCAGAGGGGGCCCCGGTGACCCGCGTCCGGGCAAGGGAAGCCTAGATGCATTTGTTTCTTTCTTCATAGGGGTTTTTGAAGCCGTGCTTTGTCTGGTCCCTTACCTAGGACCTGTTTGCCATGGGTGACCCTACCAGGGGCGTGAAGCCACTGACAACTTAGCTCCTAGGTTCATTGGGACACACAAACCCCGCCACCACGATAAGGTGACGGCTTCCAGGAGGGGAAATGCAAATAATAAAAAAAATTACAACCCTGTACAAGTTAAAAACTGCCCACACTTCATATTCAACATGGGGGTTTATAGCCCTTCTATTCTCAATGTATATAAATCCACATTTTTGATACCTCAAGCATACCAATGTTTGTGAGGGGGGCAGAATCACTCAAAGGCTATTCCATCTAAAGAGTACAAATGTTTGTAATTATGTACGACTATGAGTACTTGAGCATCCCTGTAAATATCAAGCTAAATATCAGTTAACTGTACATATACCATATACTGAAAAATGCTTTTGTTTCATAATTCATTCTAAACTAAAAGTCAGACCAAAGCATACTTAATAAGTACTGTATACTAAACATCTTTTCGATACGCCTAGTATAATTATGGCCTGTGGTCAGTCCTTTTTGGATAAATGCAAATCCTTCTTTAACACACGCTGTCTATTCACTTGCTGCTACTCTGAGCCTCTAGCCTCTTTGGGATGCACAATTAGTTAGCATAGTGCTAAATGTCATGGGCCTTTGTCCAGTAAGTCAGTCTCGGTGTTAAAGGTCAAACTTCTATCAGTCAAGGCTTGGCCAAATCCCTGAGTCTTGGTTCTGTCCAAATTTTCTTCCATCGGAGATTTTGCTGGTTCTCTGTAACTTGGGCAAAACTGCAGATTTTCTATTTGCCAGAGTGAGAAGCCAATTGATTTAGAATGGTTCAGTCTAAGACGAGATAATGAGGCAGCATTTCAAATAAATTCATGAATTGATCCACTCTCCTGCAGTTAATTAAGTTAATCCACAGTAACGTACCATAAAATTAAGCAGTTAATTCATCACGACATGCGGCTAAATCGCTGTCATCGCAGGCGGAACGACATCGCTGCAGCGTGGCTTCTTGGGCTGCATGAGGAGCCTGATGGTGAATGGGCGGAACTTTGACCTGGAGGAACGGGCCAAAGTAACACCGGGCGTGAGCGCCGGGTGCCCCGGGTACTGCAGTGGCTCCAGCAGCCTGTGCCACAACAGGGGACGTTGCATCGAGAAGAGCAACGGCTACGCATGTGATTGTTCTCAGTCAGCCCACGCCGGATCCTCATGTAACCAAGGTGATGCTCCATTCACTGTATTACTGTCAAGGCTATCAATGACATAGTGTTCTGAATTGTCTGTTACAATACAAAATGCATATTCCAGCATCAAGTAGCCATAGTGTTGTCGTCTCCTGAAAACCAAATCTGTCCATCTATAATGTCCCCCTCTTTCACGAATATCATTGCTGTCCAGTGAAAAACATGACTTTACAATGAAAAAATATATATATAAATTACAAAATATGAAGATACCTGATGACTTTGGACACCAAAAATATCTAAATGAAAACATATTTTGTTAGCTGTTCTTCCCACACTCCTAAAATATTTTCTATATTTGTTCTTACGCACCAGTATTGATATTGTTTCTCTTTGATGAACACCAAACGCGCATCCACAAAGTCCCCTGTGTTCTGTCAGCACTGCCTACTGGAGCTATCCATGAACCTGTAACTAAAAACTACCATTTTAAATTTGTGTTTTGGACAAAATAAAAAAAAAAATCTGATCTTTCTTGGACAGCGACGATATCCAAATAAAAACCTATTACTGCCTCATCCATGTTTCTAGGAACCTTTATTTTTGCACTGATGAACAGTTATGTTGGAACAGGAAGGGACCATCTCTAAACTGTTCCCACAAAGTTGGAAATGTCCAAAATATTACCCCATGAGCCACAGTGAAAGGAACTCTGAATGCTTCAGCATACCAAGAGATTTTTGACAGTCAAACAGTTTGGGGATTACCCCTTCCTGTTCCAACATGTCTGTGCACCAAATGCCCAAAGCAAGGTGCATTAAGACATGGATGAGAGAATTTGGTATGAATGAACTTGACTGGCCTCCACAGTGTCCTGCCCTAAACCTGACAGAACACCTTATGGTTGAGTTCAAGTGGACAGTGAACCAGGCCTTCTCATCCAACATCAGTTTGTGACCTCACAAATACAGTATGCTCCTGGAAGAATTCCCATAAACTCACTCCTAAACCTTGTTGAAAGCCTTCCCACGAGAGCTGAAGCTGTTACAGTTGCAAAGGGTAGAACAACATCATATTAAACCATATAGATTTAGAATGGAGTATTACTTTAAAATATTATGTGAGTCAAGACAGGTGAAGGAATACTTATGGTGGGGACAAGCCAAAAGTCTAAACATTTGTCCTAACATGTTATTGAAGTGAATTCAATGAAGTGCAGTTGTCACCTTGACAACACATTACGCGACATATTTTTGTCCTCGCTTGCCATCGTCCGTGCAAGGATTAAGGCAAGCTTCTTATTTCTCCAGAAGGCCAAGTCCAATCATTTGTTCCCCTTTTTCCCTGCAGTGTGGAGATTCTCTCGGCCATGTTCCCCTTTTTTTTTTTTTTTTTAACGGCACTGTTGGGCTCCATTTATTTTATCTACCGAGACCCGCTACTTTTATCTTGGCGATTCGGTCGGTAGGTTCGTCTAAACGACTTACTGTTTCGGATCATTGGCTTTTTTATTCCCCCACACATACACACATCCCTTGCAAGAGAAGACTCTTGAGAAAGGCACATGTTTGCGTTCTTGTGACCACATTGTTACCAGGGACCATTTCTGCTAAAAATACACTGATTGCACTCTATCAGATTTAGGCTACAGAGTGCTGCAAGGCAGTACAAGCTCAGAAAAAGTACATAATTACTTTTGGAGGAACTGTCTCAGTATCTGTCCCACAACTATAACATGAAAATCAACCACGAATTTAATCCCTAAAAAGGGTCGCCGGTGAGCTGGAGCCTATCCCACCTGACACCCTGGACTAGTCACATGTCAATCGCAAGGCACATCCAGGACAGTGAAACCTTGTTTAATGCAGGGGATACATTCCAGACCCACCCACACTAGGTGAAAATCTGCGGTATAAGGAGAGACCATATAAAAAAATATTTTTGAAATAGTTTTACCACTATCATACACTTTATAACACATTTAAACTTATTGAAACACACTTACATTTATTAAAACAACACAGTATTCCTTACAGCCCATGTTCTCAATCTTGCCTGCAAAATTCCTCCAATAAGATGCAAAACATGCTTGCTTCAAGCTGTTAATTTGTCACTCCAAGTTGAAGTCTACTAAAAAACTGACACATGAAACAAAAGAGAATTAAATTTTGTATGCTTAAACACCAAAATGTTCAACCAAACCATGTAACTTTGTCAAATAAAGGTCTGCTAGCTTAATGCTAACATACAATACAAAATGACATAGACTGGCTAAAAGAAATTAGCAAAGATATTATGGTAATTCTAAACCTTCCAACAACTGCTACTTTAACACATGCGGAGAAACAACACATACAAAGAGGGCATAGAACATTACTCACAGCAAATGATGCACCGTGATGATGGCCAATTTAGAGTTTTCAATTGCATGTTTTTGGAATATGAAAGTAAGCAGTACCCAGAGAAATCTCACACAAATGCAGGGAAAACATTTAAACTCCATATAGAAAAAACAAAGCTGCGATTCAAACCCCTAATCTCAAAGTTGTGAGGTAGACCTGCTAACCACTACCCCACCATGTGTACCACTAATATTGTGTATAATGTATATATTTTATAACAATTTACAGTGGAAGGAAAAACTATGTGAACCATTTGGAATTTGAATTTATGCATAAATTGGTCAGAAAATGTGGTCTGAACATCTTAAATCACAAGAATAAACAGAATATGCTTAAAATAATACCATGCTAATAATTGTGTTTTCATTTTTTTAAATAACATGCAAAAATTCCCAGGACAGGGGAAAAAAAGTTAAGTGAACCTCTTGGCTGCAAATTCTCCAAGAGCTAATCAATCAGGTGTGAGCTAACCTGGAGTCCAATCAATGAGGCAAGACTGGAGGTGTGGCTTAAAGCTGGTCTGGCTACTCGTAAACACACACCAGTTTAGAATTGTCTCTTGTCGAGAATCATTGCCTGGTGTGTACCATGCCTTGCTCAAGAATTGTTGACTTGTATAAAGCTGGAAAAGTTTGCAAAAGTATCTCTATAAAAGTCTTGATGTTCATCACTCCACGGTCAGACAAATGGTCTATAAATGGAGAAAGTTCAGCACTGTTGCTTCTCTTCCAAGGAGTGTCCATCCTGTAAAGATGACTGCAACAGCACAGCGCAGAATGTTCAATGAGGTAAAAAAAAAAATAACCCTAGAGTGTAAAAAATAAAAATAAAATTGCTGCATATTTGGAGTTTGCTAAAGAGCACTTGGATGTTCCACAGCATTAGTGGCAAAATATTATGTGGACAGATGAAACCAAAGTTGAATTGTTTGGGAGGAACACACAATGCCAAGTGTGGAGGAAACATGTCATATCACACCAAGACATCAAAACCTTATCCCAACTTTGAAGCATGGAGGAGGGAGCATCATGGTATGGGTGTGCTTTTTCAGCTCAGAGCCTGGACAGCTTGGTATCATCAATGGAAAAATTGATCCACAAGTTCATCAAGATAATTTGCAGAAGAACTTGAGGCCATCTGTCCAACAGTTGAAGCTCAAAATAGGATAGGTGGTGCAACAGGAAAATAATCCAAAACACAGAAGCAAATCAATAACAGAAGAAAAGGGTTCACTTACTTTTTCGTGCCCTATCCTGTGAATCTTTTTACATCTTATGCGCTATAAAAATATGAAAACATATAATTATCTGTGTGGTATTAGTTTAAGGACTGTTTATTCTCGTGATTTAGGTGAAGATCATTTTCTGACCAATTTATGCAGAAATGTAATAAATTCCACAGGGTTCACATTCACATGTTCCTCCCGCTGTACAGTACATGTATATGGCGGATACCTCACTATTTAGTGAAAGAAGCTAACGTTTAATAGTCTACATCTTCATTCAAGTAGTCCTTCTTGTCATACAGCACAAACAGTTGGAATAAAATGCAGCGTAACAGTCACAAAAGATCCAAATAGAGTCATTTCATTATATCAATCACTCTGTCAATCGTGCAGGATTAATTCTTTGATGTTTGCTAAAATGAGGTTTAGGTACCACTGTGATATTTCTTATTACCCTCAAAGGCTCTGCTTTTGTACCCTTGACACTTCCACATTTTGGGAACTGTACCTTTTGGGCTGTGGAAAAGGCACAGTTAATTCAGGATCCATAATTACAATGGATTCTATCTTGAGTTACATACAGTACATGGACCTGTACGCTTATTTCAAACAGTGTAAGAGCTTGAAATGCATGAAATGTCGTCCTGCACAAATGTCTTAGTCCAGTCACCCAGCCCGGAGAGAAAATATGGCGTTCAAGCCAATGATGTCTACAGGAAGAAGCCATGTGTTGTGGTGAGAGTATGATATAAATCAAGTGTGACTTCACAGCGTGACGACAGTTGTTCGATTCTCATTTGCAGCCGCTGTCGTTTACGGCAAACAAATAGTTTTTTGGTGGGTCAAGTTGGGAACAAAAGAACGGCGTGTGCTCCCGGCGAGAACGTTTCAAAATGAGACCATACACCATACACTTAGATTTAATGTGTGGAACATGAGACCGAGAGCTTTAATGGAGCCGTTAATGATAGTTCTTATTTTCACACCTAATGAAGTTGGGTTGAAGTCCAATGAACGTCCTAACAGAATATATGGAAATTAAAGGATTTACTATTGAGCATAAAGGAGGCAGAAGCCTTTCCATGTTTCAATTAGGTTTTGTTTGTTTTTTTGCATTTTTTTATGAAAATACATACGAGGTTCATTCAATACTTTAAATTGTCTTCCAAAGATGTTTAATTTATGTTGAGAAAGACTGTAAATCGTCTTCAATGTTTAAGAAAACCATCTTTGTGAAGATCAATTTGTCTGCAGTTTACAAGGTTTGTTAGTCTTCCATGTTAACAGAAACATACCTTAAGTTAGTCTGGGCTTCTCTGCTTAGGCTGCTGCTCCCTCGACCCGACCCCGGTCGGATAAGTGGAAGAAAATGGCTAGATGGAAGTACGTTCGTTAAATATTCTATAGTGTTTACGAAAACACTTACATTAGGTTCCCTTGATGACTCTAAATAGTGTAATTTTTACAATGTTTCGCGAAAACTGTTACATTCATTGAGTACATTTTTTGTAAAAGTGTCTGAAAACACTCAGGTTGATTTATAAAGATCCCAAATAGCGGGTGCTAATTGTGTGTTCGCTCTAACAAATTCCCATGCTGTTGGTGGGCGTGTTGCACATACTATAATAAGATGATCTTTTTCTAAGATCCCAAATTGCAGGTGCTAAATTGCGTGTTTACTCACTGCTCAATGCAGTTTCCATGGTGATCTTTTTTCCACACAAGACAGCTTGTATCCAGTCTTTAGGAGGGTTTTGCGCTATATGTAGCTTTGATGGTTTTCAGCATGGAACATTTGGGAGAGTACTTACGAGAGCAAAATGAAGGTGTTAAGAGAAGAAGCAAGCAAACATATTACTGAGTTACAGAATTGATCGCTCAGATGCTGTAATTTTGGGGAAGCCAGCAACCGCATAAAAGCCATGCAGTATGATATGCAGTAACCTGCCTCAAGTCCATGGCAATTTGATGTATGTGCCCAACATTCCGTTTAATATGCACACCCAGGAAACCACCCTGGGAGAGCCTAGCACCAATTGTCACAGTGCAGTGAAATGACTTAGAGGGATACACCGGAACTCAGAATTGAAAGTAGTTTTGTCATACGGAGATATGAGATGACTGGCCGTGACTGGCAAATACTGTGAATCAGCCTGTAGATTATTCAGAAACTCTCAAACTGCATTGCTGAATAGACAATACAGTATGTCACAATTAAGGTTTGGGCCATTTCAAAAATGTTTGCACGAGCCAGAGTACTCGCTGCCTCTCATTTTGTTTTGCGCGCTGTTTTGCGTCCTTTTCAAGCGTTCTATTTAAAGACACAAAATGAGCCACTGTAATTCATCTCTGGTTTGATAAATCACTTTGCGCGTGTATTTACATACTCTTCCCCCAAAAACACACCATAAACTGTGCAGCAACTTAAGTGTGTTTGGCAGACGCAAACCTTGTTGTTCTCGGGTAGTAGGTCAGCTCCCACGTTTGTTTGCGCAATCAGGTTTTCGCCTGTACAAACCTTTAGTAAATCAAGCTCTTAAACGTTAAATCTATTGACCAATAGTCCAAATAGTCTTCTGGTTTACGAAAAAATAGTCTTTAGGTTTACGAAAATATATTTTTAAAATATGTCCTGTATGTAATGAAATGATCTACTGGTGCGCATAAAAGTGAAAGTAGTGAAGTACTTCAATTGCTGTAATTTCTCATGTATAATGTGCATTTTCCCCGCCAAAAAAGTGTCAAAAGTCCATAGTGCGCATTATACATAGGTATTGTTCACATTTTATAATTGTATGCAGCCATCTAGAGGTTATGAAAAAGCTTTACACTTTCATTCCAAAATGCCATCGCCACCTAGAGGTTATGAGAAACCTGTACACTTCCATTTTAATAAGCCACCGCCACCCAGTGGTACTGAAAAAGTGTAGCCTACACTTTTATTCCAATATGACAGGGGGTACCCATGGCTGCATATATGTACAGTTGTGCTCATAAGTTTAACATATTTGTGAAATCTTTTTTTTTTTTAAATATGACTGATGACTGAACAACAACCATCATTAATTTCTTATGGTTATGTTCTGTTTAATGATGATGCTTGACCATTTAATTTGAATCCCATTAAAATTAAATGTGTTTCGCCTGGCCCTTCATCTTTTCTTTAAAGAATTGTACCCATCCATCCATTTTCTGAGCCGCTTCTCCTCACGAGGGTTGCGGGCGTGCTGGAGCCTATCCCATCTATCATCGGGCAGGAGGCGGGGTACACCCTGAACTGGTTGCCAGCCAATCGCAGGGCACATACAAACAAACAACCATTCGCACTCCCATTCACACCTACGGGCAATTTAGAGTTGTCAATTAACCTACCATGCATGTTTTTGGGATGTGGGAGGAAACCGGAGTGCCCACGCAGGCACGGGGAGAACATGCAAACTCCACACAGGCGGGACCCGGGATTGAACCCCGCTCCTCAGAACTGTGAGGCAGACGTTGTAACCACACGGTTATAATTGTACCCATCTTACAAATTCTGCCTGGGTAATCAAACTGTGTGTTTTTTTAGTAAATAAAAGTAGGGTTGTGAATTTCAAAATAAGAGCAAGTAAATAAAAAAGAAACTATTACGTGTTAAAATAAAGTGCTTAACTTCAGAATAATTATTTGAAAAAACTAACAAAATACAGATAATACTTCATGTTTTGATCTTATGGGTAGAAGCAAAATCATGCATTTTTAAAATGTATTATACATAGGTAGAAGGGATTTCCAGAATTTTGTCAACTTTGGGGGTTCGTATTATACATGGGTGTGCTTTATACACGAGGAGTTATGGTAAATTGTTTTGCTTTGGTTTTTGTGTCCAGTCTTATCACGGTGTACATGTTCTTTACCAATCACCTTTGAATTGTGGTTGTGGTGTTTCCACAGAGGTGTCGGTGTCCTTCGACAGAGAGTCATCGCTGACCTACACACTCCAGGAACCTTTCTCTGTGATGCTGAACAAAAGCTTGCAGGTGGAGAGCAGCAGCAGCAGTCGGGCCAGAGAGGACTTTTCATTCAGCTTTATCACCTCGCAGAGACCCGCCATGCTGTTGTCTGTCAGCACCCTCAGCCGACAGTACATTGCTGTCATTGTGGCCAGGAACGGTGTGTGCACAGATTGGCTCGCACATACAAATAGAACGTAAAGAATTACATCGTTTGGGATGGAACAACTTTGGAGTTGTTTTTTGTAGCCCTCTGTACTACATTTAAATATAACTTTGTAGTTAAGTTGAGATATCTGAATCGTCTTCAGTGTTTACAAAAACACATGTTCAGAATTGTTTTCACAAATATGTTTTTTTAATGAGACACATTCACAAAAGACTTACCGTAACTATCCTCAAACTTTCAAAAACAAGTATGTTACATATTTTAACGATGCCAATTGTTCACAAAAATACGTAAACTAGGTTCTTAGAAGGCTCGGATGTTTACAAAAACCTGTTCCATTAATTTCAAATTCTCTTCAAAGTTTACAACAAACATCTACTTTGTTAGCTTCATTGAAGACTCACAATTATGAAATTGTCATATATGATACTGAAATTGTCGTAAATCTTCACACACAAAAAAAAACTTATGTTAGGTTTGTTGAAGACTTGTCTTCAGTGATTATGAAAATACATACATTATTTTTTGTATTGTAAATTGTATCAAGACTCCAAAAAATTTAAATCTCTTGTCTTCAATATTTATGAAAAACATGTTAGGTTCATTGAAGAGAAAATTATCTTCAATGTTTTTGAAAACTTGTATGGTATATTCTTTGAAGATAGTAAACTGTCTTTTTGTTTTTAGGAAAACTTACAGGGGTTCTTTGAACTCTCTAAATTCATGCATTCATTGAAGATTAGGTGTCATGTTTATGAAAATGTATGTGATGGTATTTGAGGAATGTAGTCTTCATTGTTTTGACAAAAACATGGGGTTCTTTTAAAACTAAATTGTCTTCAGTATTCACAAAACAATTAATGTTACGTTCTTTGAATACTCTAAATTATCTTCTTTGTTTACGAAATTGCATATATTGGGTTCTTTAAAGACTCTAAATCCTTTTCAGTGTCTACGAAAATGCTTTGTTTTCTTCTTTGAAGACTAACTTGTCTTCATTTTCCCAAAAATGATAGGTTCCATGAAGACTCTAGCCTTCGCTGTTTAAAAAATGTTAGGTTCTTTGAAGATGAACTTGTCTTCAGTGTTTACAAAAACACCTACATCTCCACAGCACTGCAGCCGTATTTCCTCACCCTGCTTGTTTTTCACACTTGTTAGTTCCATCAGACGAAAGTGAATGTGATGTAAATAAGACAAAAGGGCCACAGGGTTCACATTTGCGTTGTGCGTGCCTTGTGTCCAGGGAGTCTGCAGATCTGGTACCACCTGCAGACAGACAGGAAGCCAGACATCTTCTGCCCGGCTGCCGCTAACCTGGCAGATGGACGACTTCACCGAGTGCGAATCCAAAGAGTGGAGGAGAAAATCTACGTACAGGTGAGGTAGCCACGTGTGGGTGGACCCATGTTCAAATGTCATGCTTTTATTCCAGCAGCAATGTGGTGTCTGTCAGAATGCATTAGCATTGATTAATTACTTTATTATGCAAATAGAGACTTTTTCACAAAGGCCTCGTGGCCTGGTATTAATGAGGCTGGCCGTGTTGTGGAAAAAAACTCCCCCGGGAAGATATTTTCAAATGTTTAAAAAGTGCTGTGGGGCATCTGGAACCAAACACTTTGAAAATGCAATGACAACTAAAGTATGTCACGTGACCTGCTGACTAAGGGCAGCATGGAGGGCCAGTTTAGTTTTTCACCTTGAACGAGTAGCCAAACATCATGGAGCTGTTACAGCTTCAAAATGTGCCAAGGATAACATGAGTGACTTCCACGGTGGTCGTCGTAAACATGGTGCACCTCCAAACGCCAAGTTAGCACCTCAGGTCAGATGTTAATGTTGTAAACTAGCTAAACTTGGGGTACTTTATTGTCATCCATAAACCCGCTATTATAGTAGGACACAATGCTGAGACGAGCAGCCAATTTTCTCATTATAATCCTTCCACTTGTTTTTAAAGGACGGGCAACATGCAGTTGGGTCAGGTGAGCTAATACTTTTCAATCAATGCTTTTCAAAGATGACTCCCAATTTTCTTGCGTTTAGAAAAATACAGAGGTTGACAAAGGGAATAGATTTTGACTGTTTACTAAAATGCAATTATTAGGTTCATTGCACCTTGCTTCAAAGCTTGCAGTGCTTCATTATCATCCATTAGCCAGCAGAGAGACAAGCATACACACCAAAATCAAAAAATGTTCTCCTTATAGTCCCTCTACTGTTTTTAGCGCTTAATATCAGAGCCAGTGCGCGACGGGTTCCAATGTAAATTGAAGGACAAAATAATCTGCATATTGTTTGAGTCAGGTGAGGTATTACGTTCCTTAGGATCTATTGGTTCCATAGTATTGGATGTTTTCGGCACTAAAAAGGCGAGGTTATTGACAGAAAAGCATTGCTGTAGAAACAATGAGCATCCAATCAGATTGCTCAAATGTCAGTAGCCACTACGGTGCATAGCGTGGTGTCTGGGATAGCTATGATATGCTGTATAGTACTCAATTACTTTTATTCTTTTGCATCATCATCATCATCGCCGTATTCACACATAGGTTTCTTTGTTATACGGTAGTTTTTGTTTCCTCTTCAAACAGGTGGACCAAGACATCCACAGAAAATACACCCTATCTTTTGATGGAGAACTCGTCTTGATCAAAACTTTGACACTGGGCAAAGTCATCAGTAAGTCCTCCATGTTGTTCAAGGTGCTAAGCAAAAGCTACAAACGGGTCTGAGCCAAACGTATAAAAACTATCTGCATCTTCACAGGGTTAGACGCATTCCATGAGGAGGTAATAGAGGCTGCTTCAAAGGGTTTCGTGGGCTGCCTTTCGTTGGTGCAGTTCAATGACGTGGCACTGCTGAAGGCGGCGCTAACCAACCCTGGAAGCTCATTGGTCACGGTCCGCGGCCCGTTGGTCCAGTCGAATTGTGGTGCGCTGCCAGACTCTTCGTCACGATCTTTGCAAGGTGTGAACACAGGTTGAAATTGAAATTTGATGCATTTCTAACAGTACCTTAGATCTCAACATGGGCAAAAAATGGTTTCGCTGTCACAATTATGGACAGGCTATTCCGTTTTTTGTACCAAAGAGTCAATTTAATTTACGCTGACCTTGTTATCGGAACCTGATTGTTTTGTTCAACAACTATGATACCTTTACATATCTTTGCTCTCCAGTGAAAAGCATTTAACTTTGAATTTGTTTGTTATTTTTAAACACGTTCTTAGCACTTAATAGCAGAACATATGGTCAACAGATTAAAATGTAATCAAACGATATAATGTGACTTCTTTGAGTCAAGTGAGCTATTATTTTCCAGGCTTTAATATGTTTCAAAAGGGCTGGTAATTTGTTTTTCTTCTGTTGGATAATTTAATTACATTCAATCAAAAGACATTGAAGACTGGATTTTAATTGCATTTTCACAATCAACCCAGTACACCAACAGCTGAGTTTTCAGAACCTGACATGCTTATTTTTCATTGCCCAGCTACAAATAGTAGGTATTTAGTCTTCTTTCATTTATTTTTATTACATTCTATTTTAATCTTTTAACATACTGTATATTCTGACATGCAGTGAGTGATGATGGAAAGCACATCCAGAAATTATTCACAGTGGTTCACTTTTTATTTTACAGCCTTGTTTGAAAATTGATTCATTATGCATTTGTTCAACTCATAGTGACAGTATGAAAAAAGATTTTGCAAGTGCCGAACAAAAAGAGAAATCACATACGCAACTACATAAGTAGCCATCAAAATTGACCTCTGGTGCATCCTGTTTCTGCTGATCATCCTTGGGATCTTTTGACAGTTTAATTGAAATCGACCTTTGTTAAATTCAATTGATTGGACAAAATGTAAAAGGTCCACACCTGTCTATATAAGACATCCCACAGTTGACAAACCAACCAAGCATGAAGTCAAACAAATTGTAAACTTCCACAAGGGACAGTTCTGGCAAATGGTTTACAAAAATGCCTGTGGTTTTGAAGCTGCCAATGAGCACATTCATTATCCGTGAATGGAGGACTCTTCTGAAAGCTGCCCACCTGTCGACACTTAAGTGATTGGGGGAGAAGGTTCTTGGTGCGGGAGGTAACCGGATTGTCACGGTGAGAGCTCCAGCATTCCTCTGTGGAAAGAGGATAACTTTTCCAGAAGGACAACCATCTCTTCAACAATCCAACAATTAGGCTTTTATGGTCGAGTGGCCAGACGGAAGCCACTCCTGAGTGAAAGGTACATGTCGGCCCACGTGTACTTTGCCCAAGGCTCTCAGAGCATGAGAGACAAAATTCTCTGGTTTGAGGAGGCAAAGATTTAAGTCTTTGGCATTAATTCCAAAGTTGATCTATGGAGGAAACTATGCTCCGCTCATCACCTGGCCAATACCATCCCTACTGTGAACCATGGTGGTGGCAGCATCATGCTGTGGGAATTATTTTCAACAGCAAGAACTGGGAGACTAATCAGGATGGAGGAAGCGATGAATGCAATATACAGAGACATCCTGGATGAAAGCCTGCTCTTGACCTTAGACAGGAGAGTGTCACAATACCGGTTTGGACTCTAATGCAAAACACAGCACCACAAGAGAAATTAAAAGTTTTTAATTGGCCAAGTGTCAGCGTAAGATTTCTTTAATGCCAGTGGGGCCCAAGTGGTGGATGGAGTTCCTAAGAGGAAAGCACAGGTGAGTACAATCTAAATGACAACGAGTGTCCAAATTAGGTTTACTCACAGGCCTTACTATCACTGGAGGGAGGCTTCCTTGTAACCAATTAGGTGTGGCAGAGGGTGATGTGGCGCTTTAGCAAGGGTTGAGGATAACAGGTCCGCTGGAGGAGACAGGTACTGTAATAATAGTTTACCGTGGTGCTTAGTGATTGCAATGCTAAGTAGGAGTCTTTGAGGTCCGCAATCCCAACCAATGTTCAAGCCAGGTCTAAAGCCAGTAATCAGGTATCTGTTGTCAATTTACATAGTCCAGGATGGAAAAAAATGCAATTCCAAAGGTCAATAATCAAAGAAGGAATGACTTACAAATCCAGTCACGTGCCAAGCAGCGTCAGAGAACAGCTTGGGCCAGAAACAGGTTCACGGTCAAAAGGCTAGAGAGTACCGCAACGGCAAGTGACAATTTGGCACTGAGGTGAAGGGCTGGTTAAATATAGCAAGTAACAGGTGAAAGCAATGAGGTCCTAGTGAGGCATGTAAAGCTGAGGCAAAAGAAATTGGTCACAGGAATTGGATCGTCAAAATAAAAGGGTGAGCACGAAATGAGCAGAACATGACACAGGAAGAGTCAGAAGGACAACGCAAGCAAGCTTCAGACAACTCTTGAGGGCTCTATTTTTGCAGACATCGCAGCTGTGGTGGGGCCCAAATGCCACTGGATTCTCATTTCAGTGCAAGTGTAAGACTTACTGCGCAATTTGGCGGACCAGTCTGCCCCAAGATGGGCATTCCGGCACAGCAAGGGTGTGTCCTTGGAGATACGCCTAAAGAAGTGACAATTTGGTTGTAAATAGTCGGTCTAAACTCATGCCTGCTCACACCATGTCTAAATACTGGCACACTGTAGACTGCTGGTCTAACCATATAATATGATAAATTTGATCGGGGAACAGGCAGACAGATACTAAGGTCCATGGACACATTTAAGTCACCAGTCATTATCACCACGTCAGTCTGTATTTATTAAGGGCACCAGCTCTGTTGCCACACCGGCCAAGAGCAGTGACAATGATCCACTCACACAGATTGCTGCGAATACGCATCGTCCTCTACCGCTTCATCCTCTTCCGCACAGAGATGTCTACACAGACATCTGACTGTCATTGTGCCACAGTTAAAGGGATCGAGAAGTTCCGCTTTGATTGGCAATGAATGAAGTCTGGCGGCACGGTGGCCGACTGGTTAGAGCGTCAGCCTCACAGTTCTGAGGACCCGGGTTCAATCCCGGGCCCTGCCTGTGTGGAGTTTGCATGTTCTCCCCGTGCATGCGTGGGTTTTCTCCGGGTACTCCGGTTTCCTCCCACATCCCAAAAACATGCATGAATTGGAGACTCTAAATTGCCCGTAGGCATGACTGTGAGTGCGAATGGTTGTTTGTTCCTATGTTCCCTGCGATTGGCTGGCAACCAGTTCAGGGTGTACCCCGCCTCCTGCCCGATGACAGCTGGGATAGGCTCCAGCACGCCCGCGACCCTAGTGAGGAGAAGTGGCTCAGAAATTGGATGGATGGATGAATGAAGTCTGCTATAAACAAGCCCACAGTGGCATAGCCCGCCCACTCTTAGATCTGCCGAGCTGCGCATGTCTATGAAATTACCAACACCAGTCTAGCCTGCCCCTGGCGCACAGTTGCGCCACCTGCCACGCTAGATTTACGCAGCTCACGAAAATTGGGCCCTGAATATCTTTGAGTGGCACAGCCAGAGCCAGACTTAAATGCGACTGAACATCTCTGGAGATATCTGAAAAGGCCTATGTAACAACACTCCCCATCCAACCTGATGGAGCTTGACAAGTGTTCCAAAGGAATGGGTGAAACTGTCCAAAGATACAGTAGGTGTGCCAAGTCTATTTATGGCATCACAAAGAAGATTGTTGCCCAGGGTGCATCAACAAAGTATTAAGCAAAGGCTGTAAATACTTACAACATACTTACTATTTCATTTGTAATTAAGCTGTAAAAAAAAATTAAAACATACATTATGTTGCGATTGGCTGGCGACCAGTTCAGAGTGTACCCCGCCTCTCGCACAGAGTCAGCTGAGATAGGTGCCAGCATACCCGTGACTCCTAGTGAGTATAGGATAAGTGGTACAGAAAATGGATGGAAAACAAATTATGTTGTCACTATGAGTGAGGTGTTCTACCGGTACGGATGATTCTATTCTATTTTGGAATAACTTTGTAGCAAAACAAAATGTGCATTGTTTTCACATTTTGGTCTATTTTTAGAATTTTCATTGGATTAAAAAAAGAAAATTAAATTAAATTTTTTTTTAACCTTACATTTAAGGAACAACAATTCCCCATTGAGAATTTCTTGTTTTTTACAGAGGTGTTTGATACAAGAGTCATTGCGCTGTAATGTTTTTTTTAATGGATGGTTCTGTAATCATACTCGAGTAAAGACTATTAGTGTTAAGTCACTGATGGTGTAGCGGTACACTCGCCTGCCTTTGGTGCAGGCAGCATGGGTTCAGTTCCCACTCAGTGACGGTGTGACAGTGAGTGTGAATGGTTGTCCGTGTTTATATGTGCCCTGCGATTGGCTGGCGACCAGTTCCGGGTGTAGTCCGCCTTTCGGCCAAAGTCAGCTGGGATAGGCTCCAGCGCCATGCGACCCTAACCAGGATAAGTGGTGTTGAAAATGGATGGATGGACGGATGGACTAAGTCACTGATGGTGTAGTGGTACACTCGTCTGAATTTGGTGCGGGCAGCGTGGATTCAGTTCCCACTCAGTGACGGTGTGAATGTGAGTGCGAATGGTTGTCCGTGTCTATTTGTGCCCTGCGACTGGCTGGCGACCATTTCAGGGTGTAGTCTGCCTTTCGCCCGAAGTCAGCTGGGATAGGCTCCAGCGTCCCGCGACCCTAACCAGGATAAGCGGTGTTGAAAATGGATTGATGGATGAATGGACTATTAGTGTTGTTGCAATGAGTATACACACTAGTCCATTCAGCGAGGCTCCCCCTAAAGGAGATAAATGCATGTTGGAAATGACACTCAGGAGCTGGGCAGTGTTAAAATGCACTCTTGTGTTCAAGCAGCTGCACGGAGAGTCAGCTTCTAGCATCAGCTAGCAGGAGGAGGCTAATTTCATTCATGTCATGTTGATTTATGAACATGGGGCTGTGTTTACACCTGGCTGAGATGCATTTGCAGCATGAGTGAGCCTCGGTGCACTTACATAGTCCCTCTCCCACCCCCTCCATAAAACATACACATATCACATTGCCACATTTTTACAACAATAATAAGTCTCCGAAATGAGTTTCCTCCGCAGGGTGTCCGGGCTCTCCCTTAGAGACAGGGTGAGAAGCTCAGTCATCCGGGAGGAGCTCAGAGTAGAGCCGCTGCTCCTCTTCATCGAGAGGAGCCAGATGAGGTGGCTGGGGGTGAGAAGCTCAGTCATCCGGGAGGAGCTCAGAGTAGAGCCGCTGCTCCTCTACATCGAGAGGAGCCAGATGGCTGGGGCATCTGATTCGGGTGCCTCCCGGACGCCTCCCTGGTGAGGTGTTCTGGGCACATCCCACCGGGAGGAGACCCCGGGGACGACCCAGGACTCGCTGGAGAGACTATGTCCTTCGGCTGGCCTGGGAACGCCTCGGGATCCCCCCGGAAGAGCTGGATGAAGTGGCTGGGGAGAGGGAAGTCTGGGCATCCCTGCTAAAGCTACCCGACCTCGGATAAGCGGTAGAAAATGGATGGATGGATGGATGGAATAAGTCTCCATTCAGGAAATGTGTTTGGTGTTTTTCCAGATCAAACTGTGACGACAAATAATGGAAAGAAGAAGCACGGCCGTGATACACACAATGACGTGGCTGTCATAGCAGGTATGTTTTCACTCAAAACTTTTTTTATTTTTTATTGACTATTTATCAGAATGGAGGTGTCTACTCGACATACAAAGACGGGTATCAAAGTCTATACATTGCAGTATTGGTGCATTTATTAGTTTATTGCAGTGTTAATTTTGACAGCAAATTTTGATTTAGTTTTAGTGTTTTGACTAAAATGTAATATAGTCTTGGAAAAGTGAAGGGAAACAAGGTCAAAGTTCAGTTCACTGTTGTAAAAATGATAATGGCCCAAATGCATTATCATTATTATTATGAAATATAGTTGTATTTCACTTAAGTTAAATACATATACAATTAATATTTTATCACTGTTTTCAAATCTCTTTAGGTACAATTTTAATATAACTTTTGTGTGCAATGCATTTTTTATTGACTCATTTAAGTGTACCGTATTTTCACGACCATAAGGCGCACTTCCAAGTCTTAAATTTTCTCCAAAATGGACGGGGCGCCTTATAATGCGGCGCGCCTCATGTGTGCACCGAGTTCCAACATCTATAAATGTTGTTGTGTGATGAGCGCTCCGCTTGACTTTTTTTTTTTTTTTTTTGAGCATTTCCTGCTGAGACGCTGCTTACACAGAGGAAAAGCGGACGTGGCTGAGGACAGGGGAGGGTGCGTGAAGTAGGACGCTAAAGCCACGCCCCCGCGCCGGGGTGTTTTTTTTTTTTTTATAACCGCTTGACTGACTGGGAGCATTTCTGGGGTGTGCATTGTGCAAAACAACATCGCTTTGGCTAAGGACCCCCGAAAACATCCCATACGAAGAGACACGCTTACGAAGCACAGATAAAACTGCAAGCTATCAGTTACGCGGAGGAACATGGGAATCGAGCAGCCACGAGAGAATTC
Source organism: Phyllopteryx taeniolatus (assembly GCF_024500385.1). Taxonomy (NCBI): domain Eukaryota; kingdom Metazoa; phylum Chordata; class Actinopteri; order Syngnathiformes; family Syngnathidae; genus Phyllopteryx; species Phyllopteryx taeniolatus. Next base: position 951,363 of record NC_084513.1, read on the forward strand.
AAGATCAACGAATCCATGGTTCGCAAGTGGAGGAAGCCGGAAAACTCACATCGCCAAGTCAAAGCGAACACAGCTTTACTAAGACTAGGAGGCAGCGCCGGGCGAGTTACGCCATAGTTTGTGAATGGATCTTGGATGCTTGTTCAAGCTTTCGCACGGCAACGAGACTGACTCGAACCTGGCGTGTTTGATTGAGAACTTGCCCAGCTGTTCATTTCGGATACAGAAGATGAGGACTTTGATGGATTTGTGGATGAGGATTGATCCGAAAATAATGTGAATACATTGTTAAATACTTCAATAAAGTACAACCGAACTCAGTTTTGCTCCCGCTGCCTTTTTAAAAACATTGTTTTAGCGTGCATGCATGCTACCGTATGTTTTAAGCTAGCGTATGTTTTACCATGCCTGCGCCCAATAATACGGCGAGCCTTGTGTGTGTGTGTTAAATACAGAAATAGACCCCGTAACTGAGACTGCGCCTTTTAATACGGTGCGCCCTATGGTCGTGAAAATACGGTACTTTATTTTTCCATATTCAAGAACAGTGTTAATGTTCACACCACGCATGCATGTTGCCGTGGTTTACAATATTAAATACAGTTTATAGGAATACAATTTCACTTCTGTATTTTAATTTGTCTCCTCATGGTGGTACTTGGAGAGTAAGTATTTTCATGGATGGTACTTGGTATAAAATGACCAAGATGGAATTAAAACCTCATGAATGTGTTAAGAAACAGTACGATATATAATTAACACACATTTATGAGTGCTGCTTCGGAATAACAGCATTTTTACTGAACACAAAGTTCAAGCCACCCTTCACACACACAGGATTGATTTTTTGATTTGTTCTCGCTTGATTTTTATTTGGGGGATTGACAAGAGTCATATTTTATGAGATAAGATAAATTTGATAAATAAGATAATACGTGAAATAAATAATTATAATAAAAACAGTTTAAAGGTAAACATAGATCATTTTACACTTGGGACTCATTTTACACTTGAGACTATGTGAGTCCCAGGATGCACCTGTCTGGAAACAATGAGTCCCATCCCTGGCAATTTATCATCACGGAATACAGATACAGTAATCCTCTGCTGTATGACGGTTGTTGCTTCACGGTCCTGCCATATTGCAGATTTTTATTTGTACGATTTGTGCAAGAAAAGCAAGCTTGCTGCGTCGTGAGTGGCGTGGCAGGTGGCACCACAACATTGAAAATGTATCGAGTCCACAAAAAACTCCGGATGTCCATTGGATGGAACAATAACTCACCCGACTCTGCCTTTGATTGGCTAGCACCAAGATGGGATTTGTACTTTTGGTTTGCTGTGTGTGGAGGCGCTTTACCAACACACACACACACCTGTTTGTGCTGTCAAGAAAGTTTTTTGTTTTTTTTAAAGTGTTTCAAGCCCTCCTTTTTTTCTGAATGTCTTTGGCCAAACAATACGGGACCGCTTCAGTAATATGCTGCCACCGTCTGCTACGTAAGGAGTGCAGCTAGTGAGTGCTCCAGCAATGCTGGCTTGAAACTTTATTTTTAATTTTACTCTGGACAGACAACACAACCTTTTTTCCATGTCCTCCTCATGTGTCTTCATAGCCTGCTTATATTCGGTCATGTGTTTAAGCGTTTGCTGGTGAAACCTTTGGCAGTAATATTTTTGTCCGTGTGCACCCCCACCCACCTCGGCTGTCATCACACTGTCACCGTGCTATGTTCAACGCATACGCCCCAAAAACTGTGCATTAATGACACCTTCAATTACAATTCGGAAACATTAAACCTGCAATCCACAACAATTTTTTGTTTAAAAAAAAAAAAGTCATATTCACCAAAGCCACTAAGAACAAGAGATGACATAATGCAAATTAAGCTTGTCAGCTCCTCTAACATCTTGCTGTCTTTTTCAATATTTAGTGTCCACCATATACATTCCCACGCTGGCCCAGTTAGTGGCACACCGCAAATGACGTAGCGGTAACGATGGCACGCAAATTAAGTATTCTGCCGTGCAATATGGGCGGAGCGCGGTTGTAAAAAGCACACTAAATATTATTATTATTATTTTACGTTTCTGTAGAATAAAATAATCATTCAATAATTGATGTGTAAACTAAAACAATCATAAATATTGCAGCAAGCGAACAACATCTACCTCTTTTCAAGGAGTCGTTTCCTGCAAGCAGCTATTTGAGTGGTCACGACCCGGCACTCCTCTCATCCTTACCGGTCTGTTTTTATTGCTTCTATTGATCCTTATTTCATTCCTTTTAACCTGTGTGTGTAAATTAACTTGCAAGTGACCCAGCGATGTGGTTTGCGAGCACTTTTAACTGTGAGCGTCGTAACATTGCTGCCGCTTCACCACCTGTGGCGTGAGGTGGAGAGTTTCTCCCTGCCAGCTGCTGCGACTTTCTTCATCTCCCTATGGACACCGATCGCCAGTGACATACAGCTGAGGTCCAGAGACGTGGCATGAAAATGGAAAAAGGGGAAGAGGAGCAAAAACGTCTTCCCCCAATGTGTTCTAATGCACTCGCAGCCATAGATATAATAGTTATTTTATATTTATATTCAGTACAGTAGCTCTATGCTAACAGCAGCTCGCGGCTGCTGGATTCAATCTCAAACTGGCTGTTAATTTCTTATCATGTCGTACGGATTGGCTCCCTCGTCCACTTCTCCCGCCTTTTCAAACAAAATTAGTTCTCATTGGATTCTCTGGCAGGCATTTACGTCTGGTTTTTATTCGCTGACAAAAACAAAATGTCAATACAGTTCGTCATCGTCTTAGTTCCCGGAAATCTTTATGTAGTCATCGTCTCATTTCAGTCTGAAAAAAAGGTCATTGATTATGACTAAGACAAACATTTTTCGTCAACAAAATTAACAGTTAATTGTATTGTGTCATATCTTTAATTTATCATATTGCATTTTTATACAATACATTATTTATGTATTATTTTTCTACATTGTGATGTGAGTATATTTTTTATACAGTATTCATATATATTTATATATATATATATATAATAGGTCATATATTTTTACATTTTTATTATTCAATGTAATATTATTTTTCTACATAGTTTGTGAGTGAGTTTCAATATACATTTTTATTTCTCCCATGTGTATTTTATTGCATTGTTTTGTTTTTTAGTAGCACTGTGCAGTGGTTAGGACGTCTGCCTCATATTCCAGAGGCGTTTGAATCTCAGCTCCCTGCTTTTTACTCCAGCTTCCTCCCACATTCCAAAAATATGCTTCTCAGATTCCTGGGTCAAGTCAAGACTCTGAAATGCCAATTGGTGTCATTGTGCGTGTGAATGGTTGTATGTCAATTTCCATCCATCCATCCCATTTTCTGTACCGCTTTTTCTCACTAGGGTCACGGGGTTGTATGTCAATATGTGCCCTGAAATTGACTGCCGACCAGTCCAGGGTGTACCCCACCTCTCGGCCAAAGTCAGCTGGGAAAGTGTCCATCCAGTTCACCCACAAACCGAGAGAGGACAAGCCAGTATAGAAAATGGACTCTAATCAGTGGTCCCTTGAGATACAAGTGATCCGACTTAATGAGTTTTTCAAAATATGAGCCGTCATTCGGCCGTTTTTTTTTTTTTTTACTTTGATTTGCGAGTACAAACTTGCCATACAAACACTATGTGCTGGCAGTGAACTCAACTCACTTCCCATTAAGCAACAGTTTGGCAGATAGTGAACAATTCTACAAAAAAAAGACGCTTCAAGCTGTTTAAGGCTACTCCCGGTTGAAGTTTACTGTCAAATTAAATATAAAAAAGAGAATTACAGTTGTGCATTTAAAACAACCAAATGCCTCCGCTGGGTTAATACTAAAACATAATGTTAAACGCCCTTGACAGGCCAACGATTACTGTCGATCGTCATGGTGTTCTTATCACTTCAAGCAACGGAAATTACAGACAATGTCACAATACTCGATCCTCGCTCCTTTTTATATCGTAGCTCCTCCGACCAGAGAGCCCATCGAGGACATCCCCCACAGCGCATATTTGTAGTGACTAGTAAATATGGCATGTACAGTGTTGATAGGCTGCTTATGTATTATGTGGAATGCAAAAATAATGTATAACCATCAATGTTTTTTTTTTTTGTTTTTTTTTGATGTGGCCAAATACATTTGACAAAATTACATCCTGTTACGAGCCAGTGTAATTAAGTCATTTCAGTACTGTATTAAAACTATTGCCAAAAATAAAACAGAGACTCAGCAAAAAAAACTGGAATAATAAAAGGAATTACAAAAAAAAAGATCAACCATGTTATCAACCATACTAAGGTGTTACAAATAAACAAAGCTACCTACAATGTGTGACACGTGGCTCGAATGCTGATTACGAGCCACGAGAAAAAGCACAACTGAGCCTCCATGTCAAGACTATACGGGAACTGGAAATAGTGTGTAAAACAAGGCAATACTTCTTCTAAAATTTTATTCATAAACAGAACTGTTCGCAAGCCGGGGCATTCCTAAATTGAGGTGCCACTGTATCTGTTAAAGATTTTTCGATTATTGTGTTTTACTATTTCTTTTTCTCCATTTTGCTGTGAGGGTGAGTGCTTAACCACATACAACAAAAAAGCGTCATCTTTTTCTTTGTAATTGTCACTGCAAATGTCAACAGAGAAATCGCTCATGTTTGGGCGTGCGGGGAAATTGAAGAGAATCCATTCATAACTGAGGTTTCCATAACACAAATATGGATTTTTACGCCAGTGAATAAATAGATGAACTTCCACAGTGTTTGGGTTGCTTGCTCAATAAAGTGACAGTTTTTAATATAGAACCCAAAGTGGTTTATGTGCATAGTATTCCCATCACTACCTCATGCCTCCAGCATTGTTTATTATTATTATTTATACAGTTGACATGCAGCATAAGTTTGCACACTTTAAAAGGCTTTGATCCCCAAGCAAAACATAAGTAAGTTAGTACTTGTGGAAACCCCCTTTTTTGGCAAGCTCAGGGATGAGACAGCTTTTGCATAACGTGCTTCTTCTTTGAGCCACTCCTTGCATTGTTGTTCTTTGAATCATTTAGATGTTCACTGGCAAACTTAAAGGGGGGCCTGAACATCTGCTTTCTTGAGAAAGGGGACTTTGCGGTCCATTACGTGTGATATGTTTCTGACTGTTCTTAGTGCCTCAGTTACCAACGGCCTTCGAATCATTTCAGTGCCTGTCAAATGAGAATAAATGTCTTGTAAATTTGACACACCACAGAGAAGAGTGTTGGTAACAACCCTGCCAAATTTGAATGATTGAAGAATAACAATTTAAACCAGCAAGTATATAAAATGAGGCTTCAAAATCATGAAAAATCAGCCCTTTCTCTCAGCTCTGGAATTCTGTGGGGATGTCCGATGAATGCGCTGAAACTGCGCTGCATTCACGTACCGCTATGTCTAAATTTGTTCTTATACCTACACGTGCCTACCTGTTTGAGCTGCGAAAATGGATCTTGCTTAAAGCCTCCGGTGGCTGGAATATATCCCACGGAGCCGTCGCGGGGCTTTCTACGCTCCGACGAGCAGCACTGGCCATCAGCTAGCTCGCGAGCCAACAGGCTACTGAAGGCTCCACGGAGTGGACGCCACGGACAGGCGGCGTACGAGTCCGCTGTGCCATCTCCACCGCCACCACCTGCTTTTATATTGGTGTGTAGGTCCACAAAATAAAGATACTTCAGGGAAAGTCAACCATTTATTAACACAGTAGCATTTTCAAACTGTATGCATAGCTAGCTAGCTAACTGTACACTGTAGTGGTTGAAATTACATAGTGGGGAACGTAAGACTCATGGCGGTCGCCCGACTACTGGGCAGCTCGAGTTCTTATATGAAGGGGACGGGACAATTAATGTTGGACACCAAAGTGCGTCACTGTGCGCACTTTTAGCCAAGCCGAAAGTATTTTGGGTAAAAAATGAAATGTAATTTTCAGACCTTGATAGCTATTTTACAGAAAATCGCACAGGCCTTTTTTTTCCACGATTAACAGTTAGGTTCCAATAAAGCATCTGCAAATAGGTGAATTTGCGAATGCTAAACGCCAAACAAACCGCTCGGCCCATGTATTTCTAATAATAACGGTTGTCTACAGCCAGCAAAAGAAAATGTATTAAAAGAAAATCAAATTATTCTCCATGGTCAGCAGAAGGTATATACCGGAATAAAATCGAAATTACATCATTCCTTTTCTCCATTGGAATGCAGTAAGCCATTAAACATCTTTTTCGGACACTAAAAATATAACATGAAACTCCTCCCTTGTCCAAATATTTATAAATTATCTGATCGGGTAGAAAAAAAAAAACAAAAACAAAAATTTCAAGCGTTGTGTGTAAAATTAAACCCATTTTACCAAGGTTGTATAGTTCAATCCAGTAATTTAAAAAAATAAATAAATAAAGAAGCAGTTTCATAGGTTTCAATTGGCCAAAAGTCTCCACAAGCAAGCCAAGAGATGTAAAGAGTATATTATGATATATTAAAATAATTGAAATAACAAAATCAGACAAAGTCCCCACCTTTGAGATGTTTTATTACATTTGCATTTACACAGCTAAAATTGTTCAAAAAGGGGTGCGAGATGGACACGAATGGCCAGCGGATCAACCCTTGTTGATTTGAAAACATCACAATGTGAAGTAGTCACTTGCAAACTACAACCACAATAATAAACAAATTATTGAAAGAATACCTGCCTGCATTATTATCTTTGTAAGGGAAGAATAAATACAATGAATACAGTTCTTGTATTAGATGATATAAGTGTATTACCTAATATAGTGCCAAATGTTTAATTGTAACCTGAAAGTCTTGCATGACTATCTTGAAGAAAAAAAAAAACAAAAAAAAACAGTGAAGGTAATGATAGCGTTACATGCATCACAAAGTCGTAGGCACATTGTGTGAAATGAGTTGATTCGTGACGACCTCTCAAGCGAGGCAATAATCAATAATGATCCATGCTGCTCCAAATCATTTTCATCATCGTCAGTGGCGGCAACATTTGCTCACTCTTCCATTACATCCCCGCCGCCGCCATTTCCCCCGCCCCCCACATCCTGCCCTTTTGTACAGCTTATCAGCGTGCCATCCCAAATGACTTTCCACGGTAGTGTTTGCAGGGGTGGTGGGGGTGGGGTGGGGGGTGTAGTCATTTCACGCAAGCCCTTATTTATGAGCGTGTTAACAAAAGATGCCTCACAAATGCTGATTTAATGATCTTTTTTTTGTACTAATGGATCCTCCCCCGCTGTTTCTTAGGAGTTGTCACGGCGGCAGCCTTCATCTGCGTGTGCGCGCTAGCCGCCACTACCCACCACCTCTATCAGCGGCGGCAGGCCCGGCGTGACGACGTCGTCAAGCGGGAGGGCGCCGCCGCTGTGTACATGGACTACAGGACTGAGACACGCCCCCATGGCTCGGTGCGGGAGAACATGAAGGAATACTACATCTAATCTTTGCCCGACACAAAGCACCCAAGTCTGTTGTACTGGAGCATCCCTCACAACTAATACCTTGACGCTTGCCTCGGAAGTCTCTCAGACACATCCCCGGATTGAAAAAAAACAAAATAAAAACTCGAGCTGGAACGAAGACCACCTTCAACGTGTTTCAGCATGCGGCGGCAGTGTCTTTATTTGTTGTTGGTGGAACTGTCATTGCGGTTCCTCTCTTGTACACAGCAGAAGATGAATGTTAGCCCTGAGGGCACGGCGTTGGTGCAAAAAAAAAGGCGCATTATAAGCTTTCCGACGTGCCAGATATTCCCGCATTTCCATGGGAACTCATGAGGGAATGTGCACGTGGCCGCCATCGGAGAAGGCATAAGGTCAGTGCTGACCTAAAGTGTATGAGTGCCTCATTTAAATACCAACCTTTTAGAAAAGTAACATTTGAGTAGTTCTTCCCCGGTGACGCTCACCTTCGGTGTTTGGACATGACGAACAGAGGACACCAATTAAATCCAGGAGGCTCAGCGCTTTTGTTGACCTTGTGCACGGATCCGAACCCCTTCATGCTTGGGAGTGTTTCTGGGTTTCATGTCGGCTCCCTTGGTATTCCTTAATGCACCCTTTGGGCTGCGTACGTTTAGTTGTAGGCTGGCAATTCCTGAAAGTGTGTCCTACCTTTGATAGCTGTGCTGCTCCTTCTTGTGTATTCTTAATTTTTCCAGTATAAGAAAAAGATGTATATTGTATCAAGAAGGCAACAGTGAGGCAGATAATTTAAGCCGAGTAATAAAAGGAATACAGTGTGTAAATAAAAATGAATATTGAATTGTACACATTAGCAAATGTGCATCTCTGAGTATGGTCGGGGACAGACTAAGATGTCGTCCCACTGAACGAGAAGGTGCCTTGCCAGTTTCAGGAATCGTGGCTGCAGCGGGGAATACACTAATGGGATATCGCAGAGATGAAATGTGGCAGCAGATGGTGAAACCGTGGCATCAACATCTGGTCAGGCCTCAGACCATGCCTCGACATCTGACTAGGCCTGAATATTTGACCAGGTCTTGACATCTGATTAGGCATAAAACATCTGAACAACCCTCGACATCTTACAACTGACTTGGCCTCAAACACCCAACCAGGGTTCAAAATCTAACCAAACTTCCAAGATTTAACTCGAGCTGCGAGCAGCTATTAGCAGGCCCTCGCAGCTCTGGCCACGTTCTGGCATTACTACAGTGCAGGCCACCCAAAAACACCGATACATATTTCTGGAAGTTGTTTTTTAAGAAGAAAATAGCACTTTAAAGTATTGTACTTATATACAGGAATAACAAAATAACTTTTCATGACTGCATAAGAGGAGGAGGAGGAGGAGGAAGCGGGGGTTGGGGGATTTCTGGGGGCAGGGCAGGAGCATAATGTACAATTCTTCAAAGGACTCAAATAAATACCCATCAGATATCAAAACACTTTGGGTGGAATGATGACATACTTTAAAAAATGCTAAATGAAGAAAAAATATTGGGCAACAGAAAAAATTTTTACTTTTTTTTTTTTTTTTTGAACACTTGCTTGTGGAACACCCTCAATGTATGCACGTACGTGTAATAATCAGGAACGTTTGATGTGTGTGCGGAGTTTGCCAGTAGGTGGTGCTATGACAACGGGTAAATTGTACATATCTTCTGGCCTTGACTCATGAAACGTGTAACATTTTGAAAAGAGATGAGCATCTGCGGTAAAGCTAAAACATGGCAAAACATCGACGCTCACCGCGTTGCCACGGCAACAGCGTTCAAAGAAATACAAAGTTTTTGAATACTTCTTTTGATGAAAAACCCAAACTTTGAAATTGGATGGGATAAAATCTGTAGGAATAGTAGGTTAAATTATGAAGTTTATAAAAGGCAGACTCGTGCAACATTTGAAAGAAAATTATTAATAACAGACTTCCTGTTGGGTTTAGGGAATGCCTCCAAGACTTTTTTTGAAGGTTTTTTGAAGGCTGTTACATGTGACTCCCAATTTTCGTAGACCTAAGTAAAACGTACAGCCGTGGCTGATTCATTAAATATTCTTAGGGGGCGCTACTGTGCCATTTTTGAAAAGCGCACAATAAATCTCTAAAATATAATTATTTTTCCCAGCCCTTTATGTGTATGCAAACTTTCATGGGTTACTTACATATGCCTCACAATTTTCGTGATAGAGGTAAAACGTACAGCCCGGCTGATTTGCGGGAAAATTAGGCAGGGGCGTTTCTGAGCCATTTTTTTTTTTTCAAATTGCACAATAAACGTCTAAAGTATAGATTTGTTTTTTTACCCGGTTTGATGTGTGTGCAAAGTTTCAGGAGTTCCCATGCATGTTTTGGACCCTCAAAAACTGTCGTTTTGTTGGTGAACAGGGCGGCGAGCAGTGCATCACCACTGCAACAAGATTTAGCGAAAACTCACAAACTTTGTGTTTTAACATCATGAAGCCCTTAACACTCTTTGCAAGTATGACGTAGATCTGTTCCAACAGTTTTTGTTGTCACGGGAAATCATAGGCATGCGCCATGCCGCGACAGCCACGCCTTTTTTTTTTTTTTTTACAAAGCATGATCAACGTCTTGAGGATTTACTCACAATATTTCAGGTGGATCTGGTCAACTTGCTCGGCAGACTGCATTAAAAATGTAAATGATGACATTTCTTGTTGCGACTAGGTGGCGTATGTCAAAATATTGTCATCCAGATGTCTTCAGGCCATGACTCTTATGAAACGTGAAGTTTGGTATTTTTTGGTGCATGTACACGGGAGTTATTAAGTATTTCCTCTTTTGTGGCGAAGAAAATTATCTGAAAATCTGAACAGCCCTCGACAAGCCTAAACATCTGACAACTGACTTGGCCTAAAACACCCAACCAGGGTTCCTGCAAATTTTATTATTATTACATATTATTATTTATCAAGGTTAATGCAAAGTTTGATGCCCCGCCCTCATCATATAGTATGGTGAAATAAAAAGCTTTTATTAACTTTTAATGTCTCAGGTCTTGAGATGGTACAGACCAAGTTTGAAGTAAATCAGATGAATCGTCTAGGACAAGTTTGCAAAAGTATGACCCCTGTGAATGTGCAAAAATATTCCAAAATTGTACATTAAAAAAAACAATCATAGCTCACTTCCTGTTGATTTTAGGATACGGCTTCCACTGACTTTTTGTATGTCACAAGGGGGCTACACGTGACTCCCAATTTTTGAAGGCCGAGGTCAAACATCCATCCAGCCATCCATTTTCTGTACCGCTTATCCTCACTACCATAGATAATGCTGTGTATGCTGCGCTACAGAGCCATTTTTTGTCATCATGTATAACAACTTAAAAATATCAAATAGAGATTTTTTTTTTGTAAAATATCTATTTTTTGACTAGGCCCAATGTGCATGCATAGTTTTTCTTCATTTTGGTGCATGTTTAGGCCCTGAAAATGTGATTCATTGTGATAATAATAATAATTTCTGCAGATGCAAAAGCGGTCGTTGCTCGGGCCCTAATTAGGTTTTAACATTCAAACCTAAACATTTGACTATTCCTAAACATCTAAATACTTTACCAGATAAGAACAGATCTGACCAGGCTTTGTACTTTTAAAAGATGTTGACAACTGACCAAATCTCCACACTAAGACTTGCGGCCTCAGAACCGGACTAAGCTGAAACACTGTACTAGGCCTAAATATATGACAAAGCTAGAACATTTGACATGGCCTAAGTACCTCAACACCTGATCAGGCCTCAACAACTGACTAGACCTCAACCTCCAGCCAGCAACGTTGACAAGCCTAAGTGTGAAGGACTGGACCACATGGATCATGAAGATGTTGACATCAAACTTATGTCCAGATCCTCGAAAAAAAAAACACATCTCCTGACTGGATTATCTTCATCCATGGTCTGTTGATAGAATGCACAAGTAAGGACAAAAGGTTGGATGACACTGGAACTGACAATGACAAAAATGTTTTCCAGCCCATTGTTCAATTGTCCAGTCACTGACAATGAAGTAGTTCATTCACCTGATTTTGTGCAGACAGTGTGAGTTCAGTTGCTACTCAGTAACAGTGTGAATGTGAGTGTGAATTGTTGTCTGTCTCTATGTGCCCTGGATGGACTGGCGACTGCCTGTCCTCGTGCCAAGTGGGATAGGCTCTAGCTGCCCGTGACCTTCCTTTAGATGAGCAGTGTAGAAAAGAAGGTGGTACAATTGAGTGATGTTGCAGAATCCTGAAATTAAATGCATTTAGCAACATCTAGAATTTGGACTGTCCCAATGCATCAAGTATTGTAAGACTTGAAATACAGCATAGTATTGTCTTTTTTAGTGGCAGGATCCCATAAGTGCGACCATATCCACTCAAAAAATGGATTCCTCAGTCACCTGAAGTCTTCCCCCAAGGAGACTGTGATGGATTGCCCTATGATGCCAATTACGTAATTGATTTCAGTTATCAGCAAATGCACAGAAACATCATTACGGTTCATAGTGTATAATGCGGCATCTTTACCAGAGTAAATGTATTTGCCCGGGAAATGTGTTCCCTCTGTCAGTTTAATGGTAAATATACCGTTGACGTGTGCAATTACGGCGGGGGACGGGAAGCCCGGCAGGCAAAAGTTGCCATGGAAACGTATCATGGTAAATGGGTTTACGTAGGCTTTTTTAGCCAATCAATATGGTTGTTTAACTGATTAGCATGACATAACATGGTTGAACAAAAGAGTTTACAATCAAGACAGCGAAGGCTAAGCTTGCAGATTCCAGAGAGGGTCTTTCTATACTGTGTTCCAAATTATCACGCACTTATGATTTAAGTTAAACAAACATTTGAGTTTTTATTTTTCTAGGGATGTTTTTACATATGTTGTTTCCTTTCTATTTAGATCGCTGATATACATCTCAGACAAGTTTGATAAATAATTTCCCAGGTGAGCCTTATTAAATGAGAATGATTTCAGGAGGTTGTTCCACATTATTAAGGAAGTTACAGTTTTCACGCAGAAGGATCATTCTGCTAATTAAAAGCACAAACTACTCCAACGCCTCGTGAAAGGAATGAAAACATTGGACATTTAAAGAAAAACATCCTACTGGTAAATAATTTGTGTCTGACACAAATGGCAAAAAGGTTTCTGATACAGAGATATTAATGGGGGGACACACTACTCGGCAGGAAGCCGTTATTAGAGGCTGCTGGTGTCTCTGGAGTCTCAAGAACCTCTTAATGGAGGATCCCCCGTAGGCTTGCAGTCATGCATAAAGTTGTATTTCGGCCACCCCTAACCAATCTCACAAGGAGAAACGATTGGAGTGGGCTCAGAAATGATTGAAGACTCATTTTCAAAGTATTGAATGATGAATGCTACTTTGAATGGTCCAAATTATAGTCCATGGTCCAGAAAATTATCTGAATTTGAGAGTTATGTGTCAGATGTATCAAAGTGCTCAGGCAGATAAAGGCAGATTCTTCTGATTTGGCTCTGATGTGGCAATTTTGCAGAAAGTGTGAGATGGGCTACTGCGCATTAGATAACCGTTATCATTAGATAGCCTTTATTAGTCCCACAATGGGGACCTTTGCATCATTTCAACAGCAATAGTGGATACAGGAAATTGAGAAAAAAAAAAGACAGCACACAAGGCAGACAGAAAATGTACCCATTTTATGAACATAATATACATGAACTTGTACAAAGTGTAGAGGGAAAAGAGGTTCACGCAGTGCTTCTGAAACAAGTCCAGTGTTAGCTCTGTTAGTCATGACGCCGTAAACAGCTGCAGTAGGACTTGGACCTCTAAATCCTGTTTTGTTATTAATGTCGACAGTAATGAATGACTTCCGAATCAGAATCTAATTGCTACTCCTTTTACTACTCTGAAAAAAGACACGTCATAGTCCAACTAATCTTCTTCTTCTTCTTTTCCTTTCGGCTTGTCCCGTTAGGGGTCGCCACAGCGCGTCATCCTTTTCCATGTAAGCCTATCTCCTGCATCCTCCTCTCGAACACCAACTGTCATCATGTCTTCCCTCACGACATCCATCAACCTTCTCTTTGGTCTTCCTCTCGCTCTCTTGCCTGGGAGCTCCATCTTCATCATCCTTCTACCAATATACTCACTATTTCTCCTCTGGGCGTGTCCAAACCATCAAAGTCTGCTCTCTCTAACTTTGTCTCCAAAACATCGAACCTTGGCTGTCCCTCTGATGAGCTCATTTCTAATTTTATCCAACCTGGTCACTCCGAGAGCGAATCTCAACATCTTCATTTCCGCCACCTCCAACTCTGCTTCCTGTTGTCTCTTCAGTGCCACTGTCTCTAATCCGTACATAATGGCTGGCCTCACCACTATTTTATAAACTTTGCCCTTCATCCTAGCAGAGACTCTTCTGTCACAAAACACACCTGACACCTTCCTCCACCCGTTCCAACCTGCTTGGACCCGTTTCTTCACTTCCTGACCACACTCACCATTGCTCTGGACGGTTGACCCCAAGTATTTAAAGTCCTCCACCCCTGCTATCGCTTCTCCCTGTAGCCTCACTCTTCCCCCACCACCCCTCTCATTCATGCACATATATTCTGTCTTACTTCGGCTAATCTTCATTCCTCTTCTTTCCAGTGCATGCCTCCATCTTTGTAACTGTTCCTCCAGCTGCTCCCTGCTTTCACTGCAGATCACAATGTCATCTGCAAACATCATGGTCCACGGGGATTCCAGTCCAACCTCATCTGTCAGCCTATCCATCACCACTGCAAAAAGGAAGGGGCTCAGGGCTGATCCCTGATGCAGTCCCACGTCCACCTTAAATTTGTCTGTCACACCTACAGCACACCTCACCGCTGTTCTGCTGCCCTCGTACATGTCCTGTATTATTCTAACATACTTCTCTGCCACTCCAGACTTCCGCATGCAGTACCACAGTTCCTCTCTGGGTACTCTGTCATAGGCTTTCTCTAGATCTACAAAGACACAATGTAGCTCCTTCTGACCTTCTCTGTACTTTTCCATCAACATCCTCAAGGCAAATAATGCATCTGTGGTACTCTTTCTAGGCATGAAACCATACTGTTGCTCGCAAATACTCACTTCTGTCCTGAGTCTAGCCACCACTACTCTTTCCCATAACTTCATTGTGTGGCACATCAACTTTATTCCTCTATAGTTCCCACAGCTCTGCACATCACCTTTGTTCTTAAAAATGGGCACCAGTACACTTTTCCTCCATTCCTCAGGCATCTTCTCACGCACTAGAATTCTATTGAACAAGCTGGTCAAAAACTCCACAGCCACCTCTCTTAGATGCTTCCATACCTCCACAGGAATGTCATCAGGACCAACTTTCCAATTTTCATCCTCTTTAATGCCTTTCTAAATTCCCCCTTACTTATCATTGCCACTTCCTGGTCCACCACACTTGTCTCTTCTACTCTCCCTTCTCTCTCATTTTCCTCATTCATCAACTCCTCGAAGTATTCTTTCCATCTAGCTAGCACACTGCTGGCACCAGTCAACATATTTCCATCTCTATCCTTAATCACCCTAACCTGCTGCACATCCTTCCCATCTCTATCCCTCTGTCTGGCCAGCCTATATAGATCCTTTTCTCCTTCTTTAGTGTCCAACCTTCCATAAATGTCATCATATGCCTCGTTTGGCCTTTGCCACCTCTACCTTTGCCCTGTGTCGCATCTCAATGTATTCCTTTCGCCTCTCCTCGGTCCTCTCAGTGTCCCACTTCTTCTTAGCTAACCTTTTTCCTTGTATGATTTCCTGTACTGTGAGGTTCCACCACCAAGTCTCCTTCTCTCCTTTTCTGCCAGAAGATATACCAAGTACTCTCCTGCCTGCCTCTCTGATCACCTTGGCTGCAGTGGTCCAGTCTTCTGGAAGCTCCTCCCGTCCACCGAGAGCCTGTCTCACCTCTTCCCGAAAAGCTGCACAACACTCGTCCTGTCTCAGCTTCCACCACATGGTTCTCTTCTTTGCCTTTGTCTTCCTAATCTTCCTCCCCACCACCAGAGTTGTCTTACACACCACCATCCTATGCTGTCTAGCCACACTCTCCCCTACCACTACCTTACAGTTGGTAACCTCCTTCAGATTACATCATCTGCACAAGATGTAATCCACCTGCGTGCTTCTACCTCTTGTAGGTCACCCTATGTTCGTGCCTCTTCTGGAAAAAACTGTTCACTACAGCCATTTGCATCCTTGTTGCAAAGTCTACCACCATCTGTCCCTCCGAGTTCCTTTCCTGGATGCCATACTTACCGATCACTTCTTCATCACCCATATTACATTCACCAACATGTCCATTACAATCTGCATCAATTACGACTCTCTCTCTGTCTGGGATGCTCAGAACTACTTCGTCTAGCTCCTTCCAGAATTTCTCTTTCACCTCTAGCTCACATCCTACCTGTGGGGCATAGCCACTAATTACATTATACATAACACCCTCAATTTAAAGTTTCAGCCTCATCACTCGATCTGATACTCTTTTCACCTCCAAGACATTCTTAGCCAACTCTTCTTTTAAAATAACCCCGACTCCATTTCTCTTCCCATCTACACCATGGTAAAATAATTTAAACCCTGCCCCTAAACTTCTAGCCTTACTGCCTTTCCACCTGGTCTCCTGGACACACAATATATCAACCTTTCTCCTAATCATCATGTCAACCAACTCCCGAGATTTTCCTGTCATAGTCCCAACATTCAAAGTCCCCACATTCAGTTCTAGGCTCTGTGCTTTCCTCTTCTCTTTCTGCCGAAGGACCCGCTTTCCACCTCTTCTTCTTCTTTGACTTCGACCCTCAGCAGCTGAAATTCCAACGGTGCCCTGCAGGTTGACGGCGCCGGTGGCGGACGTTGTTAACCCGGGCCACGACCGATACGGTATGGAATTCTTTGGATGAACGCTCATATTTGTTTGGCAAAGTTTTAAGCCACATGCCCTTCCTGACGCAACTCTCTGCATTTATCCGGGCTTGGGACCGGCCTACAGTTTGCACTGACATTTGCCCCGTATAGGGCTGCATTATGTCATAGTCCAACTAATAAAAAATCTAATTTGATTATTTGAAAACTATCGATTGAACTGGAAAGAGAGTACGCTGGCGCAATTTAGCTCCCGAAAATATTTTCTTTTTAGTTTAAAATGACTTACTTTAACCAGGATCCACTGCCGTGCTGTGGCCAAAGTTAGAAACCGGGTTGATTTTGCACCTGTCTCGGCAGCAGCAGCAGTCTTGCCTCCCAGAAGTCCCTCTCATGTCGGGTTAGGCCTACAAGCTCCTCCATCTTATTAGGGATAGATCTAACATTCCCCATGATAACAGATAGAAGACAAGTTGATATTGTCACCTCCTTGCTTTACTTTTCTGCCTTTTACTGCTCAGCTCACAGGGAATGTCGGGTCATGCGCCGAGAACAGTCGGAGTGTTCGCACAGAGTGCAAGTAGCTGATTCTGACTGTGAACAAAGGACCTGGCTCTGGCTCTGAGCCAGTACAAATTGTGCGTCCATGTTTAGAAAGTAGAAGAAATACGTCATAATATATCTAATCATATAGCTATGAATTGTTCACTTCTTTCCCATGTTGCCCCTCTATGTGAAAGGTACCAACACGGAATGGGGGGAATGAAGGCATCCCAGCAATTCCCCAGCTTCGGTGACAGTATCAGAGGCGGGATAGCGCTGTGTGAAAGCGAATAGCAAAGAAATTAGGGTGTTTTACACCCCTAACACTCACTTCTCCTGTTGTTTTGAAAGCAATTGTTGCTGTCCAACAACTATATTATAGTCACACCATCCACCGGCTCTGAAGTCCTAATTTCTGAATGGCACGGGCTCTGATCTGCCAATTTTTCTTTAAACCCTGGCTACAACTGTTTGGGTTTATTGACCACTAATTAATTCCAAGTCCTTGAACAGTAGCAAGGTGCTAAAAATCCACACATACGTTTTTCCAGAAGTATTCTATTGGATATTCATGGGTTGGGGTTAGCCTAGAAAGTATGATACCAGACTTGAATACATCTCCTGAACGTTGACTTTGAAATGTGACTTTGAAACATCTCGCATTGTACTTTAGTCCTTAAAGGTCTAAACCATTGGAGATCAGCGTGAACCCCGAAGAGGAGTCAACCTTAAATTGGGGATTGACACGATAGTTTCAGGCTATCTCGACAGGATGATGCCTTGTCCAGAGGGCTGGGCGAGGAAGCGTCATGGCAGCTGCTGTGTTAACGGGAGTGTCAGCTTGCATGGCAGATGGTCTTGTTATCAGCGTAATACCATTTTTCATGTGCTCCTTTGACTGGAATTCGTTCATTTAGGCTCCTGCGCGCTAGAGGGGACACAACGTGGACTTCCATCTCCATCTGCGGTCATGAGGGATGCGATGCTTAATTCGTCGTAATGATCTCCATTAAATTGCCAGAAAGTCTACTGTACCTCTGTCGGATGACGATCATGACTGGTAACCACCGTGCAGCTGGTACTCGTTAAAAATCATTCACATGTAGCCCGTCTGCTGTTATGCAAACACACAACAAACCACAGACGCATGAGGTGGATAAAATCCTCTCTGTGGTTTTGATGCTATCTGTTTTGACTCGGGGCCCACCCCCACTCAAGAGCTCCTGAGAGAAGCGACGCAGTTTTTAGCTTTTAGACAACTCGCAGGCAACACACACACACACACACATACATGTCCTCCCCTCGTGACACCTCTGAGTTAATGAGCTGTGGCGTGCAGGATGCGCTTTCAAGCCACTTCCTGCAAGAGAGGAGAGAGCTAAAATAGCGGAAGAGCCGACGTCAAGACAGGCCCTGCGCTCGGCAGGTGGAAACTCAAAATGAGAACGAAGCCACGCGCCGGAAGGAATGCGGGAGACTGTACGCTTTACAATAACTTGTTTTAACTTTTCATGTGCTTGTCTGGAAATCTTGCCGCTGATGAAAAGATTCCGGCACGGTGCGTGCGACTCAAACAACACCCACGCAACGGTTCATCTATCAATCCGTTTGTCCAAATATGGAAGCTTCCTCCTGATTTTAGTGTTACAAGAGAGATGCACAGTATGATCATCTTCTTCCATCATTACGGATGACATGTGCTTTCCATAACCTTTTATTTTTGGCCTAATTTATTGTTTTTTAGAACACGCCTCATTAGTTTCTGCTGGTATCGTCAGTCTCCTCCTAATGTGTCAGCCAGTCAGTTCCCGGCATACTGTTGTGAAATGTAGGAATGAAAACAATTGTTTCTCTTCTAGGTTCTAGAGGGACCCTGGGGAAGACAAATAAATATGATCAGGTTGGCATTCAACCCACCCACCCCTCCCCCGTGCCCACCCCCCAAAGCCTGCTTTTTACCCTGTGCCTGTTCTATGCGAAGGGTCCTCATATGGAATTGGGGTGAGTGGTGGTTTGGCGAAGGTGGTCCTTCAATTTGCTGTCTTCTTAGGTATTATTAGAGCCTCAGCGAAGGGGAATACTGGAGATCCTTGGTTTACGACAATCCCGTTCTACGACAGCGATGTAACCCAAATTCTATCACTAACCTACGCTAAGGGATGAGTGACGTCATGATTATTGTAAATATTTGTCATAAAGACCGTGAATATAAAATGAAAACACTTCTGTGGTTGGAAGGATTACCATGTGACAACATATTCTTCAGCCGCTGCACAAACTGCGCAATATTCTTAAATGTAAGACTTCTTATATCGGGGTCATCGTAAACTGAGGACCCCCTGTAATGAAATCATAATATCAATAAATATTTGCATGAAAAACTTGTAGGCCATAAAGTTTAAATCACAGATATAAAAAGAAGACTAGATAAACAAGCGCGCTGTCGCTAACCGACGTGTCAACATGGCCACCATGTTGGCAGGGACCACGTTCTCATCATAGGCAATGCACGGACATTGAAATTAACTCTTAATTTGCTCATTTCTCAACCGATTTTCATGAGGTTTACTTTTTTTGCCAAAGCCAAAGCATGTTCTATCAATACATAACATTTGGTGGGAAAACGGTCCAAAAATGTTTGTGCCGGCATCCTTGTTCATTTGTTTTTATTGCAGTTCACACACATGGAATGGGCTGACAACTTTGCCCCTACTATCTTAGCATCGCCTTAGGCATGCAGCTAGAAAGGAGTGTGTGATATCTACCTATGCTCATATATATGGTTCATTCATTCATTCATCTTCCGTTCCGCTTATCTTCACTAGGGTCGCGGGCGTGCTGGAGCCCATCCTAGCTATCTTCGGGGGAGAGGGGTGGCACACCTCGAACTGGTCGCCAGCCTATCGCAGCATATATATGGTTGAAATAATCAAATGTAAAACAGTAACATAAAGACAACGGGCCTCTTCGATAAGTCAAATCTCCAGCTTTCCTCATCCTTTGTGTCATCGAGTGAAAACAAGATGAAACGCAGCTTCCTTTTAAACATAAGAATAGACAGGAGTCTTTAAAAATAATTAAAGTCCACTTTTCCTAACAGACATCATGGCATGATGGCGAGTATTGCTGATGCAAGTCTCTAGCATGAAACTACTATTTTCCGAAGATGGACTACAAAAACATCTTCACGTAAGTAAGTAAGTGTTGCTTTAAATACTGCTCACGTAAAGGATTATTGGTAACTCATTTCCTTTTGTAAATGCTGGTCAGGAGTAACCTATGCTAAGGTCGGTTAAAAGTTGCATTGAGGCACCTTTCCTAAGCATTTTAACCATTCAAACAAACTTTCCTCCAAGTACTTCCGGGTCGTCTTGCTTGGATAGGAGTGGAAAGTAAAGTTCCGAAGCAAAAAAAACTGAATCCGAGGAGGCGCAACAATTCCTTTCCTTTGCTCTTGTGGATGGTCTGCACACTGGAAGGGTGTCAAGTGTCACATGATGACATATGCTTATGTTGTTGCGATAACTTGTTTGTATTTACAAACGCAAATGTTATAAGTTGCTACTAGGGCCACACGATACTGTATTTTGTTTGAGCATCGTCATCGTGATGTACGTGTGCGCAATAGTCACATCACAGGGTCTGCAAAGCGAAGCAAAAGCAAAGCAAATTTATTTATATACCGCATTTCATACATGATTGAAAGCATTTTAAAACAAAGGGGGGAAAAACAGCTTATAAACATTTAAAAGAAAGAGGAAAAAAATAAGAGTACAATTTAAACAGTTTACAGTGCAAGAAATATCATTCAAAAGTGGAAATTCTCCAAAAAGTATAAGAAAAAAGAAGAGTTTTTAACCTGGACTTAAAAAACATTCACACTTGGGGCTAACGTCACTTCTGTTGGCAACTTATTCTATTTGTGTGCAGGATAACAGCTAAATGCTGCTTCACCATATTTACTTTGGACTCTGTGCTCCACTAATTGATCTGAGTCTGTCGATCTCAGAGCCCTACTGGATTTTTATTCCATGAGCATTTATTTCATGTATTCAGGACCTAAACCATTTATTGATTTATAGACCAGTATCAGAACTTTAAAATATATTCTAAAGATGACTGGAACCCAGTGTAAAGTCTTTAGAATTAGACTTAAGAAGTAATATACTCTGACCTCTTTGTTCTGGTCAGAACCCGAGCTGCAGCATTCTGTATGAGCTAAAGCTGTTTAATGCTCTTTTTGGGGAGTCCAGTCGACCCTAGTGAGGAGAAGCGGTTTAGAAAATGGATGGATGGAGGGTCGCGGGAGTGCTGGAGCCTATCCCAGCTATCATCGGGCAGGAGGTTGCCAGCCAATCGCAGGGCACGTATGAACAAACAACCATTCGCTCTCATATTCACATTCACACCTACGGGCAATTTAGAGTCTTCAATTAACCTACCATGCATGTTTTTGGGATGTGCGAGAAAACCGTTGTGCCTGGAGAAAACCCACGCAGGCACGGGGAGAACATGCAAACTCCACACAGGCGGGGCCAGGGATTGAACCCCGGTCCTCAGAACTGTGAGGCAGACGCTCTAACCAGACGTCCACCGTGCCGCCATTGTTGTGGTTTAATTGAAGAAAATTTTGCTGCGATGTTGGTGTACTGTAATATACAGTGAATCAAATATAAATGTTAAAAGTGACAGAGGGTCGTTTGGACATGTTCAAAAGATTAAAAGAAGGAACACCTGCTGTGTTTCCTATTTCGCTCTTCAGAATGAAACTACTGTAGGCAGGCACGCAGCAACTGCGTGAGTGTGCAAGGTATATTCAGGGACATTGCGTAAATGAGAGTGAATGTGTTATTTTGTAATACAGAACATAATTGAAAAAATGAATTACTAGAAAAAATATTATTTGTATCAGAATGCTTTCATTAAAACGATCACACTGTGATATGGAATTTATTTTGTTTTGTAATATATGAATAGATACATTATTTTGTTAATATACTGTAGTCAGCCGGAACTGCAAGGAATGTAAAATTATCAATATCCTTTCACCATCGTTCCTGTCATACTGTGTTGCATTATTTATTTTTTTTGCACATTAAGGACAAAAGTCCTGCTTGTGTTTTAATTCCTCATTTTAAAAAACACTATTCAAGTTTTTCCTCTTGTTTTTAAGATTGTAGGGTAAAAGCTGCATCTGGCTACTAGTGTGGACTGAATGATTAGCAACAAAAGGGAAATGAAATGCCAGTCTATTGATGTTAATAACCCACCAGCAACATATTGGAAAAAAAACAGAACTATGAACTAGTTCATTTTTTAACGGTGAACTTAGTTGAACATTTTGAATTATGAACTGAACTACTTCATTTTTGTACCGATGAACTGAACTTTGACCTAGTTTGTGTAGAAAATGAACTTTCCCAACACTGATGCTGTATTATTTCACATTGCAATATATATCGTAGGTTTAAAAGAATTGCAATGTCATTTTTTTCCAATATCATCCAGCGCTAATTGAAACAAGTATTTTTTTCATAATATATGGGGGTTGCCCTAGTGAGGATAAGCGGTATAGAAAATGGATGGATGGAGGGTTGCTTTGTAACCACGAAACGTCATGAGTCAAGACTATCGCAAACCCCAGGAACCCATATAGCAGAAAGTCAGAAATGGCGCACCCCATTTCTCGTTTAACACCGCAGCATTCACTTCTCCTGCCCAGCTGTGTTTAAGTAGTTTATTGTGTCAGCCAGTCAGCTCCAGCCAGCATACCCTCACATTCCACCCACTTGTGTCCCTCCGGTCTTATTTATTACTCACAAACATTTTGCAATACAGTATAATGAATCTAAAAGGCACTGTAACATTTATAGGTGAACTTAATTTAACCTTCTCTCAACTTTTGAATGCACATATCCAACTCTTCAATGTTTTAGTGCTTTTTGAAAAACTTACTGTTCTCTAACAAGGACCTGAAGAAATTTCACAAGAGGTGTTCAATTCATGAATCCACCAATACTATCAATATAATTTCCTGGTTCAATAAGAAGTGGTATTTAAAGTCGCGCTTGTTCACATTTTGACATCATGAGACCAAGACGACACCAAACAATTGATCAACAGTACCTTGCCATTGTGAAACATTTGAACAGGGTGTGCTCAGAGAGAAGTGGCACTGACCTTAGAGTTTTCCAGTGCAATCAGCAGGTTACAACATAGATACCGCTACATAGAGACTGAACGAAGAAGTGGATGCCTGTGAAAATGTATTGGTCGATTCATGGATCAAACACCTGTTGTAAATTTTTGCTGTACGCTGTACTAAGATACCAGCTTGTGTAGTCATTGCCGAGTATTTGAACAAAAGAACAATCCAGAACAAAAATGCAGGTTTTCCAAACATAACAAGGTATTCCAATGTTGATGCTCGAGAAAGTACAGCTGTTAGGAGGAAGTGAATAACGCAACGATTATTTGTCTGTCAGGGAATCTCCAAATGTGTTGTTTGTAATGGCCACCTGTTTTAATTACACATTTCCATCGTGGGGGTTTTTCTGTGTTTGTGTCTATGAGCGAGGGAGACGAAATGATAAAGTGGGAGAGGATGTTGAAGGGGGGAGCATGGCTTGGTGCTGTTGTGATACGTAAAATCTCTCATCTATACACGCCTAACTTGTAATTATTAACAATTTATTTGGAAAGGTTGGTCTATGACATAAATTCTACAGTCTATGCGTACCTAGATTTAAATTACTTTATTACTTTTTTTAATTAATTAATTTGTCATGTGTTTTGAGAATGTTTGCAGATGCACTTTTTCTTCCCTCTGTGATGATGTTGAAGGGGTCACGTGGCTTTAAACGAACTGTAGTGTCCATATGGCCAATATTTAACTAACAAGTTGACTTTTTTTATACTTTGCTCGGGAAAATGAAATTGGCAGTAATTTACAATAACATCATTTCGTTTTGGAGCAATCTGTAAATAACTAAGTGCCTCGGGAACGCCCCTTTTTCATTGCCAAAATCGATACGCCACCATGTCTTGATGTGACGTCAGCGACGGAACTGGAGACCAAATTCATTGCGTAGCCAGTGTGGACAAAGGAATGGACTATACTATAAAGTGGCAGTATTTACTCATATTCTATATAAATTTACTGTCGCACGGAATCCTCGCGCCTCCAAAATGACTTTTCCAGAAATAAAAAAACAGCATCTTGCTTAAATTTACAAACACCGTTTTATTCAAGATTGTCCCCCTCCATCACTGAAGTTATGTTCCAGACCATCCCCACAATAAGTGAAATCCGTGATATCGAAATACGCTATTTGAATACACTCTAGGCATGTTTTTACAGCACTTAATTTTTTTAAGGTCTTTGAACACATTTTTAAAACAATACAAGCACAGAACGAAAGAGCACTGGGTAACACAAAAATACTGTACAACTGTAATAACACTTGCACAAAAAAAATCTGCAATATAGCGGGACCGCGAAGCATGAACCGACTACGGTACACCTTGTATTTCTATCATAGACCATTGCACACTCACATCAACAGCACCCCAAAATTATGTTCAATCGCTAATTTATTTATGCAAAAAAAATAATAATAATAATTGCTAATTTTTTACGCTGTTATTGGTTCAAATGGTACGAACACGGCACCAGGCGACAGCCAAGTACCTAAATCAAGGTCCGCAGTCACACAACGCCACCAACTGTACAAAAAGCCTTTAATTTCAGAAAAGCAAATGCCTGTGTAACATCTGCTTTATTTGGACTTTTTTGGAGTGTGTTTGGGGGGTTATTTTGTCCCATTTTGATAATGTTAACATGTCAGTTTGATGCCTTAGTTTTGAACTTTGAGGGTATGTGCGAGGTTAAATGCAATGTTTGTAAAAGGCTGCTTCTCGATGCAAAAATCAACATTTTCGTGTTCATATTTGCATTCGAAAAGAAAAAAAATACGGGGAACAGGATGTGCGCCAACTCTGGATTTTCAAGTCAGTGCATGGGTTGGATTTCTTTTTTTCTTTTTTTGAAAGAAATGGCTGATGTAGATGATTCAATGTGCTGATCTTTTCTGGATGCCTTCAAAATAGCCAGAGAGCAACATTACCACCTAGTGGCTGTAAAGTGATGACAAGCATGGTTGTCGGTTATCTTTGGCGGCATCAGGAGCAGCCTGAAATGCGTTCACCTGTTCTCGCTTGTCCCGGCTCGGCCCGAAAAGGTTGCGGCAGCGGCCTCCGCGGCTCAGACTGATGGATGCAGCGCCGCCATCGCTAATCCGCCTTCAGATTAATCTCGGCGCCGAGCAAGACACCGTAGGCAACAATTTGTAGCGTTAAATTAGTTTTTAGACTTTTTTCCAATAATAATAATAAAAAAAAAAAAAAGTCAACTCTTGGCTTAAGGGCCATTTCAGACTTTTAATAAGGGCTGGGGCGAGTGGGTAAAACACTTCACCAGTCGTTATTCACCGACACTGATGTGGGTTCTTCAATTACGTTTCATGTATTGGCTACAACGACTAGCAAGACCTCCAGCCTGTGGGCGACGTGTGTGCTACCATTCTGAAAAAAACAAAACAACTCCGAAGAGCCCTTATAAAAACATGTAACCCTCGCTGTTCTCACCCGTCTTCGGAGGCTGTGATTGATTTCTGCTGCCTTCCTTGCTAAAATAATCCAAAACGCCAGGCAGGGTTCAGATGAGTCTTGCTGCAGATCCTCTCTTTTTGTGTTTGGGTGCGCGCCAAACAAATAGGGCGTATCAAAACATTTCAAATAGGAACCAGTATTTCAGCAGGATTTAAAAAAAATTTTTTTTTTTAAATAAATAATCTAATGTAGCCAAACACAATATAATATTGTATCGTGTTAATAAAAAAATTAATAAAAACATTTTAAATAATCCCCTAATTAATAAACAAAATACAAATTACCCAATGCATGTAAATACATTGAAAAAAATAATTATGTTACAAAGCCATAAAAAAAATTTAACCCACCAATGCTCATAGGCTTAATATGCACTACTCACAAAAAGTCAGGGATATTGAACTTTCGGTGAAATTTCAGGATGAACCTAAAATGCGCTTTTACCTATACAGGTGAATGCAAGATCCGCCTGCCCATGAAGTCACACATACAATACCTTAAGTATGCCAGTGAACATCTAAATGACTGAGAAGTTTTGAGGGGAAAATGCTGTGGTCAGATGAAACTAACGTTCAGCTATTTGGCTGTGTTTGGAGGATGGAAAAAATGAGACTATGACCCAAAGAACACTATCCCCACAGTCAAGCATGGAGGTGCAAATCGCGTGCTTTGGGTCTGTGTTTTTTTTTTCTTTCTGCAAAGAGCACAGGGTGAATTTTACAGCATTGAGGGGCCAAGGAACTGAGCCATGTACTGTAAAATCCTTGGTTTAAAAAACAAACAAACGTATTTTCTTCAACAACACTGAAGATACTCGCGGATGAGTCTGAACCAAAACATTCCGCCAGAGTAAGAAGTGAAGCACATTTAAACCATGGAGTGGCGTAGTCACTCTCCAGACCACAGCCCAATAGAAAACCCAAGGACAGAGCTGAAGCTTTGAGTTTCCAAGCAGCAGCCAAGACACTTGGAAGGATTTAGACAGTTTCTGTGAAGAGGAGTGGGCCAAAATCCCTCCTGAGCTGTGTGCAAACCTGGCGGCCAGCCACAAGAAGTCTCATATTGCTGCAATTACCAACAATGTTTTCTCCATGAAGCACTAACTTGTTTTGCTTGGGGATCAAAAAATTTATTCACTCAATAAAATGCAGATTTCACAACTTTTACAGTTTTAATTTTTTTAAACACACATTATTGACTGATATTCTCTATAACAAAATAAAACCATGAAAATTTGAAAATTTCTTTGTGAACAAATTCAGCAGGATGAACTTGCGCTACAATCCTGCTTAAATATACTGTATTTTTTGATTACTTTAAAATCAAAGTAACATTTTGAGGTGGCTTGCTCATTAGGCAATACAGTACATGCAAATGAGGTGGCGCCACAAAATCAGGGGGGGCGAGGGGTTGGTCACCTTATACTTTTAAAAACTGATTGTTAACTCTTAAAATAAAAAAGTTAACCTAGATTAAAAAGTAAACCAATGCCCAATCAATATAACTAAAAATGTCAATTAGATACAGTAATGAAACAAAGCATCAATTGTATTGTGTCAGTTATTTAGCTTATTTATTGCTTCGCTTCTGAGCAATTAGCCTCAACATAGTATGATAATCACTCAATAACCAGTTTTATATTTCTGCTGCTGGGCGGCATAAAGGAGTCTTAAATGTCAGGGGATCATTTGTAGAGATCAAACCTAATCAGTTGGTGTTCATTGGTCAGAGGCGTTCTCGCCCATTTTAGGGGGACAGGGTTGAAACTGAAGAGCTCTAAAATTAGATTTATTTTTGTACTGTATGTCCTTTTTAAATATGCTAAAGAAAGTGCGTAACCATACTGTGCTTGGCCTCGCCACTTCGCGCTTCCCGTTTTGCGGCTTCAGTGTTTTGCGGGTTTTTCCCAAATATTCATAAAATGAAAATAAATAAATAAATAAATGCAGCCATATCGGCAGCCATATTGCGGAAAGACACGTTGTTTCATGTTGATGCGCGATAGAGAAGGTTTCCCTGCATGCCAATCAAAGAGATTAGTTGACTCAGAGGCTTTGTGCATGCCTGTCCTGTACGGGCACTCATACAAGGCGCGTGATTGGTTCCCGGTGCGACATCGACCAATGAGAGCACGAGTGGATTTATCCCATCCCGTGAGCTGATAGGCTGCGCATCATCGCAGCCTCACCCAGCATCTTCCCTTGTTGTGTCTCGGCAGTCTCGTCCACGCTGTTGTGTTCGCAATAACCTTTTTTGTTTAAGCGATAATTGTTTTGATTAGTTAAGCCAGCCCTTACAATGGCACCGAAGCGCTGTGCCCCTGCGAAAGCTTCCTCCGGGGCACCCAAGTGGAAGAAGAAGAAGATGATGATGATGACCACCAGTGAAAAAGTGAAACTTTTAGATTTGATCAAAGAGGGCAGAAGTTACACATCTGGGGCACGCCATTATGGCGTGAATTAATCTACAGTGCGGTACATAAAGAAAGAGGACGCAAACATCCGCAAAACTGCTTCAATAACCTTCAATAAGGAACCGAAACATGTGGTAACTCCGCGTAATAAGAGAATTGTGAAAATGGAAGCTGCAAACGGGGCAAATCCTACTTCACGGTTTTTCACCTTTCGCGGGGGGTTCTGGTCCCCATTAACCGCGAAAAACGAGGGAACACTGTTATAACAAAAATACACCATCCCCTTGTCTCAAAAATGGTTTGTTCCACCCTAACTGTGGCTCAACATCAGCAGTCACACACTTTACCGATATGTGTTATGCTTCTCTTTGATAGAAACTGCATTAAAGCGTACAAAATATAAATCTTTTGGTTTTTTTTGCAGCTGGCCACGAGCTCAACACCCTGGAACCTCTCTGATCCTAGAATCGCACCTAGTGGCATGATTGACAGTCTTAACATTTGTTATATTTGGATCTGGATAGCCAACATATTTCCTGCTTTTAATAGTCAATCAAAATCCTATTCCCATGTTTGCCCTGATGTTAAGATTTTTTTAACCCTAGTTGTTCGTTTTGTTACAATTCTAATTGTTTGAAGCAATGCTAATTGTTTTAAACTTTACATCAGTGTTAAAGTACACATTATTATTACTAATACTCCATAGCAAACTCACATGCCATAACACACTGCAGTTTACAGCTTCCTTGCATCTGCTAATCAACATTTCAATGTAATGACATCAAAACTGGATCAAAATGCATAATAAAAAACAATACTATATATTATATAGGCATAGTAGACAACATTTTGCTTTTTAGGGCTTTAATTCTGATATTTGAAATTACAATAATTACATTATTTTTAATTTTATATTTAAATTGTGTGATATCATCTTATACATAAGACAAAGGTAAAACCAATGCTATTGGATTTCTTTTGTAAGTGTACACCGATGGAGGGGGTGCAATATAAAGTCGCACCTAGGGCGCCACATTGGGTGGGTCGGCTTAGTATAGAATAATCGATGACAATCAATAGCAGCAGCTTGAACTTTTTTATGGCATCATTTAGTTTCACGAGTGGGTCAAAACAATCTTAAGTTACGATGTACAACC
This sequence comes from Phyllopteryx taeniolatus, assembly GCF_024500385.1. Taxonomy (NCBI): domain Eukaryota; kingdom Metazoa; phylum Chordata; class Actinopteri; order Syngnathiformes; family Syngnathidae; genus Phyllopteryx; species Phyllopteryx taeniolatus. Next base: position 980,600 of record NC_084513.1, read on the forward strand.
ACAATAATGAACATTGTTAAATTATTCCAACTGAATGAGCATTATCCTTGTAAAGGCCGAATATTTTTATGTTGGATAGTGAAGGAGTCTCCAATGAAGTGGCCGGTGTGTGTAAGTACACTCCAATATCACATCATGGATGTGTATGAGAAAAAGTATTATTTTAATACGTACATAATAGGATGTACAAGTGGAGACAATATGCTAACATTGCAGGCTGCGAGCTGATTGGTCGCTGGCGAGCCAGAAAGTGTTCTTCCTCACTTGAGCCAGATGTATTTGTCTCCGACATCTGTGTTATAACCCCGAGCATATTTCTTCCCAGGAAGCTAAAAAAAATGACAAGAGCAGAATTTAACAGTCGACAAGCAACAGCTGAAAACATGTACTGTCTTCATACCGATTTAAAGGCGTAGTATTTTTCATCGAAGTCGTGCGCCCCGATGGTGATCTCGGGCAGAAACCTGGGTATGTGGGTCAACGATGCCACCCTCTGTTTGTCTTCCACACTAAAAACAGCAAATGTGCTTAAAACCAGGACACTGTTTATTATTGTTTTCTTCTATACAGTGAACCCTTGCCGATTCGCGATAGACCAGTTGAGAACTCACCAATTTGCAAATTTTCCGTAGAACCTAACAATTTTTTCCACCAAAATTCGCCTTCGAAGGCACCATCGTGGAAGAGTAGCCGGCCTTTGCCATCAGCTGACAGCACACAGCAGCGCAACCGAAGAATCCAATTACTAGTGAATGTTTGCTATTTGGGTTGGCCCCAAGCCCCACCAATAGAAACGGTTCACTGTATTTTCATTTCAACGACAAAGATCTCACAGCATTCTCATGTGATGGTAGGTGACGTCGTCCTGTTCCAGCCACGGGCCTTTCTCAAACTTCAAATACTCAATGTCCTCCACCACCTGATGGGGCGAAAACCTGTCAATTGCATGTACCACAGAAACAGTTTGCAGATGTCTTTCAGCAGGGGACTCACACCTTCTCGACGTCTTGCGCTTGGGTCGCGTCATACGCCAACAACTCAGACTTTTCACTAAAAGCAAAAAAGGTCATACTTAGAGTCTTTTGCTATTGCACAGCTACGCAAAATCGTTCAACATTGTATCATTAAATGCTAACACCATGTTAAAAAAAAAAGAAAAAAATTGACCATCTTAGTTTGAATAGATACTAACAATGACCAAAATGTTAAGTTTTTATTTTACATTTTCAACTATAGAAAAAAAACATGCATTACCCACCTGATTTGTGGGAGGAAGGACTTCTTGTAGCTGTCCTCTATGCTCTTCAGATACGGCAACGGCACATTCTGAAGATACGACTTGGAGGACACAAATAAAGACATTCCATTTCAAGTCCATACAATCAAGACATCAGATTATATTCCGCTCAAACAGGAAAATATTGTCTGTTATTGGCATGATGAATGCACTGCAGTAAGTTGTTTTTGGAAGGTTTTTTTCAAACTGCTGTGTGTAACGGTTTGTGCTATGTGCCGTTTCAACCCTTAGGTGTCAGTCATGCCTAGGGCATTGAGTGCAATACCTGAATAACATTATGCTGGGGGGGGGGAAAACACAAATAAGACATACTTACTACGTGACCTTGGTGTGATATGTTCATAACAATACAAACAATGTCCTTTCCCATGTTTGAAAGTAGGCACCTTTTCATATCTCCCTGAACCAATGATGTCTTTCACAAAGGTTAAGAGATGGTTAGATCTGACTTCTGACCCGAGGTTACATGTTCAAAAACGAAGGTGCCGATTGGCCGAAGAGGACATCTGTGTATCTGCAATGGATTGCGTTTCCTAAAGTACCTGGATGTCTGTCACAGCTAATTTGAAACTGAATTTGTCGAACTGAATTTGAATTGACAGGACTGAATGTGAAAATATATAGAGTTAAATTTCCAGTGGGGATCAAATCTAGTTCAATCCAAACTGAAATAAATTGTATTATTATCTTCAATTTTATTGGACTTCAGATCCAAACTAATAAATTCAGTTTCAAATTATACGATTTAGATTCAGTTTTTGAATGCAATGATTCAAATGAAACAATACAGATTCAAATTATGTACAGTGGACCCCTGCATACTTGCAGTTTGGGACCCGCAAATTCACCTATTGGTGGATTTTTTTGGTTAATTTTCACTGATCCCACCCAAGCCTGATTACCTCCAGACTTGTTCAATCAAAAACTAAAACAAAACTAAAAAAACAAAACAAAACAAAAATCACTTTAACAGAAATCTGTCCTGACAAAATCAAATCGGATAAAAGATCTAAAAAAAAACTGCAACAAAATCACATAGTCCAAAGAAATTCCAGAACAGTCAAAAAATAAAGTAAATGACGTCAATCAGTCTCAAAAGGGTTATAAAAGCCATTTCTAAAGCTTTTGGATTACGGCGAACCATAGTGAGAACCATTATTCTCACATCGAGAAAACATGGAACTGTGGTGAACCTTCCCAGGAGTGGCTGGCCCACAAATATTACTCCAAGAGAACAGTAATGACTCATCCAGGAGGCCACAAAGGCACTCAGGACAACTTCTAAAGAACTGCAGGCCTCCCTTGCCTCAGTTAAATCCAGTGTTTATGGGAAGAGACTGGGCAAAAATGGCATCCATGGGAAAGTTTTAAGGCGAAAACCATTGCTGACCAAAAATAACATAAAGGCTCTTCTTACTTTTTCAAAAAAAAAAAAAAAAAAACATCTGAATGATTCCCAAGACTTTTGGGAGAATATTATATGAACTGACGAGATGAGAGTTGAGCTTTTTGGAAGGTGTGTGTCTCGTTACATCTGGCGTAAATGTAGCACAGAATTTCGGAAAAGTATACCAAAAGTCACACATAGCGGTAATAGTGTGATGGTCCGATTGGAATGCAGTGGCATGACCTTAAAAAGGCCGTTCATGCTCGAAAACCCTCCATTTGTACAGAATTAAAACAATTCCGGAAGGAAGAGTGGGCCAAAATATCTCCACAGAGATGTGAAAGACTCATTGCCACTTATAGAAAACACTTGATTTCAGTTGTTGCTGCTGAGGATGGCCCAACAAGTAATTAGGTTTAGGGGGGCATTACTTTTTCACACAGCCAGGTAACTTCGGATATTATTTTTTTTCCCTTAATAATTGAAATCACCATTTAAAAGTTCACTTGGGTTACATTTGTCTAATATTTACATTTTTGATGATCTTAAAGTGGGAAAACTATGCAGAAATATAAGAATTTAGAAGGGGGCCATTACTTTTTCACGACACTGTAGAGTGGGGGGAGGACCTCATGCTAGAAAGTATATGCCCCAGCCCGCTGGCGACACGGGGCTAGTTTTTAGCCCCGCCCCAAAAATAAACGCCAACTGAAATGATGACAAAGAATTTTAAACTTTATATCAACAATTCATCACTACTTTGTTCTACATTGTTTTCAGAACTTACCTTCAAACATATTTAACATTTTGAAACAAAACACGACAATGAGTTTAGTTCAACTTTAAATGTTTGTACGGTTACCCCTGAAAGGTGTCTATATATAAAATTAATTATGATTATTGTTATTACATATGTTCCACCCTAAAAATCAGGGATGCAGTGGTAACACAGTAGGTAGAACGCAAAATATAGAGGGGGAATACCATAATTTCCGATTGGACTAGGGGAAAAATAAAAAATAATTAATTAAAAATCAGCAAATAGGCAATTTTGTGAATGCCAAAATGCAGGGATACTGTACACTTCACCGTGGGAAAAAAATGCTTTTCGTCAGTATTTTCTACCATTGCTCAACTCAACTTTATTTATAAGGCACTTTAAATATAACCACAGCTGAAAACAAGGTGCTGAACACAGATAAGAATCAAACGTATGAAATCAAAACTGTTGGAGATAAATCATTTTTTTTTAAATAAAAGAAAAACAACAACACAAACAGATGCGAAGTCTTAAACTGGGTTGAAAGCCAAACGATAATGAACTAATCATTGATCATTGATTTAGCACAAATTGAACAGTGAAACGAGTGAATCTTACCTTGCCACTTTGTGTCAACTTCTTCTGGACCTCGTCGGCAGGCACGTCCACGTAGACGACGAGGTGCGGAGGCAGGAACTCGCAGATGCTGATGTCTTTGATCTCATTGTAGTGCTGCACACCTGCAAACGGCAAGGCAGCGTTGACGACATGCATGTACGTTTGCAACCGCAACATCAAGGACAAGGCGCTTACACTCTTTCCTGATATAGCCCTGTTTAAACATGGCGTCCAGGAAAACCATGTCGCTGAAGGGCGAACGCTCCATGATGACACCTTGACCTTCGACACAGGATCAAAATCTCAATGTTCGAGAGAAAAGTGAAGGGACGTAATGAACGTTGTAATGGGTCTTCATGCTACCTGTGGTGAGCAAGTGTTCGATGGCGTCTGAGTACTGCAGCAGGCGCATGATGTACATCCACAGTTGCAGCCTGTAGCTGTTCCCGTCGGCTGCTTTCGGGTCCATGTAGAACTTCTCCAGGCTGCACATCCCATTGAAATCGACCGGGAGGGGCTCCTTCTCCCCAGACATCTTGTCCAAGTAGAAGGTGTCGGGTTCGGGCATGTAGAGCATCCCTAAGGAAATACAACAACGTTAACTTATTGAAGAAAAAGAAGTGTTAATGTATACTTTATACAGGACAGTGAGGTCTAACAGCAGAAATGCACAGGAGCAACGTATCCCAGAGGGCAGCCTTGCGTGTGTTCTGTTGTGGATGAAAACACAACACACGAGTGTACTTGCGCGAACCTAGTGGAAAGGTGGTAAATTTAAGTTTTGTTGTATGTTTAGACACCACAGGAAAAATGTAAAACAATTCATTTGAAGAGGCTGTACAAACTTAGATTTGTTTAGATTTTACCTTCAATGAGTGCCACTTTGGACACCAAGTTTCGATGGTTGTCATGACCATTTCTTTGCTCTTTATACACACACAAAAAGCGGATAGAAAATGAAAAACAAAACAAAAATCAGTTGAATGATTTTGAACTGAATTGAACCTTATTTTTGTTCGGATTCCGGATTCTTATTTGAGTTCTGGATCATAATTTTCTCAAACTTTTAGGTCAAATTTAAAGTTGTTACACTGCCAATTTCTGAATTCTGTTACATAAACAAGAAACCATCCATCCATCCATCCATCCATTTTCTGTACCGCTTATCCTCACTAGGGTCGTGCTGTAGCCTATCTCAGCTATGTTCGGGCGAGAGGCGAGGTACACCCTGAACTGGTCGCCAGCCAATCGCAGGACACACATAAACAACCATTCGCAATCACATTCACACCTACGGGCAATTTAGAGTATTCGATCAACTTACTACATGTTTTTGGGGATATGGGAGGAAACCGGAGTACCCAGAGAAATCCCACACAGGCATGGGGAGAACATGCAAAACTCCACACAGGCGGGGCCGGGATTTGAAACCCGGTCCTCAGAACTGTGAGGTAGATGTGCTACCCAGTCCTCCACCGTGCCGCTATAAACAAGCAGAATATTAAAATAAAAGCTGTATGTTTTTTATAAGAAACTTTCCATGTTCACAGTTTTTTTAACAACCCCATTAGTTTCAAGAGCTTCTTTTTAATGTGAGACTGATTGGCCAACACACTAGCAAAGCATTCTGGGATTTGTAATATTAGTGGCGCATTGGCTATATACTGGCGGGCCAGCTCTAATACACATTTGATATGGTCTTGCGGGCTAAATATAATTACATCATGGGCCAAATTTGGCACCCGGGCCTGAGTTTGGCATACATGTACGACAGGGTCCGAAATATCCGGTATTGTCTCGTAGTGTGATATGAAAATGCGAGGTAATGCGAAATACGAGGTAGAATTAGGTATTTGGCGATGCATGCCTCAATTTTGATCATTAAAATATGCGATGCATGTTTTTAAAGTTTACAAAAAAATAATAATTCTGAGCGGTCAGCAACACTCAAAACAACATTTTTATTTCTCATAGCTCGACGAAAAGCGCGTGGATTGCGAACAGAAATGAAAACTGCGTGGCAGCAGAGGTAAACAGAAAGCTTGGTCAAAAGCAGAGCTGTCAAATATAACGGAACGTCTGAATTTTGTTATGGGAATCACTGAATGCTGACTCGTTTCCGGCCGTAACACTGAGTTCAAAGTTCCTAAAATAATTTGATGAAATAAACACTATATTTAAAAAAAAACAAAAAACAAACAAACAAAAAAAGGGCACATCAACATTAAGCAGTCACGCACCTCCCTGCTTTCCGGTTACTACTAGTACCAAAAAATAATTTTGTACAGTGGACCATCGATAGAACGGACTAAAGGCCTCTTTATACTCCCGCGGTCAACAACGCCCGCATTGCATCACGTGACCGACGAATTGGCCCGTGCAGCCCCTCTGCGTAGCTTGACGCACATACGACGGTTGTTGCTTCACGATCCCGCTATATTGCAGATTTTCACTTGTACAATATTTTTGTGTTATCCATTCCTCTTGCTCTCTCTCAATATATTGTTTCAGCCTGCCACGATAGCAAATTTATTTAGGAGAATATTTTCCCAAAAACCGGCGGCACGGTGGACGACTGGTTAGAGCGTCAGCCTCACAGTTCTGAGGACCTGGGTTCAATCCCTGGCCCCGCCTGTGTGGAGTTTGCATGTTCTCCCCGTGCCTGCGTGGGTTTTCTCCGGGTACTCCGGTTTCCTCCCACATCCCAAAAACATGCATTAATTGGAGACTCTAAATTGCCCGTAGGCATGACTGTGAGTGCGAATGGTTGTTTGTTCGTATGTGCCCTGCGATTGGCTGGCAACCAGTTCAGGGTGTACCCCGCCTCCTGCCCGATGACAGCTGGGATAGGCTCCAGCACGCCCGCGACCCTAGTGAGGAGAAGCGGCTCAGAAAATGGATGGATGGATGGATTTTCCCAAAAACCTATATATGTAAATATGTGCATGAATGAGAGGAGTGGAGGGGGAAGAATGAGGCTACAGGGAGAAGAGATAGCAATTGTGGAGGACTTCAAATACTTGAGGTCAACAGTCCAGAGCAATGGTGAGTGTGGTAAGAAACAGGTCCAAGCAGGTTGGAACGAGTGGAGGAAGGTGTCAGGTGTGTTATCTGACAGAAGACTCTCTGAAAGAATGAAGGGCAAAGTTTATAAGACATTGGTGAGGCCAGCCATGATGTACGGATTAGATACAGTGGCACTGAAGAGACAACAGGAAGCAGAGCTGGAGGTGGCAGAAATGAAGATGTTGAGGTTCTCTCTAGGAGTGACCAGGTTGGATAGGATTGGGAATGAGCTCATCAGAGGGACAGCCAAGATTAGATGTTTTGGAGACAAAGTTAGAGAGAGCAGACTTTGATGGTTTGGACACGTCCAGAGGAGAGTTCGTGAGTATATTGGTAGAAGAATGATGATGATGGAGCTCCCAGGCAAGAGAGCTAGAGGAAGACCAAAGAGAAGGTTGATGGATGTCGTGAAGGAAGACATCAGGGCAGTTGGTGTTAGAGAGGAGGATTCAAGAGATAGGCTTACAGGGTGAAGGATAACACGCTGTGGCGAACCCTGACGGGATAAGCCGAAAGGAAAAGAAGATATTCACTGTATTTTTCACTGTTACTGCTATATATGATTGAGCTACATTGAACCAACCAAGCGACAATATATCAACTTAAATACACTCAAATTCTACGACTTACATGAATTCAAAACAGCACAGCTTGAGTATAAAATACACAACAAGCCACTTCCCCACACTACTCACAGGCTCTTCTTGATCAGAGAAAAATATAATCTAATTAATTAATCTAATATAAGCAGAAAATATAAAAACGAGATGTGGGTCCTTAAGAGGAGTTAACGTATGTAATTATTATGATAATAAATTGAAATCATGTAGCTCCCTAATTAGGTTTAAAAACATGTTTAAAACAAGAGTGATAACAAATATAAATAAATCAGGTAAAATAAATAAATTAATATATGAATAAAATATTGTATGTGTATATGTATATCAGAGCGATAAACACACTAATGTTGGTTAACTTTGAGGATGATGAAGAAGTTAGCAATGCTAGCTTGAATATAGTGGGTTGTGTGTATATCATTTTTTAAAATCTCCAATACACTTGGATGGACCAGTCATTTGTAGTTATAGTTAATTCTATATTTTACATGGACCGGCTCACTTAAAATTCCTAGATTATATATATATATATATACATACACACACACACACACACACACACACACACACACACATTACTACATTACTATTATACTAGTCAGGTATGTTCACAGAATTAGGGGTAGGACCTCATAATTTGTTTTTGTTCTTCCTACACCTTTTGAACAAACTGTATACATTGTACATTCCTTTGATGATTATTTCCTTGTTTTTGTTTTTTCCATTTATCAAAGTTTTATAAATGTTTTACTGCTTTGTTTTCTGTATATGTTCAATGAACACAAACAATATATATGCACACAGACGATTTACCAAGCTTGTCAGCCAGCTTCTGTGCCAGCGCTCCTTTGCCTGACGCTAGGTTGCCGTCCACTGAAATGATCTTGCTGGACTGTTTCAAGTGCGGCGTGGTCCTCTCGCCCAGTGCGTACGCCCACCAGCCATACTTCAGCTTCCTCACCGCCGTCATGTGCACGGACGCCTTAGATGACAAAACAAGCAATGCAGATACTTGCGTCAAGGGTGCCATTAGAGAGAGAAAAGTGGTGATGATTCCTGAAAATTGAATTTTCAACTTCCGCCATTGAAGTACACAAAGTTTTTTCAAGTGGCGCTCATGTCTAGCAGATGTGTAACAGAAATAATTGTGCTAAAACATTCTGTTTTCAGTGCATTTTCATTGCTGTTGATTGTTACTTAGCAAAACTACATATAAATTATTTAACCAATCTGTACAACAGAAAAAACTGAGGATTTTGGGCACGTTCTAAAGTCCCCATTTTATTTTTTAATGGTGGGAGCAGAAGTAGAAATGTTTTCCCACTTTTATTAACTTGACAATAATTTCCATTAAGGCATATTTATTAGAGTTCACAGTGCATGCACCTTATTTTTGTTATTCAATGTTATATTTATTTTAATAATAACCTTTTCAGAATAACATTCAAATACACCTACCATTAACGTGTAAATTCAAAGGTGGATGTTGAGGATGCAAAATGTAAACAATGTAGTTTATTTATTTTGACAGGTCGCAATAAAACCACCATTTAAACACATTTAGCGACGAATCTAGCTTTATTGTGCATATTAGCCTCGGAGCTAAAATTAGTTAAAGACCACAATTAGAATTTTAACAATATTTTATGTGGCGAAACTCCAATACACTCACTACACTTGTGCCATTAGCTGGTTAGCGACAGTTTGTAGTGCTGACGGATGGACAGGTAGCTAGCCTGCTCGTTTAGCATGTCCTTGTGAGACCGGAAGGTAAAAGTGACGAGCGTTCGTGCAATTTGTGTCCGTACCTTCTGAACAACATTCGCGGTTTTGAAAGCGGTTGCCACCGATGGGAAAACCAGCGGGATCGCCCTCAGAGCCATGATCAACTGTCCAGCAGAACCCCTGCGACCTGACCCGAATTAGCACAGCTAACTGGTCACTGATATTGTACGTCACGAGTTGGGCCCGACACAAGTGTTGTCTCAGACAATGTACGTCAAAAAGGTGGCTACTCATTTGCCTGATTTATATTGTTGTTTTATTTGACGAACTGTTTCTTAAAATATATTGAGTATACATTTGTAAATTAGAGGATAATTATGTATCGTATATATTATTAGCATTATTAAATGACAAACGTAATTAGTGTCTCTTCCATTTCGCCTGCAGGGGTTAGTATTTATTTCTCTAACAGTCCAACCAGAGAGCTTCTGTAGCTATTCGCAAAAAAGCCAAGAGAGCCCCCATTTCCACTTGTAAACATTGGCGTGTGTGTGTGTTGGGGGGGTCTTTAGGTGCCCGGGCCTCTGCCGATTTGCCCTTGATGCCCAAGGTGCACCACCCCCCTTTGTCAATTTTTCTTAATGTGTGTGCGAGCGTGTGTAAACCTGTCTGGGGCCACTCATCAAATGTAACTATGTTTAAAAAAACATATTAGGTTACAATTTATTAAAGAATTAATAAAATTATGGCGGCACGATGGTGTGGTTATACCACATCTGCCTCACAGTTCTGAGGATCAGGGTTCAAATCCCGACCCCGCCTGTGTGGAGTTAGCATGTTCCCCTCGTGCCTGCGTGGGTTTTCTCCGAGTATTCCGGTTTCCTCCCACATCCCAAAAACATGCACGGTAGGTTGATTGAAGACACTATATTACCCGTAGGTGTGAATGTGAGTACAAATGGTTGTTTATTTATATGTAACCTGCGATTAGCTGGCGAACAGTTCAGGGTGTACTCCGCCTCTCGCCCAGAGTCAGCTGGGATAGGCTCAATCACGCCCGCAACCCTAGTGAGGATAAAGAGGTACGGAGAATGGATGGATGGATGAATGTTTGAATAGAGAGAGAGAGAGAGAGACAGAGAGAGAGAGAGTGAGTGCATGTGAGAGGGGAGGGGTTGTGGCAAGTCTCTCCTCGTGTGAGTGTGAGCTGCTCAATCATAAATGAGATTCATGTTAATCAGACATAATGTATTATGTAACCATGCCGCCATCTAAAATCAATTTCTCAATTGTATTTCATTGAAAACAAAAAGGCGGCACAGCGGAAGACTGGTTAGAGCGTCAGCCTCACAGTTCTGAGGACTGGGGTTCAATCCCCGGCCCCGCCTGTGTGGAGTTTGCATATTCTCCCCGTGCCTGCGTGGGTTTTCTCTGGGCACTCCGGTTTCCTCCCACATCCCAAAAACATGCATGTTAATTGAAGACTCTAAATTGCCCGTAGGTGTGAATGTGAGTGTGAATGGTTGTTTGTTTGTATGTGCCTTGCGATTGGCTGGCAATCAGTTCAGGGTGTACCCCGCCTCCTGCCAGATGATGGCTGGGATATTTTTTTTACTCTTAACATTTTCCTTGTTTCTATTCTTCCTCATAATTACAATTCACTTTATACTGCTATTTTCAAGTAAATGTACTGTACAAATGAAAATATCATCATATATTCATCCACTGTGAGATAACTGTCACATCCTTTCGTAAACATGTCATTGTGCAAAGGCAAATGACAAATCGTGAGTGATGAATAGTCAGTCAGTCGCCTTGTGTTCCTCTTTGCCTAATTTTTCCTTATACTTGTGCCCCTGCAGCGAGCAGCTGTCAGTGTTCATACTGAAGCTTTTACATAAGAGCTACTCTGATGCATGTGTGTGTGCGTGTGTGTGTGTGTGTGTGTGTGTGTGTGTGTGTGTGATTGACTCACTGGCTCGCTCAACTCTTAAAACAATGGACAGTCACCTCGTGTTTCATGGGTGGGTCGCTGGGTTTAAGCCATTACAGTTGTGCGCACAAGTCAACTTCAATTCTTTTGTCTAACTGTTGAGTTTTAAACTACAGTGAATGAACACCTTCGTAAAGACTCCAATAAATAAGGCATAAAACTAAATAATAGGTTACTTACTGTGAAACATGGATGAGGCTCAGTTATGTTCTGGTGCTGCTTTGGTTCATCCAGCGCAGGGTGTCTTGAACCCGTGCAGGATACAATGAAATAAAAAAACAACGATGCATTCTGGAGTGAAATGTGCTGTAGAAAGTTTGGCCCCAACTGAAGGTTACGGGTCCTCCAGCAGGATAATGACCCAAAACATACAGCTAAATATATCCGAGAAACCTTAAGATCATTAGACTATTCTGATGAGACCTGATCAAAATCATATGTAACATCTGTGAAAGGAGTTGAAACAAGAGCAGTCTGGAGAAGACACTTTCAAACCTGAGACAGCTGGAGCAGTTTCCGCTTGAAGAGTGAGCCACTATATGCACATTGCATCTGAAATATGTATTTTCTATTTTCTGTTTAGTGTAAAATGTGCTCCTGTTACTTGTTTATTTCTTTTTTGCCCTTCATATCATGTTGCTGTAGATTTCTCCGGAGCAAGACCTACGTATTACTGAGGCGGGTTCCTGTTTTGTAATAAGTAGTGCAACAAGAAAAATAATACATTTATAAAAGGGCGGCACGGTGAGTGAATGGTTAGCACATCTGCCTCAAAATTCTGAGCACATGGGTTCAAATCCGGCCTTGCCTGTGTGAAGTTTGCATGTTCTTCCCGTGCCTGAGTGGGTTTTCTCCAGGTACTCCAGTTTCCTCCCACATCCCAAAAACATGCATGGTAGGTTAATTGAAGACTAAATTGCCCATAGATGTGAATGTGAGTGTAAATGGTTGTCTGTTTATATGTGCCCTGTGATGGGCTGGCGACCTGTTCAGGTCCCACCTCTCGTGTCATGTAAACATTTTGACCTTAAGGTCGACCGACTGAGTTGGTGGTTGGCAAGTTGTTATTTACACTATTGTCTTGGGCCAAGTTCCGTCCAATAACTGCTTTTTGATTTTCGGAAATGTTTTTTGTTTTTGTATTTTGCTAAAGTGAGCATGGTGCAACCATGTGTCACTTTATCAAAAGGGGGGGAATGTTTGTCTTGGTTTGTGGTTTGTTTTTGTCTTCTTCTCTTCTTTTTGTTTTTTGTTTTTGTCCTGTTTGTGCTCTGGAGTACAAAGCCAGCGGATTGTTTAATTTTTGTGCTTAGCAGCACAACTCGCATCACACATTGTATTATTATTATGTTTGACACAAAATCTGAAATATATAGATTCACTTAGAGACATTTCGACAGACTGCAAACACAACACCAATATTAGCACTATCATAGTGATACATATGATGGTTGTTCTACAAACATTTGTCTATAATTTTTAACTCTATGGAACATTCACTTATTTTGGTTGACATATGAAGCGATATAGACTAAGTTGTGCACATTTGTCATTTGGTCACTATGATATAATATGGTGGCTTCCCACATGCGGTATACATATTACAAATGACACAAATTACACGACTTGTAGACCATGCAATGTTTATGGTTGAAATGGGACACAGTGGCCTTGCTGGAAAAAAGGCACACAGGGGCCTTACTGAAATTCTTTCCTTTGACAACAGCTTTCTGACAGATTACAATTTGACCTCAGAACACATGGTAGTTACCACCCGCAATAAATGCTGGGAAGTCAATTAAATTAGGTCTAGTACTGTATATATGAGGATGCGTGTACGCCCTATCCCTTTTTTGAGATTGTCTTTGCAGGCACTCCATTGGACTGGATCTATTCAGGTCCACTGAAGCCAGGTCTGCTGATGGACACGTGAATCGTTCAGGTTCATTCATTGCACATTATCGACTAATCAATTTCAGGAAACAAGTCTAATCGGCACTCCCAAGGGCAGCTGACAAACCCCTGCATGTCATCAAACCCAGCCACTTCGTGCTTATTAAGAACTTCCGGCGGAAAACGTGGAGACATCAGCGGTGGGTGGGGCCTTTCCAAGTCCTCCTTGTGATGCACACTGCAGTGGAAGTTACAGAAAGGGCTACGTGGGTTCACGTGGCACACTGCAAGACGGTCCCAGCACTTCCTACAGTCCCAACTCCTCTTCTTCCCTCACCTTCTACATCAGATGGCCGTAATGTTCAGCCTGATAAGGCAAAATAATCACCTAGAAGAAAGAGGATTCACAGTTAGTATACACTTTTAGCTACAATCAGTGCTAGTAACTGATTGGAAGTTGATAGGTATAGAGGAGTAGTAGTTAGGTCATAAAAGCCGAGCAACGACCAATATTCTGTTGTATGAACTGAAGCGCGCACACTACACACACACACGCGCGTGCACTTGCATAACTCGGCAGCGGAATAGAAGATGACCTCCCCAGTACACTGTGTGTGTGTGTGTGTGTGTGTGTGCCACAAAAGCCAAAGAAAAATGTAAAACACAAAGTTTATCTTTTGCTTTCAGTTTTTTACTGAACTGAAATTTGAATTCTGAATTGTCCAACTTAGAGCCGCTTGACTTTTTGGTTCCGGTGCCATTCTGCCCAAAGATCTGTATATTCCTGACCATAACAAGACTCAGTCTAATTAGGTTCATAAAGATGTTTGTTTGGTTCTAAATCCGGTTTTGTTTACAAATACTGTAAAACAACTTATTTGCAAGGGGGAACTCTTTATTAACCTCAAATAACTCACTTTCTTTCTTTCTTTGGATTCAAGTGTGCCCGTAACATTGTTTAAAACTCGAAGACCAAAATAAGTGTTCTGACTGTTTTAGTGTTTATCCAGCCTGGAAGCATTTAGTGAGTTACAAATTGATGAATCAGAGTTGGTTTTCCACTGTTTATCATCTAACTTCCTTGAGCACATACAGACACTACTCAACTATCCTTAGATGTGATTTCTAATTTAAAATGGTCTGACTACATGTTATGTTCACATAATAATAATGATAATAATAATAATAATGGCACAATAAATTTTATTATATGTCTTAATAGGCGCAAGCTCACCATGTTCAAATGTTGCATATGAGATGGTGTGTTGTGTGATTTCTTTATTGAATCATTTAAGTGAGTGACTAATTCAATGCAGGTCTTATTTCGTTTCCTGTTGATGTAAATCCTTGTGGTCCATCGAGAGACGTTTCCATGTGGAATGCATTGTTCGTCCTGCAGACACAGTTGAGCAGATTGGGGGTGGGGTCAAGTTTATTTTGGAGTCAAATAGCTTTGAAAACAAAGTCTTAATGCATCCTTATTTTTGTCCTGTCCTCAGTAGTAAGATGGGATTGAAATAAAATGTATCGCTGCCGTCGGGCAGAAATTCTTAGCTGTCATACAAGTGTAAAAAGAGGTTTACCGCCCTAAAATAAGATTGTGTAGAATTACATTAAAACTACTACTCAGCCTATGATTTGAAGGCTTTCTGAAGGCATCACGCTTTATGACCTTATCTGCCATGTAAATTTAAAAAGAGGTAAACCTCTGTATAATACAACTAAATACAACTACAGTGCATTAATGCAAAGTCACTCACAGTTACAATCAGCCATTGAAAGGAAGGCTTGCCATAGGTATCACACATTTAACATTCTTAACTCTCATAAATTGTAAAACCAAGTTAAACACTGTACATTAAATTTTTTATTTAAAATAAAATTAAATTGTTCTGCCTTTCAGATGAGTTTTAGTTAATTTATACAAAAAAATCTTGTTTTGAAACTGATGCTTTTATTCTGACGCTACACAAGCACTGAAGTGTTGGGGTTCTACGAGTGAAACTGCTGCAGCAACCCCTGTTCTGTATGTTTATCCATCCACTCATTTTCTGTACTGCTTATCCTCATTACGATTGTGGGTTTGCTCAGTCATTTCATGTGAAAATGTGCCGTTAAAAACGAGTTTGTGAAGTTATTTGGGACATGTTTATTACAATGTTTAGGTGTTTAAGCTAATTTGATGTATGCTAATAGTCGGAGAGGGTTATGCAGAATCATTTATGCAGATTCATACGTACCTAATATAAATTAATTGTTTGTTTTTTAGCTAAAATATGGCACTTTTTTTATGGCAAGCATAACTTTGTGACTGTTATATAAGCAGCTCATTTAACTTTATATATTGCACTTCCCCCGCCTGTGTGGAGTTTGCATGTTCTCCCCGTGCCTGTGTGGGTTTTCTCCGGGTACTCCGGTTTCCTCCCACATCCCAAAAACATGATTGATTGAAGACTCTAAATTGCCCTTAGCTGTGAATATGTGCGCGAATGGTTGTTTGTTTCTATGTGCCCTGCGATTGGCTGGCAACCAGTTTAGGGTGTACCCTGCCTCTCGCCCCAAGATTGCTGGGTTAGGCTCCAACACGCCCGCGACCCTAGTAAGGATAAGTGGGACGGAAGATGACTATTGCACTTCCAGTAAATGTGTAACTAATAGACATAGCTTATAGATTTATTTTATCTTTGTTATTTAGTTTCACTTCGTCAATCTGCCTGATGTCAAGACTGAACATAAAGCTGAAAAATACGACGACGAGATGTCTGGCATCAAAGGCGTTTCTAGCCCATTCAATAGATTTTTTTTAAACTATGTCGTTTTTAAACATCTTAGAAAAGTGTAAAACCACATTACTTGGTTATAACATATTTTCACGACAAAAACACAGCAACTCCCCACCCAATGCCCCAAAAATGGCTAGCTCCTGCGTTTATAGCCGAATCCCAGCACCACTAAACCTTTGATCCTAGTATCGCCCCTGTCTGGCATCATCCATCCATCCAATTCCAATGGAGTTGGGACGTTATGTAAAACATAAATAAAAACGGAATATAATGATTTGCAAATCCTTTTCAACCTACAGTATATTCAATTGAATGTTCTACAAAGACAAGATAATTAATGTTCAAACTGATAAACATTGTTTTTTTTTGTTTGTCTGTTTTTTTAATATTTACTCTTTTTGAGTTTGATGCCTGCAACACGATCCAAAACAAGATGGGACAGGGGCATGTTTACCATTACATTTCCCATTGTGTTACATCACCTTTCCTTTTAAAAAACACACAAATAACCATTTTGGAACTAAGGATACTAATTGTTGAAGCTTTGTTGGTGGAATTATTTCAAAATCCTGCTTGATGTACTTCAGTTGTTGAAGTCCGTGGTCTCCATTGTCGTATTTTGAGCTTCTTAATGCGCCACACATGGCGGCACGGTGGTAGACTGGTTAGCACATCTGCCTAACAGTTCTGAGGACCCAGGTTCAAATCCGGTCTCGCCTGTGTGGAGTTACCATGTTCCCCCCGTGCTTGCGTGGGTTTTCTCCAGGTACTCCGGTCTCCTCCCACCTCCCCAAAACATGCATGGTAGGTTAATTGAAGACTCTAAAGTGCCCGTAGGTGTGAGTGTGAGAGCAAATTATTTTTTTGCCTACATGTGCCCTGCAATTGGATGGCGACCAGTTCAGGGTGTACCCCACCTCTCGCCCAGAGTCGCCCTCTCGCTGGGATAGGCATAGTGAGGATAAGCATTAGAGAAAATGGATGGATGGATAGAATGTGCCACACATTTTCAATGGGAGACAGGCTTAGACTTCTGGCAGGCCAGTCTAGTACTCACACTCTTTTTCTACGAAGCCACCCTGTTGTAACATACAGAATGTGGCTTAGCATTGTCTTGCTGAAATAAGCAAGGAGATCCCTGAAAAAGACATTGCTTGGATGGCACCCTATGTTGCTCCAAAACCTGGATGTACCCTTTAGTATTAATGGTGCCATTATAGATGTACAGGTTACCCATGCCATGGGCACTAACACACCACCATACCATCACAGACGCTGGCTTTTGAACTTTGTGCTCATAACAATCCAGATGGTCCTGTTCCTCTTGGGCCTGGAGGACACAGCGTCCAGAGCCTTTAGGAACTCAGGACCTCCTCACAAGGGTCACGGGAATGCTGGAGCCTATCCCAGCTATCATCGGGCAGAAGGCGATGTACACCCTGGACTGGTTGCCAGCCAATCGCAGGGCACATATAAACAAACAACCATTCGCACTCACATTCACACTTAGGGGCAATTTAGAGACTTCAATTAACGTACTATGCATGTTTTTGGGATGTGGGAGGAAACCGGAGTGCCCGGAGAAAACCCACGCAGGCACGGGGAGAACATGCAAACTCCACACAGGCGGGGCCAGGGTTTGAACCCCGGTCCTCAGAACTGTGAGGCAGACGCTCTAACCAGTCATTCACCATGCCGCCAGAAAATAGCTACTGTTTAAAAAAAAATAATACTCTGAACTGTACTACACTGTGGAGACTAAGTTTAGGAAATAAACTTGCTGTCTGTGCCATAAAATGCAGCAAAGCATTGAGGTAACAGACTTCCTATCTGTGCTGCAAGCCAGAAATT
This sequence comes from Phyllopteryx taeniolatus, assembly GCF_024500385.1. Classification (NCBI taxonomy): domain Eukaryota; kingdom Metazoa; phylum Chordata; class Actinopteri; order Syngnathiformes; family Syngnathidae; genus Phyllopteryx; species Phyllopteryx taeniolatus. The sequence goes on from NC_084513.1 coordinate 998,590, forward strand.
AAAAACCAAAATAAGTAAAAACAAAAAAAAAACTTTACTCTTACATTTTCACTCTGCCCAAGAGTCAGGACACCTGCTAAGCCCAGTGGTCTCTGTACAGCCAGGTTAACACGGTGTGCACAAAGCACGATTCAGGATTCACGTCCAGCCAGTTCCACAGCATTAGCAATGTTTTCAGCATTGTCCGTGGTCACGGATGATCGAGGAACAAGTCCCTTCCAGTATTTCGAGAGGGATCTGGTATTTCTGCCAAATGCTCGGCTGTGCGGCACTCATATACAGCACATCTTCGGATGACGGGGGGCGCCATTTTCCAATTCTCGATGATAAAGTGTGGGCGGTCACGCTCAAGTAGCTTTGTGTGGCATGGGCGGTCCATTCATCAGCAGTGGTTAATGGATTCAGCAGCATTTAAAGCTATAAACTGTGATTTCTGGTGCCCCCTAACGCTGGATTTATACATTACAACAAAACCTTCGTCGCTTTGATATGATGTAGACTAAATGCTTGTACGGCCTCCTCCTCCTCTTTCCAACCCCCGCATGCTTTCTCCTTTCTCTATGGCTCAGTCGACCTGCGCCCTGTCCATATATGGGTCTGCCCGTTCATAGATAAAAACAGTTCATTTCCATCACGTCATTTTAGAGCGCTATCAAGTGATCCAGCTCGGGAATGTATAGGATAGTCACTAAACATAAAAAAATAATCAGCATTGTGTCAGCTCCACTAGAAGTGGCTTGGGTGAAAATTACTTTTTTAAAACAAAAAATAGTTGCGGATTACAGGTTTAATTCAACTTTAGCCATATTTCTGCACTTCTGCTCTCCTCGCGTAGTCTGTTGAACTAGCAGTATTAGCCTAGCCATGTAGCCACAGGCTTTGTCACTGGGTTCCCTGGAAAGAGTAGTCCCATGACACATGCTGGAAGAGGCTTAATGAAGAAATGTATCTTAAAATTTAGGCTTACATTTTACTACATTAACTTAAAAGAAAAACAATTATATTAACTTTGGTAGCACTTAGTGTGAGCTTATATGGCTGTATGTGGAGTGGAGGCACACAGCCTGGGGAAAGGGTCGTGTCGCAGTTCTGCCATTTCAAAGACGATACAGGATTGAAAACTGCGAGTTTCGATTTCAATTCAGAATCGTTACAGCTCTATTATTATCCCCCACGTATTTTAGGAACCAAATTTAAAAAATCTGCCAATGGAACTAGTATAAATTGACTTAAAACTTAACTTAAAACAAGATCTTATATGTTGTCTTTTCGTCTTGCTGAAAATTTAGAAAAATGTCAAAACTGATTTAGCATTTTTGTTAGTCAGTTAAGAACATTAGCAAAGTTATTGGGAACAACTTTTGATAGCGCAAAAGTTGAGCCAACGCTGGACCCTTTAACAATCAACATACGGCGTAACGTGATATTTTGTTTTCTGCGTACAAGCAATATGTAGGTTGATAATAGAGGGAAACTATTTTATGCAAATAATTTTTGTTGTTCCAATTTGTGCAAAACATTTTGTATTTATTTGACAGTGGGAAAATCATGTTTACTTTAGTAGCTTACGAGCATTCCAGTCTACTTTTTTCAGGAGTAACACTTAATAATACTTTACCAGTCTTTTTCTTTGCCCAAGTGTCCGTGATTCTCCTGAAGTACAACGTATGAGTACAACAATTGCAAAATCATTTTTTTTTTTTATTCAAGTTCTACGCAAAACCAAATTTCCCATTTTTGGTCTTGAGCTGAAGCTTTGGGAGAATATGATATAACACAAGCATTAGCCTCCATTGTAGCATTAAAGGTCTATCTTGCAAATCATATGCTGTAAGTAAATTGTGCTGTTTATACGAAAAAGGAGGGTTCACCCCCCCTCCCCCTCCTTAACTTAACTTTCCCTCCTCCTTTTCCTCCACTTCGTCAACAGCTCTTCTGCCTTCCCCCACCACAGCACCGTCGAGCAAGGCCAGCCACACTGACCTACCGAGTAACCTGTCAACACGGCACCAAACCACCGCGGGTTCATGTGTTGTTCCCCCCCCCCCCGCCCCCGATCCCACCGGGCCTAACATGGCGAGTGGATACCGTCGGGAGTGACTGATTTTCACACGCCGGAGAGACGAGTGTGTCCTAACGCGGGTGGAGAAAACGTCGCCTCGGCGAAGAGGTGACGAGCTTTCGGCCAAGTTTGCGTGGCAAGCGGCACAAAAATGTTGGCTACCTCTGGGACGTACGCCAACAAGAAGAGGAAGAAACCCGTCCTCAAACAGTAGGTCCAACCCCGCCGAGGAAACTTTATTGTTGTAAATGCGAAATTGTGAAACTTTCGGCAGACATTTTGAAAGCCTAGCGGTCATATATGTGCATGACGCTCAAGTGAAAGTTGATCAAGTGCAGAATACTGCAAACTTCAAAGTCCTCGCAAATGTTATCATGGTAAATTGATTCACCTGTAAGACATTTTTTAAAGTAATTTTTTAGGCTGATAAGTTTCGTAATGTACGGCTTTCAGCGCAAGGACGAACCGTATTAAGGTGGACCGTGGTGATCTTGTCAACTTCTCGACTGTACTCGCTGTAATCGACAAGTAAATCATCAGTCTTGGCGGTGGATTATAACGTTTCATAAAACTAATCGAATTCATATGAGTGAACGCATATCGGTTGCGTTGACTTGAACGACGGTGGATTGCAACACGAGGTGCGGACCGCTTTAAGAATGTGCGCCGCTCGCTCGGCTCTGGCACTGGTGCGTTGCCCTGGCGCATTAATCACAATCAAGTTGGAGAGTCGACTGCTGCTCTCACGCGATGCACCGGGAAGGGAGGGGACCGCCTAGCGCCTCACTCTTGTTATTGTAATCTGATATGTCCCCATCCTCCCCCCCCCCCCCCCCCCCCCCCCCCCCTCTCTCGGTGCTTCAACTTTCTTCGAGCATTTCCCGCTTCCTCTTTGGCTTTTAAAAGTACTGTGTAGAAGTCTGCCAAGTTTATGAGTGGATCCTTGAGGGTTAGGTTTAGTCTTGTAAGACTTTGATTTACATGAGACCAGCATGATTAGACAGATCTTTTAAAGACGATTGCGGTGATGCAAGTATCATTTTGTGTCTGCGGATCGACCAATCAACATAAAATTTGGCACAAGCATAGACAATTGTATAATGAACTCACCTAGACATCTTTGAGGGAAGTTTGTCAATTATACATTTGGGAAATGTTGTCCGAGTCTTATAAAGTGTGTATTGGCTCGTTTTAGAAATATCAAAGTTATGATTAAAACTAGGACACGTGTTCTACACCATCATCAGTAGTGCTGTATAGTGGTAAGTAGGGGTGGGCGATATAGCTCGCCTTTGATGTAATCGTGAACGCTGCTTTAACAATGTGCAATTTGACATTATTGAGTATTCATACTGTCTCGAAAAGAAAACCGAACAGGTTCATGGACGGCATAGGAGGAAGAGAGAAAGAAGGAAGCGCATGAAAGTCCTCATTCACCGAATCAGCGGACATGATTCAATCATGTGACTCAGTGGCAAGCAAAACAAACTCTCGCTCTCAAACTAGTGGGCCGACTGAGCAACCTTCTCAGGAGTTCGCAGCTTAACGAGTGGGTGAATGGTTGCCATGGACCCCAATGGAACGCATGTATAGTTTTTTTGATGTCCATCAGGAAAATGACTTTGTTGGCCAACAGGAAAATGACACAGGTCACTCGATGTACGTGCAGGCTTTCCAAACACGCCCAGTTTAAAACTGAAACAAAGAGAATGGCGAATGGACTGTGCTGTTTTGACCGTATATTCACTGGAGGATTTATTTTGAATAACATTTACAAAGAAAACTGAGCGCTCGGGCTGCACGATTATGGCCAAAATAATCACAATTATTTTGATCAATATTGTAATCATAAATCATTTATTAATTCATTTAATTATTCCTCATGTTAGGGAATATTTTTTTGCACTACTTTTTAACAAACAATATGTAATTGTTTTCAGTTCAAAATAAATCTTTAAATAAGAATAAATGATAGCTAATAATTTAAAAAATAAATGTACCCAAAAAGATTCTTTAGCAAGGGCTAACTGAGGAAATGTGCTATTACAAAGGACAATCAAGAACTGTAACCTAATGGAAGCAAATACAGTTAATGCATAGAAGGCCGTAACATTAGGCTACAAGCACCGACTTTTCATTCGAAAATCCCCGTCGTCAATATAGTGAATTGTCAAGGACGGTACAAGCTCCACTGCGATTGGCTGGCGACCAGTTCAGGGTGTACCCCGCCTCTCGCCCGAAGACAGCTGGTATTAGCTCCAGCACGCCCGTGACCCTTGTGAGGATAAAACGGTACAGAAAATGGATGGATGGATGGGTAGATCGCCATTGTTCTTCTTGACCATTGGTCAGTCATGCACGGTCACAAAATGCAAAAAACTTGACAGTTGTGATTTCCCTCTCTTATTTACTCCTGGGGTTTTTAATTGCGTTCAGGCCAGCCAAAAAGTTGAAGTCAAGGCAGCCGCTACAACGATTGTAAATCGGGTCTTACCGTGACATGCCACCTCTTCACCAACGTGCTGAGAGGTCCAACTTCAAAATAAAAGCTTCATATATTACTACATTGGACATCAATTCCATTTTAGGCTTTTATTTTGAAGTTGGCACCAGAGCACAGTGCAAATGCTTAATGAAGCCTTAACAATGCGTTTGTTGCGGGCACTGTTGCAAAGGAAGCAATCACAGACCATCACGCTCATTTAATTGCGGCAACCAAAATCACGATTAAAATTCGATTTATTGTGCAGCCATACTGTGAACTCTCAAAGTCATCCCAACTGCTGGTGAGGCTAATGGAAGAGCTAGCAAGCATACAGTCCCCTCCAAAATTATTGGAACGACAAGGTCAATTCATTTGTTTTTGTTGTATACTGAAGACATAAAGGTTTCAGATCAAAAGATGAATATGAGACAAAACTTCAGAATTCCAGCTTTTATTTCATGGTATTTACATCTAGATGTGTTAAACAACTTAGGACAGAGCTCCTTTTGTTTGAAGCCACCCACTTTTCAAGTGAGCAAAAGTATTGGAACATATATTATTAAATTAACTTAAAGTGAATAACATATAGGCGGCACGGTGAACAAATGGTTAGAGCGTCTGCCTCACAGTTCTGAGGAGCGGGGTCCAATTAGCAGCCCCGCCTGTGTGGAGTTTGCATGTTCTCCCCGTGCCTGCGTGGGTTTTCTCCGGGCATTTAGGTTTCCTCCCACATCCCAAAAACATGCATGGTAGGTTTATTGACAACTCTAAATTGCCCGTAGGTGTGAATGTGAGTTGCCCTGCGATTGGCTGGCAACCAGTTCAGGGTGTACCCCGCCTCCTGCCTGATGATAGCTGGGATAGGCTCCAGCACACCCGCGACCCTAGTGAGGAGAAGCGGCTCAGAAAATGAATGGATGGATGGATGAATAACATTTAATATTACATACATAACCCTTACTTGCAAGAACTGGAGCAAGCCTGCGACCCATTGAGTTCACCAGACTGTTGCATTTTTCATTTGAAATGTTTTTCCAGGCCTTTACTGCAGCGACTTTCATTTCTTGTTTGTTTTTTTTTGTTTTTTTCCCCTTCAGGGTCCTCTTCAGTAGGTAAATGCATGCTGTATTGGGTTAATGTCCGGTGATTGACTTGGCCAGTCTAAGAACTTCCACTTTTCCCCCGATTAAGTCCTTTGTTGTGTTGGCAGTGTGTTTTGGGTCATTGTTTTGTTGCATGATGAAACTTCTCCTGATTAGTTTGGATGCATTATGAAGGTTCTCTCGATGAGTTTGGATGCATTTTTCTGGAAATTGCCAAATAAAATGCTTTGGTAGACCTCAGAAATCATTCAGTTGCTACCATCATGAGTTACATCATCAATAAAGACTAGTGAGCCTGTTCCAGAAGCAGCCATGCAAGCCCAAGCCATGACTACTTCCACCGTGCTTCACAGATGAGCTTGTGTGTTTTGTTTTCCCTTTTCTCTTTGCTTCAAAATGCTTTGCTTTTCTCTCATAGACAGCTCTCTGGTCTTCATGCTTGCTTAACTGCAAATGCTGTTTTCACAGGTGAAACCCAAAGCCAAAAACAAGCACTATACAATGTTTAAGCAATCAATCTAAAATTCAACACCTGAGCAACTTGAAAGACCCATCAGTCACATGTTCCAATACTTTTGCTCACTTTAAAAGTGGGTGGGTTCAGACAAAAGGTGCTTAGTCCTGATTTATTTAACACATCTAGATGTAAATACGATGAAATAAAAGCTGGAATTCTGAACTTTTGTCTCATATTCGTCTTTTGATCTGAAACCCAAATTTCTTCAGTATACAACAAAAACAAAGGAATTGACCTTGCCGTTCCAATACTTTTCGGGGGGATTGTAGGGCTACAGCTGCACCATAAGTAATTTTTTTACTATCCCGACATTGATCACCCACTACTTTACTTACAGTATTTAAACACTATTACCTGCTAGCTGCTAAACTTGTCACCGAGAATAAAAAAAGATTGTCACCTGTGGAATGTTCCAAACCGGTGGTTTTTTTCCGTCTTTTTTTTAACCCTGTCCCAGCTTTTTCAGAACGTGTTACAGGCATTAAATTCAAAATGAGAGAATATTTGCAGAAAAATAAGCAGCTTTCAATAGTGTGAACATTAAATATCTTTGTAGTGTATTCAATTAAATATAGCTTTAAAAGGATTTGCAAATCATTGTATTCTGTTTTTACGTTTTACAAAACGTGCCAACGTCATTGGAATTGGGGTTTGTATCAAATGACATGGCATTTTAAAGTAAAACCTATTGTCTTCATGGTAGCAGTAACATTTATCTGAGGTAGTTTAGTGTTTGCTTTAGTGTGACTCAGAGACAAGCGTTGAATATGATTTACGTAAAACATTAGTATGGGGACAGCTGTATTAGCCTGATGGATGATGATGTTTCCAAATAGCTGGCGAGCGCAAAGAATAGAACAATCACACAGTTGGGAGCCTGTCCAGGTTCTTCTCAGTGGTTTCCTCCTGTGCGTGCTAACCAAAATTCCCAGTCACTGAGTGCCTGATTATATAAACAAATGTTGGGAGTACCACTTGTGATGAGTTGTTTGTGTTGTTTGTACAGATGCAGATGTTTAGTAGTACCACTACTCTCAGCTCTATAACCTTTTTTGTTGTCTTTTTTTTAAGTCTACCTCTAAAACGTTTTTTTAATATGAAACTCTTCTTGCTTGGACGAAGAGGATAATTCAACCTAAAATAGCTGTTGTTCTTTAACATTTGCCCCAGGAACTCCATTCAAAATTGCGTCTGACTGATTGTTGCTTTGGGCGTTGGAATGTCGTCCAAAATCATGTATGTGTTTTTATAGTATACAATTTATGGACTAAAGTATTGGGACATTGGAGATTGATTTTGAAAAATGCAGTTGGACAGAACAACGTTAGAGGGGACAGACAGAGAAAAGAGAACAGCAAAAAGGACAGAAAACACTTGACTACATAACGTTTGACAAGAATAACATTTAATAGGTGTTAGATTTTATTCATATGTCGACGAGGCAGGCAGTAACCTTGAGGCGAAGGGATGTGACTAGTAGCAGATACAGTAGGCCCGGATCGGATGGGATCGGAGAGGACTGGACATAACAGGTGTAGTGAGTAGGCTTTACACGATCAGGATTTTTGAGGCCGATCACCGATCAGCGAGTTGAAAAAAACGATAACCGATCACCGATCTAATCACAAGATGGAGGAATGTCTCTATTTAAATGACCTGTTCATTTACTGTATATACTTGTGTACTTAATTGCTCCAAAAATTATATTTGAGCACCGGTGACCACCAACACACGTTTTCCCCCATTTTGTCCTTATAATACAAAGTCGGGCCGCTCCACTCTTGTTGTCGTCGCACGAATGTATCCGGTTGCATTTGAGTTAACAAGATAAGATAAAGATAAAAAACGGGATGCGGTGGTATCGGAATACAATATTTTATTGGAGTAGTGCAATCGTGAAAGAGCAAATTTGTCTTGTAGTCTGATCTGGGCATTACGTGTTGTCTGTCTCAGATGTGTTGTCTGTTCCACACCGCCGATATGGTATTTTTAAAAAAAAAATAACTTTATTGGCCATCAGATATTTCCAATACTACGTCAAAAGACGCGCGACAAGGCTAAAAATAAACCAGCTTTTGGATTAAAATATACTGTGCACTACGAAGCTGTTCAATGACGGCGAATTATGACATTAAAGCAGATCAGCCGATCAGCATAAAATGGTAAATATTGGCCTATATCGATCAGCCCGATTAAAATCAGTGTAAAGTCTAGTAGTGAGCCAAGCAGTGCTACCCCTGTGTGGTGGGAGTGGCTATGCGCTGCCAATCAGTCCTGTAAAGGATTTTGAGTGCAAAAGAGAGGACAGTCTAGGAAGATAACAGAATAACATAATAATAATAATAATAACAGAAAGGGCTGTGTAAAGCAATTAGAGAGCGGCTCCACTCCAAGCGAATAAATCCCATAGGTGTTTGTCTAGGGAGACGTGAGGGAATCAACACTGCCACACATGTACATGAGCTATCAGAACAGTCCTGGGTTGCTGTGCAGGCACAATGAGGACGAAGAGCGACAGTGCTAAACACCCGGCTGCATCTTTTGTTAAGATGATGAATTAAGACTGGACATTTTAGTCCAACATAGCAACAGAGAAGGTTGGATTCAGAAGGGTGTCTGTCCATTAAAAAAATAAATAAAATAAAATGTGTGGGTGTATGTGTATATATATATATATATATATATATATATATATGTATGTGTGTGTGTGTATAAATATATATATCGTGGGGGTGCTGGAGCCTGTCCCAGCTATCTTCGGGCGAGTGGCAGGGGACACCCTGAACTGGTCGCCAGTCAATCGCAGGGCACACATAAACAAACAACCATTCGCACTCACATTCACACCTACGGGCAATTTAGAGTCTTCAATCAACCTACCGCGCATGTGTTTGAGATCTGGGAGGAAACCGGAGTACCCAGAGAAAAGCCACGCAGGCACGGGGAGAATATGCAAACTCCTCACAGGCGAGGCAGATGTGCAAACCAGTCTGAATACATGTAACTTTTATATTAGCTGTCTGCGATGGACTCAAAATGGGTCCGCGACTCACTTTGAAAATCAGCTGAAAATCACTGCTGTGCAGTGTATGTTTGTGGCCATGTTACTTAAAATGACCATGATCCATTTTTAACTCATCTTGTCAGACGAATTATAGCATGCATGTGTCCGCCATGGTTTACACTGTTGATACTGCATGTTTGCAGCAATTGCCTGGTAAATTACATACAGCCAGACAGCTCCCAGTGTGTGTATCCCAAAATAAAAAGGTTCCCTGTGTCTGATGATATAGAGGTTATTTTCCCTCTGGATGGCCAGCTGGACTTGGGATGCACAAAGGCACCATTGAGTAGATGTCGTAAAATGTCCGGGGTTGCCACCCGGGAGCATTCCTGCGCAGATCAGCTCAACCAGATTGTCTTTTACAAGCCAAATCCATTTTCTGTGACTTGCTTTTTTTGATGACATAATTTTAAAAATGTACCGTTAATGCTGTAGTTCCCAGTCCCACCAGTCAGAATCTGAATTCTGAATTTGCACACTGGGGCATACATAACTTGGTGCTTCTTCCAAAAATTACTACATCGTTCTGAACACAATCCCATGTTTGGACCCTTTGGCTGTACCCCCTCCAATGTATAGCAATGGATTGAATCGGCGAAAGGAGGAGGTTCAGTGACTGTGTCATAAGCTCATGAGTAGGACACAAATTTTTTTTTACTTTTTTAAAGCCATCTTTAGTTTTACTACTCTGCAAACAATATTAGCACACCAGTTCAACATTTCAATGTATTGCTAAAAAGATGTAAAGCCCAAGCAGTAGTTAAGTTAATTTTACATTGTAGAAGAAGGCTGAGGTGCATTTTGAGTACCTTTTATTCTTTACATTTTTTTTTGGGGGGGGGGGGGGGGGGGGGGGTGGACTTTTTCATTTTTAGCTGATGAAATGTTAATGTTTTCACCTTTTTATTTTGATGAAAAATATCACTAACATTTTCATTGTAAAAACTAAACATGCAATATTGGGCGGCGGCACAGGTGACAACTGGCTAACAGATCTGAGGAATGGGGTTCAACTCCCAGCCCCGCCTGTGTGCAGTTTGCATGTTCTCCCCGTGCCTGCGTGGGCTTTCTCCGGGTACTCAAGTTTCCTCCTACATCCCCAAAACATGCATGCTTGGTTGGAGGACAAAGATGTTACATTTTTTCTTGATAACTCTAGAACCCCTTTACAAACCACATCTGCCATTTCAAAGTGATTATATAGCAGATAAATACATATACAGCAGTTAAATCGATAAATATGATGCAGAATGCGCCCTTCTGCTTTTTGCATCCAGCACCTTCCGGTCTTCGGCTCTATCCGGCGCTGTGACGTCACACGGGCCAAACAGCCTGTTCATTCGGCGTTGTGTGCTATTGTTCCATGCTGTTGTTCCCCGTCCTTGTATATTTGTTGTCGCATGATTTAGCGATGTCACAACTGTTTATTGTGTGGCATTTGGTTGTACAAATGGTTCAGGCAGTGGCAAGAGTTTTTTTGGCTTTCCAAGTGAAAAAGGAATATGTGACCAGTGGATAGGGAAAGTTAATCAACAGGGGAGAAGCGTGGTAAGCTACGGGTGCCTAGCAAGTATTCCAAACTCTGCTGATCACTTCAAACCGGCGTGTTTAGAGAAAGACTTAGGAGAAAGCATTGGATACAGAGGTAGAGGCTGAAATCAGCTGCGGTGCCAACTATTTTTCCTACGGCCATCGGGACCTCCACCGCCAGCAAGAGAACTAAATCTCGCAGCTGCCACGGTGCCGTGGCGAAGCGGCGCAGACAAGAGGTGAGTATTTCTGTATATACCTACGACTCTTTTATGGTTACTATGCACTGGGGAGTAGGAAAAAAAGACCCACGCGGTACTTTTCAGTACTGTCGTCTGTACTTTTGCTAAAATGACAAGCCAACAGACGGCAAAGACTTTCTGTGCGACGTGTTATAATGTGACTCGAGCGAGGGGCACACAATATATAGGAATACTGCATACTATGTAAAAGCTTGTGCCATGTCACTGAAACTATATATGAATATATAATATGTATAGTTGTGCTAAAAAATATTGGCACCCCTGGGGTGCCATTTGTTTTGGCAAATCTTTTTCTGACCGAATAAGTAAGAAAACAATCTTGTCTTTGTGGGTTTTTATTACAAAAAAAGAAAGAAATGTCTTTGCAAAGAGAGGAAAAGGTACAAGTCTTTCCAGTTGTCACCCCTTACTGAAGTCTAAGCAAAACAATCACCTCCGTTATACAGAAGTGAGAGAGACAAAGAAGCAAAGGAAAGCAAAACAATTATCTTTGTCCAGTTGCACTCAACTTATCTTTATCTAAAAACAGCTAGTAGTCACAACATGGCTGGGAACAACCATGACGCACAAAACGGCCGGAAAACAGTCAGCAGTCAGAAAATGGAACAATAAAGCATGTGAAAGTTGTATAAAACTAATAGAATTAATATTCGGTATATATATAAAACATACATCTTCCAACTCAGATTATTTCAAGCCATGACTGTATAAAAAGAACTGCTTTTGACATACTGTCACATCGAGCCAATGGCCACTCTTTTTCTGTTGTACAGCTGCTACTTGGCTGCTCGTCATCAGTGTTAGGTTCCGACCTCCTGATCGACTCAAACGTTTGACGATGGCAAGTTCAGTCGGTCGAAATTAGACTTTACACCGATTTTATTGGGCTGATTGGTATCGGCTGACATTTAGCATTTTATGCTGATCGGCTGATTGGCTTTAATGTCATAATTCGCCGATCCGATCAATGACGTCATTGATCGGCTCCGCAAAAGACATTTACTCCGCGTCGCCGCGTGCACCGTATATTTGAATCCAAAAGCTAGTTTATTTGTAGCCTTGTCGCATGTCTTTTGACGTACTATTGGAAATATCTGACGGCCAATAAAGTTATTTAAAAAAAACATGTCGGCAGTGTGGAACAGACAACACTTCTGAGACTGACAACATGTAATGCCTGGATCAAACGACAAGACAAATTTATCTTGGGCGTTACCGTGGCGACGACAACGAGTGGATTGCGCTGACTGTATTATAAGGACAAAATGGGGGAAAACGTGTGTTGGTGGTCACCGGTGCTCAGGACAGGAGAGGACGTTCGTTTAAGGCTTGCTTGAGGTATGTTCACATACTTTTAATACGATACGGCTCACAAGCAGGCAATAAAATGTTATGTAGCCTAGCAAGCTAGTGGTTTCACGAACGGTTGGGCGTAAACATGCCGCCTTTCTGTCGAATCATGCTCTTAAGCTTCGGTGTGGGTGAAGTAATTTAATTACAGTAAGTTTGCACCTATTATTTCTGTCATGTAATGTTGGTTTGACGTGACTGATTAGAATACACAATCTGACTAGAGCAGTGATTTCCAACCTTTACGGAGCCAAGGAACATATTTTACAATTGAAAAATATCACGGCACACCAACAAACAAAAATGTCACAAAAAGTGGATACATTAATTACTGTATTTACTTCTTGCCATCTAATAGAAGACCATTCATTTGCTCTGTCTGTCACTATGCCTCTGGCATAAATAGAGAACAAAGATACATTATTTATTGTAAATATAATTTTTTGAGCGGCACGGTGGACGACTGGTTAGAGCGTCAGCCTCACAGTTCTGAGGACCCGGGTTCAATCCCCGGCCCCGCCTGTGTGGAGTTTGCATGTTCTCCCCGTGCCTGCGTGGGTTTTCTCCGGGCACTCCGGTTTCCTCCCACATCCCAAAAACATGCATTAATTGGAGATTCTAAATTGCCCGTAGGCATGACTGTGAGTGCGAATGGTTGTTTGTTTCTATGTGCCCTGCGATTGGCTGGCAACCAGTTCAGGGTGTACCCCGCCTCCTGCCCGATGACAGCTGGGATAGGCTCCAGCACGCCCCCGACCCTAGTGAGGAGAAGCGGCTCAGAAAATGGATGGATGGATAATTTTTTGAGCAATTAAGTACACAAGTATATACAGTAAATGAACAGGTCATTTAAATAGACACATTCCTCCATCTTGTGATCGGATTGGTTATCGTTTTTTTAAACTTGCTGATCGGTGATCGGCCCCAAAAATCCTGATTGTGTAAAGCCTAGTCGAAATCCTCCTCCTCCAAATATTCCAACACGTTGCTCACCATTGCGTATAGTGTGTAGCGCACTGTGTTTGTCAATTGCAATGTGACTTCTGGTAGCCCTTGTGGTGGATAGAGTAACCACACCCTGGTCTCTTGAGCTTCGGGTTTGGGGAGGGCTCAATATGCATCATAAAAACCTCATTTTTAGCTAAACTATAGTCGAAAACTTGCTGGATGTTACGTGCATGTATGACATAACATAAACAATGCAAATATGAATTTTAACTGACCCCATAAGATCTTTGTCATCTGACCTTTAATTGAAGACTCTAAATTGCCCGTAGGTGTGAATGTTAGTGCGAATGGTTGTTTGTTTATATGTGCCCTGCGATTGGCTGGCATCCAGTTCAGGGTGTACCCCGCCTCCTGCCTGCAGTTAGCTGGGATAGGCTCCAGCATACCCGTGACCCTAGTGAGGATAAGCGGTGTAGAAAATGGATGGATGGATGCAATATTGGGCTGCCATTGCCTTTTTAATCTTGCACACAAAGTCAATGTTGCTCGTGCGCCACAAACCTTAGGAATCACTGTTTTAGGTGAATACATTAGGATTCCCAATTCCCATGAAGTTTAATATATCTGATGTGATGAGTGAAGAGTAAAAGAGATACTTCCATTTATGCCGTCACATTGAAATATTTTCAGTTCTTGGCAGTGACAAAGAACAAAGAATGTTGGCATATGGGAGGTAGTGATTCTCCTGCAAAAATGTTAAGAGGCTGCATTTGTCTGTAAGAATTAAAACATATGGTTCTTTTGATGTGGTATAGATTCACTTATGGATCATACACATTCATTGCTTACTAAAATGTAACCTTTATCCTAACACCACACGACACACACACAAAGGTGTGGCGACAGGCCAAGTAAAACAACACCCAGTCAAGCGTAACACAGTGGCCTTTTGTTCTTTGCTCTTTGTTTCACTGTGAGAGAGTGCTGACACACAACTGACACCTGGATCAAAATTTTTTATGCTTATGCTTCAAGTCAAGCCCAACTTTAAAAAAGTGCATGTAATTTATAGTCTCAAACATTTGTCTGACACATGGAAACATCAGGGAATGTGAAAAACACCAGCATTCCATTTATGTTCATTTCTTTTTTACCGCCTACAAATCTCTTTGTAAGCCAGAGCAGGCGTTAATAAACCGTCCCTCTTCTAACTTGCAATCGGTTGGTGAGCAGCCAAAAAAAACAAAAAACCTGCATCACTGAGTCATTCTGCCCAAACTGGCCGGCCCCGCGCTAGGGTCAAAGCAGACAAAAGTGTGTTAGTGTGAGACAAAAGTGTTATTTTGGTGGGTAGTGCATTTACAGCGATAAAAACTTTCTGTTTCTGAGTAGATGACAGCGCTGACTAACTCAAACTCAGGTTGCAGAGTTTTAAAGGTTATGCAAATTAGGGGCATGCATAGGTTTTGAAATGTATGAAATAGAATTTTACAAGGCCTATAAGTTAAGATTTGTTTTCATTTCATGTTTTTTATTTGTCTTGAAAATTAATTGCATTTGCAATAACACTGCAATATGATAAAACAGGATTTCGTAATCACAAATGCTGTGATTTGACTGGTCCCTAGATACAGTATTACTGTTTGGAAGCGGTCCCTTGATATTACATTTTAGAAATTGGTAAGCATAATCTTTTTACACAGTGCTGGCGTCGGGCCGAATCCTTGCATCTGCAAAACCAGCACTTTTCAGAAAACCAAAAATGCTGTGCCATTAACATTGCATCATCAAAGACCGCAAGCCATCTTCAATACTTTAGATTGGTCACTCATTTGTGAAAATAACAGACCCATGTGGGGATTGACCAATAGTATGGATTTGTGCAAAAATAACTTTTTGGAATTTGGACATCAGAAGTTTCGGCCCCACGCCAGTTATATGTGTATTTTATTTTGTGATTTATTTATTGATTTATCGACTGTCTAAACAAGTTCAGTGTTTAAGAAGTGCAGTCCACATGTTTACCTATCATGTTTCTTGAAACATGGAAAGTTGGAAATGTTAAAGTGGTAAAGCCACAGATTTGTTGGCATTACAGTGGACCCCTGCTATTCGCGGGGGATCGGGACCAGGCCAGACCACGAATAGCAAAAATGCGCTGATAATTGACACCAATTATAAATGCATTTCTTTAGCCAAACCTAAAAAAATCTTGAATAAGTGGGGATGAACTGCCACTAAACGGTTTTGGAATTGGTCCCCCCCCCCCTAAAAAAGGAAAAAAAGTGAAAAAGATAGAGAAAGATATAGAACTACACACAGGTGAATCTGTGTGTGCTGATTTGTGAGTATGTGGGGATCCACTGTATTGTTGTAATCTGCACTTTAGTTTGAGTGATTTATTACTGACTTGTATACAGTACTTAAGTTTATGCCAGACTTGTTTGGTAGAATTTTGTTAAAGACCTGTAAAAGGACCAACAAAATATCTTTTAAATTTGACACACCACAGAGTTCTAAGTTAGGTGAAAAAAATTGCCAGGTATATAAAATTATGAAAAATAAAGATCGCCCTCGAGCTGCAGGACACTGTGTGGGCATGTTTGCTGAATGCTCACCTTTAGCTGTCAATCAAGTACGTCACACAGACCGTGTGTGGCTTACCCACAAGCTAACTGTCACTGTGTCTATTAAATAGTTAACTTTCCCTGATGTGTCGCTGTGACACAATACCAAGTCTGTTGGCGACTTCTTAGACGAGCTGACACTGACGAGCTTGCTGCCTCGTTAGCTTGCTAGCCAGTTTGCTCGTTAGCTCACGAGCAAGAGCACGTCATAAACAGTTATCGTTCCCTGAAGTGTCTCCCTCGTGAGGGCCCGACTTTAGCGAGTTGGAGGGGCCCCAACGCCTTTGCTTCGGACTGCGGGACTACTAACGAGTCGTTGGCGTGCGGCGGCGATATCAAACTCTCCTGTTGTGCAGCAAAATTATTCTGTCATAAAAAAGGCGTACAGTACATATCCACCATAGTGCATGAAACAAGAAGCCAAACAACAACAAAATAAAGGGAATGTGTTGAAAAGGCTTTTAAAAGGTATTAAATAAAATTTTTGTATTTCTGTATATACCCTTAAAATGACCCCTGTTGAAACAACAAAAAAACTATTGAATTTAACTTCAGTAATTCTGTATATACCCTACAAATGATGTCTGTTGAAACAACAAAAAACACCGTAATACAATACTACATGCATGAATGTTAATTTATAAAGAAACACTACATGCAGGACCACTAACTGCTTGTCATCCAAGTCTTACCAGAAACCCTCTTTTAAATACCCTTTGATACCACATATGTATTGTATACAGTATGTGACATGAATGTTTTCTAACTAGAGATCGACCGATATGGGTTTTTCAGGACTGATACCGATTATTAGTAGTTAAGAAAGCCGTTAACCGATATTTGGAGCTGATATTCATTTGCAGTAGAAGTGTAAAAATTGGTGTAAAACATTTAATAATACAAACACTTAACTTCGTTTAAATGCGTGTTTATTTAACCAAACAAAATACAAATAAATAGCTCCACAATTGTGTGGCGTTCCTAGACTCACAAGCATCTCTTATAACATTAAATAAATAGCTCCCTGAATTTTTTCCACAGTAAAAAAAGCAAAATTTAAATATAACTGTTTTCAATTCAAACACAACACCAATTGAGAAGCACGAGATTGTGGTGCAAAAAGCAAAGTTGTTCAGCGTGTGAAAAAAATAAATTGCAGAGACTTCACTGAAGATTTGCTCACTTGGGACTGATGAGGGGGGTGCGCAAAGAAATTTTCTTGAAGAAAGTTGCTTGAAGCGCCCCTCATTCTGTCTCCACCACCGAAGTGGATCCCCATTCCGCCTGGCTCCTTCAGGTACAGCTGTAGCTCATCCTCAATGCAGATGCTGGCCAGCTGGTCATCAGTGTGGGGTGCCAGCAGAGAAGTGAACATCTCATCAACACGGCTACGAAAGGATGTGTGTTCACTCCGTTGTCTTTTGTGGGTGTTTCCGTCATCCTCATGTGTCCCACATGGAACGGCCTGCTCCTCCACACTAACCTCCTCAGTAGTTGCCTGCTCCTCACTTCTGGCTCCTTCTGTGACAGCATGCTCGTCTCAAGAGGTCTGTTGTGTGGCAGCGTTCTCTTCTTCTTTCAACCACACTCTGGCCTTGCTCAGCGTTGTGGCAAAGGAGAATGCATGACTCTTATAACGAGGATCTAAGAGACAGGCCACCACCACAGGCTTTGTGTCTTCTAATTTTGAGAAACGCTTCTCCTGGCTCTCCCTCATGGGTTGCCTGAGTGTTCCAATGCCTTTTGTGGAGGGCCTCTCATTATCTTGAAGTAGCATCTTCAACACAGTCAGGCATGGAATGATGCAGGATGCTGATGAGTTACTGTGGCTCACCTGTAGTATCACTTCTATAGGTAGAAAAGTTTGAATTAAGTTGGACACAAGGTCTCACTGTTCAGCAGGGGGATTTGAAAATCCTCCATGTTCACCAGAGTAGAGGGGAAGCACACGCCTCTGCTGCAGCATTCTTTCCAGCATGTGGAGCGTTGAGTTCAACCTTGTTGGAACAGCCTGGATTATGCTATGTTCTGGTAGGCCAAGTCCCCTCCGAATGTTTCGCAAACGCTGTTTGGCCAAAATGGAGTGGTGGAAATGTGTAGCCCACTTCTTAAGCATTGCAATGACATCTGTGATGGCTCGTTGACTTGACAGACCATCATGCACAACAAGTTCCAAGGTGTGAGCTGAGGTCTGGGAGTTCAGTTAGCCTCATTCCTCATTCAATAATTGCGCCGCTGTCTCGAAGCACTAGTGCCACACGATCTTTGCTTATCTTCCATTCCTCAAGAATACTGAGGAATGTGTCTTTCAGGTATTCCCCAGTGTGAGACATATGCACCGCTCTTGTATTTAAAACAACCTGCTTTGTTGCCCATTCATTGTCAATAAAATGGCATGTCAGGCTCATGAGATGCTCTGTCACACCAGACCAGCAGTCTGTGGTGAAGGAGTGAGAGTAGCCAGCATTTTCTGGCCGAATCATGGCTTTGATCTTGTCCACAACCTGGTGGTGAACTTCTTGCACCTTTTCAGTTCGATAATACCTCTCACCTTTCAGTGCATATCGTGGCGCTGCTGCAGCCAGTGGCGAGCTAGACTTTTATCCTTGGGGTTGCCAGGGGGTGGCTATTTCAGGGGGTCCACAGACTATGACAATGAATTTGTTTCTCGACCAATGAATTGCAATCACTCTCTAAATGTTGCAATGTACATACTAAGCATACAGAAGATGAGGTTTGTGCGCATAAATTAAAGTTTATTAACAACACAATGTACACACAAACACAACTTCAGCAACTGCAACAATTTTTCAATAATCACAGAGTAACTTGCTCACACAGTTATCCACTCACACACACACACACACACACACACACACACAATTAACCACACACAGATACTCAAGCACACACTCACATACGAGCTATTCACTCACACTCTCTCTGTCCACCTTACCGTTCCCTGACTTGCTTCTCTTTAAAAATAAGTTATGTATCTTGTCCCCAACTTTTCATTCCTCAACGGATCCTATGGGGAAAAAAAGGCCAGTTTTGTAACTCTTAGCATCACTTACGATTGTACAATGTTATCAAATCCCCACTTCAAGCCTAAAAATTTTTAGGGAGAATAAACCACTGTAGATGTAAGTTTCATCTTCAAACATTCAGCTACTCAGTGCTTCCCAACTGGTTTTGCCTCAGGAGCTGATACACATAGCGTCAGTAGCGTCAACTACTATACAGGAGGGACTTAGCAGTCAAAAGGCGTCAAAATGCAAACGGCTCCTTTTGACAAGACGTGCGGTGCCGTGATATGTCAATCATCTGGGGGGGGGGGGGGGGGGTCCAATCAGATTTCACGAGGGTCCAGTGCTACCCCGGCCTCCCCTCTGGCTCCCCCCCCTGGCTGCAGCTATAAGGCAGGTTATCAGTAACTATCATCTCTATGACTAGTTTGTCCATTTGTTTAGACCAGTTATCTGAATTTGTCCACTTTCTTTGTTTATCAAAAATGTCCTGTAATGATGGCTTTGATAAAGTTGCCACATCTGTATGAGATACTGATTTGACTTTGTTTCTTCTGAGCAGTTTTGTGTGAGTCAGGGTGATGAATCCTGAGATGGGACCACAGGTTGGAAGTGTTTTTATTCTTGCTATTGTTGCTCCAATGCGGACTTCATCATTGCATGATTTTCACACAGCCTTCGCTGGTGTTGTTGGCTGATTGAAATACTGCCAGACTACGCTTTTTGACTTAGGGCCATTCATCTGCAAGAGTTTGAAAAAAAAAAGAGAAAGTGTTAAAGGTGGGCCACATGCTGACATATGCTCAACTCACCATGCTTAATTTATTACAGCATTTGAGTAGCCTAAAGTTGACTTCATTATTACATTTCATATTTTTCCCTGCGATAGATTGGACCCTCTCATTTAAAACTATCCATCCATCCATCCATTTTCTGAGCCGCTTCTCCTCACTAGGGTCGCGGGCGTGCTGGAGCCTATCCCAGCTGTCATCGGGCAGGAGCCGGGGTACACCCTGAACTGGTTGCCAGCCAATCGCAGGGCACATAGGAACAAACAACCATTCGCACTCACAGTCATGCCTACGGGCAATTTAGAGTCTCCAATTCATGCATGTTTTTGGGATGTGGGAGGAAACCGGAGTGCCCGGAGAAAACCCACGCAGGCACGGGGAGAACATGCAAACTCCACACAGGCGGGGCTGGGGATTGAACCCGGGTCCTCAGAACTGTGAGGCTGATGCTCTAACCAGTCGGCCACCGTGCCGCCTCATTTAAAACTATGCTGCTAAATTGATTAATATGACAAAAGCTACATAAAAAGCATAATAGTTGCTATGAGTGTAATAAAACTCATGACAGAACACGAACAACCTTTAGGGCTTTAAAGAGCTCACACAGTATTTAAAATGTTCCACCATTTTGTTCAGATAAATCACTCAAGAATTTTACTCGCTCACACATACACTTCTTACTACTGTCACTATTTCTATATCAATATTATCAGCAGCCTTGTTGCAAGAGATTAAACCAACTGTTATACACTAAATAGCCCATAGAATCTCATCTTCATTTTAATTTTCAGATCATAGGATCAGAAAGCTCAAAGCAACGTTAGTAGTTGTGAGTTGTAGCGTTTTAAATGTCTTTCATGCAAACTCATACTATTCTCACATTGAGTCTGCTCAGCATTTAGAGCAGGCCAAGCAAGCTAATGGTACGCTAAAAACTAGTCAGCCTTCGTCTCAGCGTACTTCCCTGCAACAAAAAAAGACTGAATTGAATTTCTTACTCTATCACAATCAGACAGACATGCTTCTCCAATCACTGACTGTTTCCACATCGATGTCATCAACAGCAATATTTCAGGTGATTCACAGATATATCGGAGGTACTCCGAGGTAGCAGAGCTGCCGCTTGTGTTTACTCCGCCCTTAACGTCACGTTATTGTGGTAGTTGTGAGGCTGTAGAGTTTTTCATGTGACTTTCATGTAAACACACACGATTCTCAACATTGCATACATTCTCCCCATTGCTAATACATAGTCTGCTAAGCGTTTAGAGCCAGACCGGCGAACTAATGTTACGGTAAAAGCAAATCAGCCTCCGCCTTAGCGTGCTTCCCTCCAATAAAACAAGTGAAGTAAGTTTTTTGCGCACTTTCTCTCAATCACACACATGCTTTTTCTATCACAGACTATTTCCATATCGATATTATCAGAAGCCTTCTTTCAAGTAGTTCTCAGACATGTCATACTCCGAGCTAGCAGAGCTGCCGCTTTTTACTCCGCTCTTACGTTACTCTGCTGCTCACTGTAACGTAACGTTAGTATTAGTTGTGAGATGTAGAGCACTGGGATGTTTATTACAATTTTGGGATGAGTTTTGCTCTCCGGCGCTTCTCCACACGGTGTGTGTTTGTGAGGAGAGCTTACGCTTCAGATGGGCTCTGCCCCTTACTGCTTAACCAATCAGATGGCGCTGTGGGTGGAACAATGCTGAAGACAAATGGCAGGAGAGAGAGAGGCGTGGCTGTATCTGAGCCGAAATAACCCAGTTTTAAATTAATTTAATGATAGTGGCACGTCAGATTTATTTATATATTTAAAAAAAAATACTGATGCCGATATCTGTAAAAATTCCATATATCGGCGCCAATAATCGGGCCTGCCGATAATCGGTTGAGCTCTAACGATAACGCTGCCTTTTTCCGAACTTTGGGTCCATTAACAAGTGGCACAATTTGGGTTGGGATCATGGCTGCAAAAACGGTGCTGAACTCCCCTGCACAGAATTAGATTTTATCCAAATTCAGTCTTTGAAATGTGGATACAATTCCAATATCAATGGGTATGCCAAGCCTACAGATTGTATATACCCTGCCCAATACTGATAAAAAATAATTGTGATTATTATTTTGGCCATTATTGTGCAACCCTACCTCAGTCTTTAGAATCTTCAATAGAATGTGATCCATATCATGTCCAAAATGTTACCGTGCACTAAATTTTCAATTAAACAGACCTTGGTGTGAACAACCGGTTGTTTTTGGAACATATTCCATCATCATAGAAGAAGAAGAAGAAGAAGAAAAAGAATCATCATCCTTTATTGTCATGAACATGCATGCATGCACACGAAATTTGTTCTCTGCATTTCACCCATCACAGTAGACACATACACATGTAAGTGGAACACACTGGCGCAGTGTCAAGCAGTCATAGCTCTCTAACTGTGGCAGTTGTCGCCACCCAAGACCTTCCCTTTGCTGATATTCTCCACCCAGAGTGTGTGTCTGATTTCAGTCATGTGCAAGCATTTGGCACTTGGACGCCTCTTCGTAGGCGACAGCCGAGCATAGTGAGTGCAGCTTTAAATAGGTCAGAGGTGGCTGCAGTTTTAGTAACCAGTGGTATGAGGAGTGGCCATGGCAAGGAAGGAAGGAAGGACGGAGGTACCATCAAATAGGCCGCTTTTGGCAATGTTCAATAGCGCTACATTTCTTGTTTAATCTTTCAACAATACCAAACTAACTTAAATCATCGATTTAAAAAAAAAACCATTCTTTCCTTTATAAGGATTTATTCCGCATGGTTCTACTGTCCCAATTGGGATTTTTACTCTCCTATGTGGCCTGATCGCATGCATGGAATAAGATGTCCTAAAGAAAATCAGATATGAATAGGATATCTGGGAACGTGACTGTAATGTAAGTGGACAGATCGGAAATAATCTACCATGGCAGTCTTAAATATGCTGATTGATGACGTATATATGCGCCTGTCAAAAATCAAGGGTCTGCGCTTAATCAAAAGCTTTTTGTTTTCTTCATTATTGTCCCTTCCAGATGTATGATATCTGCTATGGGTCACTTGAAATTTGACGAGCCCCAGGACTCTGTTGACAATTGCTAAGCTTGCAAGTTCCTACGGGTCTTTTGCAATCTGATTTCCTAACAGCTGAAACATGATTATTCTCGGGGACCTTAACAAAGCTAAACTCAACCACGAACTCCCTAAATACAAGCAGCACATCGACTGTCCTACCAGGGAAAATAACATTTTAGACCACTGCTATACTACGCAAAAAAACGCATACCGTGCCTAACTTCGTGCACCACTGGGCGCTCGTCTGATCACTGCTTAATTCACTTAATACCGACGTACAGGCAAGAACTTAAATGGGCGAAGCCTACAGTGAAAACAGTGAAAAAGTGGACCAATGAAGCAAAGATGGAACTTCAAAGCTGTTTAGACTGCACAGACTGGAGTGTCTTTGAAAATTCTGGCAGCCTGGATGAATATTCGGACACTGTCACATCCTATATCAGTTTCTGTGAAGAGGTGTGTGTACCAACAAAGTCATTTCGCACATTCAACAACAACAAGCCGTAGTTCACCGCCAAGCTAAGGAGGACGCATATCAAAGCGGGGAAGGGCCCTGTATAATCGAGCTAGAAACCAGCTGACTAAAGAAATTAACATCGCAAAGAGGAACTATGCAGCAAAGTTGGAAAAACAGTTTAGCGCTAACGACTCTAAATCAGTCTGGCATACATTCCAATCGCTGACAAATTACAAGCGACGATCCCCCCCAAGCTGAGAACAATAGCACACTAGCCAACGACTTGAATACCTTCTACTGCAGATTTGAAAAGAACACTTTCACACCCCACACCCACCCAGCCGCACCACCGACCACTATCACACCACCAACTTCTGCGTTAACCATCCGCGAACAGGATGTGAGACACATCTTCAAACAACAAAAGCTTAACAAAGCGGCAGCCCCATACCATGTGTCCCCATCCTGCCTCAAAGTCTGCGCAGACCAGCTCGCTCCAGTATTCACTCAGATCTTCAATAGATCTCTGGAACTGTGCGAAGTACCATCCTGTTTCAAACGCTCCACCATCATTCCAGTCCCCAAGAAACCTGCAATCTCGGGTCTAAATGACTACAGGCCTGTCGCCTTGACATCTGTGGTCATGAAGTCCTTTGAATGTCTCGTGCTGGACCACCTCAAGAGCATCACAAGCCCCCTGCAGTTTGCCTACCGAGCAAGCAGGTCTGCGGATGATGCAGTCAACATGGGACTGCACTTCATCCTAGAACACCTCGACAGTGCAGGGACCTACGCGAGGATCTTGTTCATGGACTTCAGCTCATCGTTCAACACCATCATCCCTGAACTCCTTTCCTCTAAGCTTCTCCATCTTAGCGTCTCACCTGCCATCTGCCAGTGGATTTACACCTTCCTGACGGGCAGGGCACAGCAGGTGAGGCTGGGGGAGGCCACCTCATCCACACGCAGCATCAGCACTGGGGCGCCCCAAGGTTGTGTCCTCTCTCCGCTGCTTTTCTCTCTCTACATGAACGACTGCACCTCAATGCACCCGGCTGTCAAACACCTGAAGTTTGCAGATGACACCACTGTCATCGGCCTCAACAAGGACGGTGACGAGTCTGCGTATCGACAGGAAGTGGAGCGGCTGGAGCTGTGGTGCGGCCGACACAACCTGGAACTGAACACGCTCAAGACTGTAGAGATGATTGTGGGTTTAAGGAGGCATCCTTTGCCACAGTTGCTCCTCACGCTGTCCAGCTGCCTTGTGTCAACTGTCGAGACCTTCAAGTTCCTGGGAATTACAGTCTCTCAGGACCTGAAGTGGGCGATCAACATCAACTCCGTCCTCAAAAAGGCCCAGCAGAGGATGTACTTCCTGCGGCTTCTGAGAAAGTACGGCCTGCCACATGAGTTGCTGAGGCAGTTCTACACAGCGGTCATCGAATCAGTCCTGTGTTCTTCCATCACAGTCTGGTTTGGTGCTGCTACAAAAAGGGACAAACTCCGACTGCAGCGCACAATCAAAACTGCTGAAAGGATTGTCGGTACCCACCTACCCACCCTTGAGGACTTGCATGCTGCCAGAACTAAGATAAGTTCAGCGGTAGGTACAGCGGCCCTATGCTTCATCAAGAGTCAGACCCAGAGCTGGAGAAGACTCCTGAAATTCAAGAGTCAACAAGATATTCTGCTGAAATATGAACTTTGTCATTTTGTACTTCTCTTTGTATGTTGGCACGTAATGGAGCTATAGTTCATTAGTTTTCTGACTGTGGTGGCTATACTAGTGGCTCCTACCATGTAATGTTACATTGTGTGTTTGTGTGCCGGTTAGCAGAAGCTGACGTTGATAGGGCTGTTAGCTAACACTAATACTGCATCCAACAACGCTGCAGTTAACCTCAGCTTTTGCCTATAACATTATAGTGGTTCCATGTACAGTAGTTCTCCCATTACCTGGGAGAAAGGCCAATGGTGGATCTTAGCCCGGGTTGCTGCCTTGTCATGGAGTGGTATAATTTTAAGTAGCCATTTTTTTAAGCGAATTTAGCACATGACTCAATCTTAAGTTCTTGCTCACAAATTCTTTTTTCTGACATAGAGCGCTCACAAAAAGGAACTTGCTGTACACACTTGATGAGTGAGCAGGCCCTCGAGAGAGCCAAATATGTGTATTGGATCAATTAAAAAGTACATTTTTCCTTGTTGTGTCACCTTTAACAAATGCATTTTTATCCAGCATCCATGATTTGTGCTGCATATGATCAGGTTGGGAAGTTTACTGGCTCAAACCAGCTATACTTGATCAACAAACTACATAATTTTGTTATTTTCTTGATCCACAGAAAAAAGGTTAAGAACGGGAATGAAGTCATCAAATCCAACCCGTCCAAGCGCCACCGGGACCGGCTAAACGGGGAGCTGGACAGGCTGACCGACCTGCTGCCCTTTTCTGAAGATGTTCGCTCCTGTCTGGACAAACTGTCCGTTCTTCGCCTCAGCGTGGGATACCTGCGAGTCAAGAGCTATTTCAAAGGTAAGTTAACATGCGTTGTTTTTTTTTTATTAGAGTAGTGGATGCTAGACATAGGACAGAAGTGAGTATTTGCGAGCAACAGTATGGTTTCATGCCGATAAAGAGTACCACAGATGCATTATTTGCCTTGAGGATGTTGATGGAAAAGTACAGAGAAGGTCAGAAGGAGCGTCATTGTGTCTTTGTAGATCTGGAGAAAGCCTAGGACAGAGTACCAAGAGAGGAACTGTGTTACTGTGGAAGTCTGGAGTGGCAGAGAAATATGTTAGAATAGTACAGGACATGCATGAGGGCAGCAGAACAGGGGTGAAGTGTGCTGTTGGTGTGACAGAGGAGTTTAAGGTGGAAGTGGGACTGCAACAGGGATCAGCCCTAAGCCTGTTCCTCTTTGCAGTGGTAATGTATAGGTTGACAGATGAGGTTCGACTGGAATCCCCATGGACCAAGATGTTCGCAGATGACATTGTGATCTGCAGTGAAAGCAGGGAGCAGGTGGAGGGACAGGTAGAAAGGTGGAGGCATGAGCTGGAAAGGAGATGAATGAAGATTAGCCCAAGTAAGACAGAATATATGTGTATGAATAAGAGGTGTGGAGGGGGAAGAGAGAGGCGACAGGGAGAAGACATAGCGAGGGTGGAGGACTTTAAATACTTGGGCTCAACAGTCCAGAGCAATAATGAGTGTGGTAAGAAAGTGAAGAAACGAGTCCAAGCAGGTTGGAACCAGTGGGTGAAGTTTTCAGGTGTGTTATGTGACAGAAGAGTCTCTGCTAGGATGAGGGGTAAAGTTTCTAAGACAATGGTGAGGCCAGCCATGATGTATGGATTAGAGACAGTGGCACTGAAGAGACGACAGGAAGCAGAGCTGGAGGTGGGGGAAATTAAGATGTTGTGGTTCTCTCTAGGAGTAATCAGGTTGGATAGGATTAGAAATGAGCGCATCAGAGGGACAGCCAAGGTTAGATGTTTTGGAGAAAAAGTTAGGAAGAGCAGACTTCGATGGTTTGGACACGTCCAAAGGAGAGAAAGTGAGTATATTGGTAGAATGGTGATAAGGATTGAGCTGCCAGGCAAGAGAGCTCGAGGAAAACCAAAGACAAGGTTGATGGATGTCGTGAGGGAAGACATGAGGGCAGTTGGTGTTAGAGAGGAGGATGCAGGAGAAAAGGAGGCTGACATGGAAAAGGATGACTAACCCCTAATGGCCCCATGTGTGTACACAGTATATACCGTATATGTAATATAGGTGTGTATATATGTGTGTGTGTGCGTGTGTATACATATGTATATATATG